>NC_054471.1:194012925-194327925 GCF_017639515.1 Carcharodon carcharias
CTGGTCAATGAATTGTTAAAAAAATTCATTGATGTGGTTTTACAAACTCTGAAATGTAGCACACACTATCCATTATTACAAACACAAATGATATAACAGCTATCTTTATTTGCTGTTGATCTGGTGATAAAATACATTTCATACAGGAGCTATATTTTGAATGTACATTCTCCATTATAAGAACAGGCATTTAAAATTTTTGAGAGAAAAATATAATCTGTAACAAGAAAGACAATACCAGAAATAAAGATTCTATGTTCTTTACAAGTGGCGTGAAGTGGCAAAAATTCAATTGCCTCTATGACAACATAGACCATTTACTGATATAGTTAAGTACTGAGTATTTTCAATGTTACTGACAATGCAACCTTATTATATCTGCCGTTGGGTGAATTTATTTGCATTTCTTCTATTGGGAAGTAAATGTTAAATATTTTGCCACTTATTTCCTTTTAACATAACATGATGTGCAACCAATATAAAGTAAAAGAAACATTGTTTATCTTTTAAATTCTTTAAAAATTCTTTAATTATTTTAAAAATAGTGATTTTTATATTGGTATTTGTGAAAAAAGTTTTTTTTTAAAACTATATATAGGCCTAATTTATTTTTACATATCTTCCATTATTAATTCAATAGAGCCTCAAAAATTTGCATCAAAAGACAGAATTCAAAGACAACAAGAAGCAGTGAGAAGATTTATACTATTCTTACAGCCCTTTTCAAAACAAATATTAACAATATTAAAAAGGAGGGGAAAAAGACCTTGCCACTATCAACAAATCAGGTTGTTTTGTTGGCCCCTTAAAACAAAATCGTCCACTGCAAGATCTGTCTTTAACCTCTCCAATCTTTCTGCTCCATGCTTCAAAAATCATAGGTGCTCTCTAAAATCTACTGAAGTCATAGACAATTGTAATTATCTGTTACCAGGTTTCACTTGTGCTCCATTACTGTTGGAAGGGCATTGTTGACCGCAGGTAATTTATTCCAAGGCCAGGATTTGGCCTGTGGGCAACACTAGTATGCCAGAATTTTGAATTTAAGCTGTGCTGTTTACTACTGATTTGATCATCAGCATGTTGCTTTCCTCAAGAAACTGAGATATCTCTAAGAACTAGATGTTTAGCTGTCAGAAAATAAAAGCTTCACTTTTGTCATTTCACAGACAGAGCTTGTCTGACATGCCATTCTAGGGCTTGGATCAATAATTTGTCATTTAGGAAAGATTTTTTTATGACACACATTAGGACATAATTATTATAATACATATTTTTAAATATAGTCATTAAAGTACGAAACTAATAATCTGGAAATTCCTCAACACAATTTATCCTATATCTTTTCCTGGAAATGGAACAGATTAAAATCCTATTATAGTCTCCTCATTCCTTGCATTGAGATATCAAAATAGTTTAGAAATACTGTAAGAAAATATACAATGCAATCTTCATGGATTTTTCAATATGCTTATACTGTGACATTCTTAATCATGTTGACCATTGGCAAAGTTGCACTTTTTGAATTATACTCAATTGGGTTTTGCTGATCTTCAAATACAATCTGATGGTTAACATTTTTAAAAATGTGCTGCCTGATCCAGCAGATTGGTGGAGACTTTCCTCATTTAGATTCAGTAATGGTGCAGTTCATTCTTCAGTAACTTGATGTCAGCACATACTCTATAGTTCATTACAAATTCTAGAGACTTATGTTCCTGACTTGTACTTAATTTTACTTGCTGACATTGCGGCTGCATTAACTGTATCCTAACATTTGCCAATCTCATAAATTCAAAACCAAGCACAGCAATTAACAAGCAGATTCAGTTTTGTGTTCAACAGTAATCAGATTCTAACTAACCAGCCCACCTACTGAAAAGTTGAAAGTTCATTACCCAGGCCCCTAGCGTGGATAACTTATACTCACAATTCTTACTTCAGGGTGAAGAAATGATGTCAGCAAATGCCGTGTTTTCTGGCTATGCAAATTTCAAATTTGCTTGTTCACGTCAATTTATTCAAGGCCAAAGGTTGGGGGCGGGGGGGGGGGGAAAGCTAAAATATACTGGGTCCCTGTTAATATGAGCAGGTATTTAAATAATATATCAAACAAGTCTCTATTAGTTACCCTGTTCGCTGCTGTTCAAAATTTTGTTTGAAAAAATAGAACAATAAAATCTGAACATGATCTTTAGTGCAAACTCTGTCTCATTTAACACATACCAGCCAAAGAAGCTTAGAAAAAGGTGCCATTGTTAATAAACTTGATATAAACTTTTTTCCTGATTGAACATTTCTTTTGTGCATGGCATACGCCAGTTCAGATAAATTTCTTTTTAATGAAGAAAAACATGTTTATTTATCGTACCACCAGACAAGAAACACATAATTTAGATGGTCCGATGCAGTCATCATGACAAAATGCCCCGCATCCTTTACACATAATCATGGCTTTAAGCCTGCAATAACATTTGGAAGGTGAGTCCTCCATGTTGCCACCTTCGGGAAATGTTTGGGCAGATTGGCTGCTCGTATTTATTGACTGACCAGCAGGAAGTGTTGTCACAGTAACGGAGAATGACACCATATTTCCAGAGTTATTTGAGACTTGGCTGTACACAGACATTCCTGTGACTGTGGAGCAATGGTTTACAGATGAAACAGAAGGAACATTGATACTGCTACTATGAACAGGTCTAAATGCAAACTGGGAACTTGCACGGTTTCCTCCATAAGGGGGAAACTTTTGTTGGTGTTGGGTAGGCTGTTGAAATCCTACAGATAAGCTGGATATCCTGTAAGGGTCTTGATGACTCTGCATTGATTTTCCACCACCAACATGAGCTAAATTTGACTGGATTCCCTGATAGAATTCTTTAGTCACAGATATACCAGCCACATGTGCAGGAGGCAGTAAAGGAGTGTTCTCCTTTCCAGTGTGTTTATATTCATGTGTGGGTGCTTCCACTTTCAAATATCCACTGGACAAATTATCTACTCGAGGGCAGACATCACCCATTTGTGTGGGATCCTGCTCTGTTTTGATTAACACAGATGGAGGATGACAGGACACTGACCTGTTGTTTGATTCTGATGTCACCTGAACGCTACCATCAACTTGTTTTGCTCTGTCTTCCTTAAGATCCTTCTCAGATGTTTCTACCAAACCATTTATACCAACATGAGTCTCAGTGCTCTGAACATGGGCTCTTTTCCAGCTCTCGGAACCTCTTCCATAGGTAGCTGTATTAAGAAGGTAATGACCAGATACAGCTGGCTTAAGGGCAGACTTTGTCCCCATCAAACCAAATCTCGATCTTTGACCAACCGAAGCACCTGCAGAGGAAAAAGCTGAACTGTTGACTTCGTGCTGTAAAGACACAGGAACTAAGATTTGACTCTGCACATTGCTCAGGATGGCCTGCTGTATCCTCTCTTGTGTTGTGCTGTTGAGCGTTTCTGGTTGACTGCAGTCTTGATCAGTGTCTCTGATTTGCTGCTCTTCATTAGTAGAACTGTGTTTTGAAGCCTGTTCAAACAACTTCTGTTGTCTGTGTTGATCGGTTGATTCAACAACTTGTTCTGGTACTGTCTCAGATTGTCTTCCTTTGATAAGGTCAGTAGATACCTCACCAGACCCGTGAATCACAGTGGTGGCATTTCCCACAGTCACGGATACGACTAATGTGCCATCAGATGATATCTTCATGTTATCGTCGAGTGAAGTTTTAGGAAACTGATATACAGGCTTCATCTCTACTTTGGTTAGAGGCTTAGGCAGGAATTGCTCTAGTGGCACTTCTTTCCCTTGCAGTAACTGTGTAACCAATGGGTTATTTGCAGGGATGGAGGAACCCATTTTTGGTATGGTTCCACAAACAGGCCCTTGTGTTTTAAGACTAGGTACATCAAGTGAAGTGCAAAATAAGGGTGCCGATGTAGTAGATATAATTATAGGGCTTTCTACATTTGTACTTGTTTCAGAAACTGGGGAGGCCACTTCCAAAGTTCCAGCTGTGCCTCCAGATGCCACAGAAATAGAACCAGCTGTTGTGACGAACACATTGGCTGAAGCTGAAACCTGATGGCCCCTTTGTGTATCGAAAGAAATGCAGGGCAGCGAAGTATCAGCAGGCAGTTTTCTGTCCACATTTGATGCTCTGACGTTAGAGTCTATCAAAGGCTGATTACTCACTTCACCTGGCTTATTGTGCATTGCAAAATTTCCTGAGCTTTGAGTTGCTGCCTTTGCATACTCAGAATCGCTGAAAACAGGCACAGGTTTCAAAACTTCCCTCACGGTTGGACTGGAAATCTGCTTTATAGTTTGTGTCTGCATTGGAGCAGGAGTGGCTTTTGTTGCAGCACTGTTTGTCATCACAGGAGTTGTCTGCAAGGATGCTAGTGAAGTCACAGATGTTGTCGTATGTACACTTGATAATGTTAATGCTGGTGTTGTGACTGTGGTTGTGGATTTGCTGGGGTCTGTACTGCTACCTGCAGGTATGCACTGCGCCATGGGGGCTTGCTGTAATTGTGTTCTTGCATCCATACTGGTTGGGGCCTTGGCCGTTGCCTCTGCACATTTTCTGGGTTGCTGTCCTGGACTATTAAACAAGGGCCCTCCAATACCTCTCCTGCCTCCAGTTCTGTCCATGTCCAGTGTGCTCCCCTGTCCTGAGATTCTACTGATCCCAGTCCCAGTCCCTCCTCCCCCTCCACTCCCTCCCCCTGGACCTGGGCCTGGAACTGCTCCACCTGCAGCTGCGGCTGCTGCGGCCCGCTGTGCCTTGGCAAGTTGAGCTTTAGCTTTGATGTCTGCAAGAGTCCTGGCTCCAGTTCTCCCAGGACTAGTGACGAGCGGTGGGAAAGTGGCCCTTGGAGAGACCTGACCAGTCTGGGTAGGCACAGGTCTGATTCTTGAGACTGAAATCTGTAAGGGATGGAAAGGATGAAAATTAAAAGGGCAATTATATGCATATTGAGCTAATTTTCGGTAGGAACAATGAGCAGAGTATTAAGGTTCCTTGCAGGTAGATTTGTAGGCGAGTGTCCCATAAAATTCCATGGGTGCCTTTCCTGCCAGCTACCTACCTGACCTGGCTGTGATCTAATGGGTAGCGAGTGAGGCCTCAGGCACGTCACCTGCTCTCAAGCCAAACTGAGGCCCTTAAGTGGCCAATTAATGGCCACATCCCACCCAGGTGCAATTCTTTGAGGTTAGTGATGGGCAGTAAGCTGGCAGGTAAACCTGCTTGGCTCTCAGGCAGGAAAGTGAGTTGAAGGTGCCTCCTTCATGGGCCCCCTTTTCTGATCGAAAGCTCCTCCCCCCCCCCACCCCAAATGTTCCCTCCTAACCCCTCCTCTACACGCTCCCCCCCCCACCCCCCCAACCCCGGCCTGTGCACCCGCCACCCACCTTTCCACTGGTCCTCCTATCCTGATCCCGCTGACAACATCCCAACACCTCCATACACACCAACCTGCCAGCTTACATATTAACTAGCTCCTGGCTCTTCCCCTAGGGGGACTGGATGAAGTCTCAGCAGCGAGCACTCCTCTCGGTGACACTACCGGGACCAGAAAGCTACCAACCAATCTGGATTTTCTGCCAGCTCTTGGATGTTGGACTTCCTCCCCAGATGGGGGTGGAAGGCCTGTCACAAGCCCTTTAATGCTCCTCAGAGCATTAAATGGCCTCAGGGCAGCCTGTCGGAGCAGCAGCGAGTTTTATGGTAGCCTTTTTGATGGCCACCATAAAATCCCGCTCCATGTTTGTTGGATTTCTGTCTTAAAGTCACATCCGGTTTTTTTATACATGAGGCTTTCCAGTCCTTTACTGAAATTTAAAACAAAAAGTGAGAGTACATAGTTCCTGATTGACTTTTTATAACATGCAAGGTAGGAACTTGAGCAGCTAGCAGTAACCTTCTAAAGAGATTCTGAGCCCAGAAGAACTAATTGAAATGAGGTATCGTAATGCATTTTCACTCTTAGCTTTTTAAATAGAGGCACAGAGTACAAAAGCAAGGACGTCATGCCAAATCTTTACAAAACACTGGTTGGACCCCTTGTTGCGATACTGGGCATTGCACTTTAGGAAAGATATCAAGGCCATAACAGAGGGTGCAGAGGAGACGGTACCAGGGAGGAGAGACTTCATTTACATTGAGACACCACAAAAACTCGGATTGTTCTCCTTAGGACACAGAAATTTAAGGGGAGATTTGATGGAGGAGTTCAAAATTATGTAGTGTTCTCCTAAGTAAATTTCAAGAAAGTGTTTCTAGTGGCAGAGGGATCGGTAACTAGAGGACACAGATTTAAGGTAATTAGGACCAGAAGCGTCATGAAAGGATTATTTTCATGCAGTGAGTTGTTAAGGTATAGAATACACTCCTGAAAGGGTTGTGGTAGCCAATTCAATAATAAGTTATAAAAGGAAATTGGATTAATACTTGAAAAGAAAAGATTTGCTGTGCTATGGGGTGATAGCAGGTGGACTAATTGCAAAATATCTTCAAAGACCCAGCACAGGTAAGATGGGTGAAATGGTCTCCTTTTAAACTGCATCATTCTATGATTCTATGCTAGTTTTCCTTCTAGATATAAATATGATCATTTGTTACAGTTTCTGCACCTTTTAACCAGTACTTTTTTTTATTCATTTATAGATCTGGACATCGCTGGCTGGGCCAGCATTAATTGCTCATCCCTAATTGCCCTTGAGAAGGTGGTGGTGAGCTGCCTTTTTGAACCATTGCAGTCTATGTGGTGTAGGTACACCCACAGTGCTGTTAGGGAGGGAGTTCCAGTACTTTGACACAGCTACAGTGAAGGAACGGCGATATATTTCTAAGTCAGGATGGTGAGTGACTTGGAGGGGAACTTCCAGGTGGTGGTGTTCCCACGTGTTTGCTGCCCTTGTCCTTTTAGATGATAGTGGTCGTGGATTTGGAAGGTGCTGCCTAAGGAGCCTTGGTGAGTTTCTGCAGTGCATCTTGTAGATGGTACAGACTGCTGACACTGTTTGTCGGTGGTGGAGGGAGTGATGTTTGTGGAAGGGGTGCCAATCAAGCAGGCTGCTTTATCCTGGATGGTGTCAAGCTTCTTGAGTGTTGTTGGAGCTGCACTCATCCAGGCAAGTGGAGGGCATTCATCACACTCCTGAAATGCCTTGTAGGTGGTGGACAGGCTTTGGGGAACCAGGAGGTGAGTTACGTGTCACAGGATTCCTAGCCTCTGACGTGCTCTTGTAGCCACAGTATTTATATGGCTAGTCCAGTTCAGTTTCTGGTCAATGATAACCCTCAGGGTGTTAATAGTGGGGGATTCAGTGATGGTAATGTCATTGACCATCAAGGGATGATGGTTAGATTCTCTCTTGTTGGAGCTGATCATTGCTTGACACTTGTGTGGCACAAATGTTACTTACCACTTGTCAGCACAAGGTATGTCATAAGATTAATGTCATGATAATTTAAGTAACATTGTGTAGAACCAAGGGATTCTCTGCAACATTGGGCTGCATTTGATGCAGCTTTTTGTGGCAGCCAACATGGCGACTGGCCCACTTAATTGTGGGAGAAGCTCCGTGTCAGTCTCCCGGTAGTGGTAAAACCGCTCCCGATAAATTCAGAGGGTGGCAGGTGCTGATGTGGGATTCCGGCTGCCAGCTGGAGGATGTCAATTAGGTTCATTAATGAGCCCAGTGAAACCCAGCATCCCTGAGCCACCAGGGATTAAATGAAGGCCGCACGGCTTTCCCATGCTGCTGAAGGCCGCCCAGAAAACCCTGTTATGGAGGGGTGGTGGTTCCTCGCTATTAGCCACTCTGTGCCTGATCGAGAGACCTGGCATTGGGCAGGGAGTTGGCATTTGAGCCACGCACCCCCTCCTCCCATGATCCTAAGCCCATTCCCATCCTGCCATCGCCCATTGTTGGTCTGGGCTCTCACAATGACCCTAGGCCTCTGGTGGGTGCATTGCCTCCAGCAGCCACCGCTCCCATTGGCGGTGGCAGCATGAGGAGCTGCCAGCTTCTGATTGGCCAGCAGCTCCTGGCGGTTGGGACTGCTGCCAGCAGGGGCCTCAATTGCAGGGAAGGTCCGATGGTGGCCACTTAAGTGCCTTAAAGGCACTTGATTCCGTTGAGCCTCCCCCACGGAACTGAGCGGGTTCCTGCCAGTTCTCTGAATGATGGGCGAGACCGCATCGGCCCGACAGAATCCCGGCCATCGTGTGTTGCACCTGGAATAGGACCTGGAATATGTAAAGAACAAGATGTTAAGTACCTTAAGAGGTGGGACTTTGAGTTCATGTGGCTCATCTTTGTTTCTGGGAAAGTCCTTAGGTGGGGTCCGAAATAACTGGTGGTCCACAATGCGGGGTCTTTTCTCAGGACTGAGCAGAGACTCTCCTTCGTTGGTAGACTTCCTCTTCAGACCCTCTGCAGTAACTTCCATTTGTTCAGTGGAATTTAGAACTTGGTCTTGTTTTGAAGACTCATGGCTCTTGCTCTCCACTGATTCAAAAGCCTCAGGCTTTTTACTTTTAGATGTTTCTGAACTCTCCGACTTCAGCTGCAGTTTGGGCTCATTTTGGTCTAATTTTGGCTTAGGTACCAAGGCTTTAGCCTCTGGGGAAATAATAGAGCCTACTTTTGATGTTTGATTATCTTGCTGCAGCACTGAAGTAATATGGTCAAGGTCCACCTTCTTCTCAGGCAGGGCGCTAATCTCCGAAGATCTATTGTCTTCATGGTTTTTAATAGCTGGAATTGGTTTGGTGCCACATTGTTCTGAAGAGGCTGCTGATTTCTCTGTATCTTCAACCTTTTCTTCTACTTTTAGCATCCCTGCTTCTTTGGTTATTGCTTTGTGGTCAGTTTCTCCTTTTGGCTCAACTGGTGTTTCTGCCTTGATGGAAGTTTCTTGCATGACTGATTGCAGAAGGGCTTGTTTGGATGGAGGGCGTTGACAATCCTCAACATTATTCGACAATGCAGTCAGCTTTTCTGAGTCTTCCAGACTTATGCCAGAACTGCAAAATGTTGAAGTTATTTGCAAAACAAGTGTCAAAAACATTTAAAAATCTAGAAGATTTTTTAAACATGTTTTAAAAAGCATGTACTTTCAAGCTTGTACAGATAAGAAATAACTTAAATTACCTCTCAATTATTCAAAAAATAAAACTGATTATAAACACAAAGATTATTTAGACTTGTCTCAATTTAACATCAGTTAAAGCTAGTGATGTAGTCAGTCAAGTGGGTTATTGTGCAACACAAATGATGATTAATTTGATATTCTGGCGAACATTGTGAGCAACAGCCAATCAAAGTATTTTCAAAGAATATTGGTTAGTACACATCCACAACGTAGGAAGTGTTAGCACTCTGATCAAGTGCCTATCCCAGTTTATCTGAAAAATCTATTTCTGCCTATGGATTTTGTGGGCTGGCCGGCATATTTATAGCCTGCAGATGTGAAACTGGCAGCTGTAGCTGTCTAAGTAATGTAATAGAAAATGTTATAGTTAATTATTAGCGACTATATTAAATAGTCTTTCTTTTGCCTTTCTACGTTAAGAAATGTTTCATTTACACTTTATTCAAAAAAAAACTACCTTTTAATTAAAACTGCTGGCTCATTCTGCTACCCTGAAACCAGCACCTGCAGTACAACAGCACCACGAGTGACTGAATAGGAATCCTTTGCTAGAAACGAAGTAGGATATTACCCTCATAGACAATGTACTTCAAAAAAGGCAAAACAGAAATAAAAATCTGATTAAATTGCTTACTTTTGACCATAGTAATTCTCAAAAAAACTTTCCTTCCATTGTTCCACCTTCTTTTCTTTTTCTATCTCTTGTCGTATTCGCAGCTGCATCTCTGGAGTGAACTCTCCTGCAGATAAACATGCAGAAAGTTAATGAATATGCTTTACAGTGCGCACTGAAATGGAGTAAATGCTCTCAGTTCAGCTGCTTTTACAGAAGGATAATAAGAAAATGGAGCCTCAAATGGACTGATTTACCAGACTTACCTGACTTAAAATATTCTAATCCATTCTATCAATAGTTACTTTTAAAATAGATACATATTTTAGCAAAATTTTCCCTTGAAGAACAAACTCAGATTTTTTGTACTTTCCAAAACAGTTTATAATCCAAAAACAAATAAATGAGTTAAGCCTTTGCTAATATGCCAAAGCCTACTGTCCAGGCCTAAATATTTCTATTCTGGGCTGCTTTGAATTTAAATTAGTGGCTGAAGTTTAAAATCATAAGCACTGTTTTTGCTTGAAGGAAGTCAGTGTATGCTGTGTACTGCGTCAAGAATGAAACAATTCTGCAAAGTCGTTTGGATGGGGAATCATTCATCTCCATGCTTAATATAATCAGCTCAATTTATTTTTGACCATAATGGTTGCTGGTTGGCTAGAATCTGCTTGGATTTGCAGAGAGTTTGTGTGTTTATATTGTCATTTGGAAATTCAAATGCGCTAAAAATAGGGAGGAAATATTTAGTATCAGAGAAATTAATGCAGTTCTAGCCTTAGGAGGAATAGAGTTGAGTAGAGCTAAACATCCTGCCTATCTGTATGTCATTGAAGGAAGATTAAAACAAACATTTGGATGCTGTTGCCACGACCACGATCTTCAGTTAGAAAAAAACTCACCTCAAAATATGACATTTTTTCAGCTCAAATTTAGAAACTGGAACCACTTTACTCTTAACAATTCCCTCAACATAAATTGAGCTGATTATATTAAGCATGGAGATGAATGATTCCCCATCCAAATGACTTTGCAGAATTGTTTCATTCTTGACATAGTACACAGCATACACTGACTTACTTCAAACAAAAACAGTGCTTATGATTTTAAACTTCAGCCACTGGTTGAAATTCAAAGCAGCCCAGAATAGAAACATTTAGGCCTGAAAATTAGGCTTTGGCATTTGTTTGAAATTCATCTCCACTACTTGAGTTGAGATGTCCAATTTATTTTGTACAAGCTCATCGTGCTGCTAAAATTTCTGAGGTGGGAATTTCAGAAGAGTGCATCAAATGTTGGAATGCTGATACCTCACATTGTAATTTCTAAGATTTTGACCAAAGTACATCACTGAACTAACAAAGGGAAACCCAGCAAGGACACTATCTTCTAAGTACTTGCTGTTATCACAAAATGTAAGAAAGAAACCTATTCCAATTCTTTACCACAATAATTCCTCGTCCTAATTATGAGGGCAGCTTGCATAAGTTTGACTTGTACTGCTTTGAGTTCAGCAGGTTCTAAGCGAGCTACATAAAATAATTCCCAGATTCGACAGGATATACACATAGATATAGAAGTTTAGATATAGAAACTACATGCTCTGGTGCAGGAATGCAGAAAAAGGGCGCGATCTTTACATTAGAACTAGGCTATTTAGGAGTGAAATTAGAAGTCACTTTTTCACACGAAGGATAGTAGAAATCTCAAACTCATTCCCTTAAGAGCTTGTGGCTGTTAAGTCAGCTGCAATTTTCAAGACAGAAATCAATTGATTTTTGTTAGAAAAGGGTATCAAAGGTTATTGGACAAAGGCAGATAAATGGAGTTGAGGGACAGATCATCTATGATCCAATGGGATGGTGGAACAGGCTGAGGAACTGAATGGTCAATTCCTGTTCCTGTAATGAATACAAGTTCACAATGGAACCTATGGTTCTTTATAACAGACAGACATCGATCACTGATCAATGCTGCGCACGTGGGGTGGAACTATAACTCATTATGGGAAAGGCAGATTTGCAAAGAATACAAAAGTAATTAACAACTTCAAAATAAATACTGGGATACCTCAATTATTAATGGATTTCATGCTGCTGAGATGGAGAAAATTACTTTGGCCGTAAATAAAAAGTAAATGCAACAAACATACAGACAAATGCTCTCTATATGGAGCTGTATTCTGGCAACATTTTGGTGGGAGCATCACACCAATGTTTGAATTGCTTGTGTGATGACCCATGTGCTTTGAGAAAAGCCTGTATTGTCTTTTTTTGAGGTGTCCCTTTAATTCCAGGTGAAACTGAGGAGTCTTCTGAAAATGGTGTATTGGGCTTTCTAGCAGGCGTTTCAGATCCAAGAAATGCCCATGTGACCTGAGGTTGCTATGGGGATGAATGTTAAAAAGCAAAGGGTAATGAGACAGCTAATCGGAAGATCAAATTATAGCTGGTCTTTGAACCTGCAGTTCAGAAGCGATCCAAATGAAGTAGCAGGGAGAAGACACTGAGAATAGAGCGGGGACGGTGTTACTGTCTGTGTTATACAGTTGGAAAAGACAGAGAACTGAAGACTGAGAAAGAAGGAATTAAGGACGGCACAAAACTACTGCTGCTGTTTCAGTTTTTCCAGAGCCAACCAGGCTGTTTAAAGAGATCAGAGAAGGGAGCCTCTGGGGATTTTGTGTTATCAAGGTTGTTGTGGGTCTAGCTGGGGAGGTTCTTCAGGGGTGTGCTGTTTGGGTGTCAGCCAAATCTAGGAACTTCAGATCGAATACAGCTGCTGGTGAAAGCGACTCAAGGGTGAAACCCATTTAGCACAAAGTGGGAAATCCTATGTACCAGAAGCCAAGTTGTAAAGACTGTGAGATTGCAGGTGGTGCCACATTTGTGCAGGGTGTGATGCAAGTGCTTGTAACCACGTGAAGAGTATCTTAGTTGAACTGACTAAATTTACCTTTTGAATTATGTTGATCTTGGTTTATTATGGTGAAAGTTATAAAAAGTGAAATGTTGTCCATCGGTTTTCTTTCCATTGGAGTCCTGAGAATTCCTTTCTTTTTAAGTAGTTATCAGGCTTGAGACTTCCCACTGATTTGTCAGAAATGTTCCTTGTTTTGAAAGAACTGTTACACTCAATCTGTTTTTAGAATTGACATAAACAAGCAAAGTAGCAATACACCACTATTTGGGGCATTTTGTTTTTCTTTAGATAAGTGTATATTTGTATTACATGAAGTAGTTTTGAGTTTGTTTGAGAAATGGCATTTGAAGAATGAATAGAACTGTTCGTTTTAACAAGTTAGGGGTTAAAAGCAGAAACAGTACAACAGTTTTCTCAAATGCTTGTTTTAAAGAGAATGAAAAGCTCTGTTCCATTCTCTGGTTGAGAGGTAAGTTGAAACAAAAATAAGAAAAATGAGAGTCAAAACTTGTCAGACATGACTCAACTTTCATATTCATCCTGAAGCAGTTCTGCCGAAACTAATGCACTATGGAATTTCTCAATAGTGATATACTTATTTTTATAGTACTTTTAATATTTACCATTATTTGAACTTGATATTGCTATTTAACTGCAAAAGATTTTGATCATTTTTTTTAATTCATTCGTGGGATGTGGGCTTCACTGGCTGGGCCAGCATTTATTGCCCATCCCTTGTTGTCTTTGAGAAGGTAGTGGTGAGCTGCCTTCTTGAAATGCTGCAGTCCATGTGGTGTAGGTACACCCACAGTGCTGTTAGGGAGTTCCAGGATTTTGACCCAGCAAAAGTGAAGAAATGGCAATATCAAGTCAGGGTTAAACTTTATTCTCTATGGGTGTATTTTAAGGAACTGTCTTCTTTCAATAGTCTAACAGCCCGCAATGAACGTTGCCCATAAAGTCTGTAAGCTGTACCTTTCTAATGTCCTATGTTTGTAATGGTGCATACCCCGAAGGTTAATACTCACCCCACTAACAATATTAATGGCCCAGATTTCACAGTCAGTGGTGGTCAGTGCCACTGACCTCAAAGAAAGCTGCTCACAAAGATCTAGCAAACTCTGTGACATGGATTGCCCCTTTCCCAGTCAACTGAATCTAGTGCCAAGTCAAGGAGATCTCCAGGATTCCAGCAACACTGATGACATCAAGCAGGCTCAGCAGCAAGTCACGTTAAAGGATTCTCACAGACAGCATATCAAGAAGTAAAATGCACTGATTAAAACTGATTTTTTAATAGATTTTACAGAAAGCAAAATAACGATTGGGACATACACATGGGGATAAGATTTTTCAAAAAGATGTACTTCTATTATGTTAAAAATCTATGGGGAGAATTTTCTCCCCTTTGGGTGGGCCGGTTAGGAGCAGCCCGTGATCAGCTGCGTGCCGCCATTTTATGTGGGCTGGCCGATTAAGGCTCAGCGCTACCTGTGTGGGCAGAGGGGAGGAGGGAGAGTTGGGGCCTGCGCTCTTTCTTGTGCATGCGCGTGAAAGAGTGCAGAAATCTCTCTGAGGCATGGAGCTGCCTCAGGGAGATCAAAATCAAAAGGAAACTTTGAAAAGAAGAAAAAATAAAATTAGTCAGACATGTCCCCTCATGTGACAGTGTCACATGAGCTGGGACATGTTTATGAATTTTCATGAAAATTTTTATTCAATTAATAAACCCTTCATGAAATCTCATCCTGCCAATGAATGAGGTTTCATGAAAAGTGCGAAGGCTGCCTGGGTACTTGGCCTGCCCGACAACCTTAAGGTTGTATGGGCAGCCCTGACAATTTGCTTAATTGGTTGAGTAATGGCCTTAACAGGCCTGTGACAGTTTGGCGGGTGCGCAGCCGACTCTGGTGCGCGCCTGCCAAATGGAAGATTGGAATGACGCACGGTGAGGTCAGGATGCTCGCCCGACATCACCGCGCGTCATTTTACGCGTTAGTGTGCAGGGCCAGCCCCCGCATGCTGAAGAGAAAATCCTGGCCTATGAAATTTTCATAATATAGGAATGTAACATTCTATAAATATAAAGGGATAGAAAGGTTGCTCAGCAGTATATATGACTGAGTATGTAACTCAATCATACATCATTCAACAAGGCATAACATTTTCAGGTTTTTTTTTAAAACAGTGGTATCACAACATAAAAGGGGAAGTTCACATCAACTTGGATGATTTGTAAAATTGCCATCTGCTCAGACTTCCACAATACCCCCTGTGGAACAGCATGGAAATTACTGACAGCGACTTCTGGATTTCTGCGTGAAGATGTCAGTAGTTGCTGTTGGTTTCACAGTTGTAACGTTGGCAAATATTGACAGTTTTGCCATCATTATAACTGTTAAATCTGGGCTGGAGTTGCTAGCATTAACGCATCTTCTACTACATTGCTAATATACATTGGTACCTGGTCCCCCAATGACCCCACTCTAAAATTCTCATAACTGCGTTTAAGTCTCTCCTTGGCATCACTCCTCCCTCTCTCTGTAACCTCTTCCAGCCAATTACGCCCACCACCAACACAGCACCACCCCCCCCCCCCCCCCCACCCCATTGCCAAGCTCTCTTGTTCCTTCACCTCTGGTCTCATATCCTGAGTGAAGGCAGGATCTTCACAACCATCTACTACTCCCTGACTTGTCATGGGATCAGAATAATGATCACCACTGATCTGCAGGAAAACAGAGCTGCCCTTTGGAGAACATATCGTACAACTCTCTGAAGTAGTGTCTTGAAGATCTCAGAAGCTAACAGGCATTGTTCTCAATATTCCAACAGCAAGGGCCTGAATAGCTCACATCAAAGCATATGCATTAATGTTACTTAAAAGCATCTATGTTGTCTTAAAGGAAGTGGCAGCGGAGATTGTGGATGCATTGGCTATAATATTCCAAAATTCTCTGAATTCTGGAAAGGTTCCAGTGGATTGGAAAAATGCCAATATTCAAAAAGGGGGGAGGCAGAAAGTAGGAAACTATAGACCAGTTAGTTTAATGTCTGTTGTTGGGAAATCGTTGGAATCCATTATTAAGGAAGTAGTAAAGGGGCATTTGGAAAGTCAAAATGCAATCCATCAGAGTCAGCATGGTTTTATAAAGAGTAAATCATGTTTGACTAATTTGCTAGAGTTCTTGCTAGAGTGACAAGCAAAGTGGATAATGGGGATCCTGTAGATGTAGTATATCTGGACTTCCAGAAGGCCTTTGATAAGGTGCCACACAAAAGATTAATACACAAGGTAAGATCACACAGAGTTAGGGGTAATATATTAGCTTGGATAGAGGATTGGCTAACCAACAGAAAGCAGAGAGCCGGGATAAATGGGTCTTTTTCTGGATGGTAAGCTGTAACTAGTGGAGTGCCACAGGGTTTGGTCCTTGGGCCCCAACTATTTACAATCTATATTAATGACTTGGATTCAAGGATAGAAGGTACTATAGCTAAATTTGCAGATGACACCAAAAGGAAGAAATTTACAAATGGATATGGACAGGTTAGATGAATGGGCCAAAATTTGGCAGATGGAGTTTAACGTGGATAAGTGTGAGGTTATCCATTTTGGTCAGAAGAATAAAAAGGAGACTTATTATTTAAATGGAGAGAAACTTCAGAATGCTTCAGTGCAGAAGGATCTGGGTGTTCTTGTGCATGAATCGCTGAAAGCTAGTATGCAGGTACAGCAGGTGATAAGGAAGGCAAATGAAATTTTGGCATTTATTGCTAAAGGAATAGAGTATAAAAATAGGGAAATGTTGTTGCAACTGTACAAGGCATTGGTGAGACTGCACCGGGAGCACTGTGCACAGTTTCGGTCCCCTTACTTGAGGAAGGATGTAGTTGCACTGGAGGCGGTTCAGAGGAGGTTCACTAGATTGATTCCAGAGATGCGGGGCTTGTCTTATGAGGAGAGATTGAGCAGTTTAGGCCTATACTCACTAGAGTTTAGAAGGATGAGAGGAGATCGAATTGAGGTATGTAAGATGCAAAAGGGGATAGACAAAGTAGATGTGGAGCGGATGTTTCCCCTTGTGGGGCATTCTAGAACGAGAGGCCATAGTTTCAGGATAAGAGGTGGTAGATTTAAATCAGAGATGAGGAGGAATTACTTTTCTCAAAGGGTCGTGAATCTGTGGAATTCACTACCTCAGAGTACAGTGGATGCCTGAATAAATTTGAGGAGGAGATAGACAGACTTTCAATTAGTAATGGGTTGAAAGGTTATGGGGAGAGGGTGGGAAATTGGAGTTGAGGCCAAAATGAGATCAGCCATGATCGTATTTAATGGCGGGGCAGGCTCGAGGGGCTGAATTGCCTATTCCTGCTCTCAGTTCTTATGTTCTTATGGAATGGAAGCCTGGATTCCTGCTGCTCCAGATTGTTGAGAGGTTCCTGCTGATGTTACCGCAAATGTTTTCATTTTTCTAAGTCCTGCTATCTGCTGCAGTGCCTTCATATGAGTTTGATGCTCTACTGGCATTCTTCTTTTCATAACAGAACCCCCAGAGATCAAATCCAAATGCTCCTACCCTCTGTTCAGTAACATACTCCTCCACTACTCTTCCCTTGGCTTCCTTACGCGACATGCAGCACCCAGTGTTGGTGCCTTATCCACATCCCTCTTTCTAGACTGGTGATTGTGAGAAAGTGTAATTGATGGTGTGGATGAATTTTACTGACTGTCCAGGCTATTGAGGGTCCTGCTGCCATTGGATCAAGTCCCCTCTCTGCTTCTTCCTTGTATCTCGTTCCTGTGAAAGAAAGCAATGGAGAAATGCCAGTCTTCTTTCTCCTTTACTGTTCTGCAAATATATCCTTAGAGTAAGGATGCCGGAAAATTGACATCTTTTAGGATCTACGTGCATTAGCAGGATGTTCTGCATAAAATAGCTGCGGATGCAGAACCTCCTAAACTTTACAAATGCCGCTGCAAAGTGGGATCCCTGTATCTCTACTGCCCCCTCCTACTGCATTAATGGACAGATGATAACTATTTCTCCTCCTGTAGTTAACTGTTCCTGTGACTGACTGACATGCCATTTTTTTCTGGAATGAGAATAGAATGTATGTTACTTTCAGTCATAGACTAATTTGTTTGAGAACGATTGGAGAATTTGTATCACTTCTCTTACTGGGTTCTTATACAGAAAGAGTATACACATGCATTGCAGGATTCTCCAGTCATAAAATGTAATTCTGCCACATTAAGGAATCTGTATTTTACTTCATTCACATGCTTATACTCTTATGTTTGCCGCTGTACTTTTAGAATTAATATTGGTCTATACCCTGTAAAATGTAAAAAAAAATGGATGCATGCCAACATAGTTCTGCTGATCTTGTGAAGATTTGGGAGTTGCCACTCACTTCCTGTGTCATCTACTTCCAACGTAGCCTCATCTGGTGAATTGGCAACTCTCTTGCTCCTTACTCCCACGATTCCATCTCTGACTTAAAGATCTTTACATCAGTCACACGAGAGGGTTGAGACTCTCCTTCCCTCTAGTTCAGTTGGAACCATGGCTTCACCAGATGGATCTGTTTTAAGGACAGTCCAGCTTTGAAAGCCGTAGCCTTACAAGTAGTTCCTTTCTCTGGTCCCCCACAACTCCTCAGTGTATATTTTCTTATCATAAATAACTAATTGCTGGTGAGATTTGGGTCTGTCTCTTGTCAGGCAATGATAAAAATTTGGGGGTGCCAGGATTGCTAACCAGATGAGCATCAGTATCAGAGGTTGGGTAGAGGTCCTACACTTAGAGAAGGGTCACGAGGCTTGCTTATTCCAGCAGCAAAGCGACTGCCAGAATGATCAGTGTCCAGCCTCTTTTAATCTGAACTGCAAACACCGAGAGACAATGCAAACAGGGTTTAAATATTTATCTAGCGCTGCCTATTTTGTATCGCAAATGAATCGGTTTGTTTTGAGTGTGGTGCAAGGATGGAGCTGTTAATAGGGTTGGCAGTAATAGCAGTGATGATGGCCTGTCCTTTTGTCATGGTACCTACTAGTGTGATCAATATTGACTAACTATAGATGAGAGATGAAGGCGTCCATTCCTAACCCATTTGTTGGTGGATTCTAAAGTGGACACTTCTTTGTTTTCTGTCTGTTTTTGAGGAATCCTTTCATGCTTCTGTATTTTTAAATATACATTCACTTTCACCCCATTATGCACTTCCCTTCTGTTCCTCACTGGTGTCAGCTCTTTGCTTTGCTGATCAGTTCTCATGATCACAAAGCAACCTGCAACCTTTGCTCCTACTCAGAGGATCTCCAAAAGGTAGGAACTAAAAGGCAGCAGGAGATGAAAGATATAGACATTGACAGCTCAGAAACTGCAGCAAACAGAAGGACCAGGTGAGATTCGAAGAGGCTGAAGAAGATATTTGAGATCAATATTCCTAAAAGTAGAGAAGATCTTCCTATTAAGTATAGATTACATGGATTAAACAATACATTGTAAAACAAGGTGAAAAATACTTCCCAAGAACAATCCTGAACAAGCATTGTTAACAGAAATGATCTAAGAAATGATCATTAAAAAGCCGTTGAATAAAAAGTAAAATGAAACTCATGAGCGGAAAATGTGTTCACGACTTTACTCAAAAGCAAGGAAAGGGTCAAACAGCAAGCTTAATTAGTTTCAGTACAAAGAACCAGAAAGTGGCCTTTGTCTGATGGACAGCCGATTAGTGGAAGGCCCAAGCTGGTTGCTCATTCCAGCAGCAAAGCGACTGCAAGAACGATCAGGGTCCAGCCTCTTTTAATCCAACTGGTGAGCTGCAGATACCGAATGGTTGTCTCGAGGTAACTGGCCGGTTTTGGGGCACAGGAATGCGGCCAACTGGGACACCGTCTGAGATACATAGTCTTTTAGTGGGGCCTGCAGGAGCATTGTCAAATTTTAGGTCAGAAGTTTTAAGGATAATCTAGACCTATAACAACATCTAATTCCTCACTGTTTATAATAACTGTATCTGTGAAATGTATTTAAACACATTTTTGGAGAGGGTATGGATACTTTAGAGGCTTTTGAAGCAAATATATAATTACATTATCTGGATCAGGATTTGTCCTTCATTTAAATGATCAGCTCAGAAGAAACCCTCAAGTCCTCATTCAGTCTCAGCTGATTGATTTGTCAACTATAAAATCCTCCTGTCCGCTAAGCAATACTATGGCTGTTAGGGAAAGTTGGAAAAATACATTTTAGTCAAGAAAGTAACAGGCCGATGTAGTGAAACACTACGGGCTGAATTTTCTGGTCGGCGTGTGGGGGCGGGCCTGATACGCTCATGTGCAAAATGACACGCGATATTTCACTTAGCAGGCGCGCGCCGGAGTCAACTGTGCGCCTGCCGAAATGTCAACAGCCTATTAAAGCCATTGCGAAATGAACTAAAACACTTAAGAACGCAGCCCATCCAAACTTAGGCCGGCGGGCAGGTGAAAAGCCCAAGCGGCCTTCGTGTTCTTCAGGAAACCTCATCCACGGGCGGGATGAGGTTTCCCGAAGCTCTTACTGAATAAACAAATAAATTTTCATACATTTACAAACATGTCCCAACTCATGTGACACTGTCACATGAGGAGACGCGTTTAAATAAATTTTTACATCACTTACTCAACTGTTTTATTACCTGCTCAATCTCCGAGGCAGCTCCATGCCTCAGGGAGATTGCTGTGCTCTTTCGCTGGTCCCGACTCTCCCTCCCACCCCCCCGCCTGAACAGGCAGCAAGCGCTACCGCCCACCTATTATGTTGGGTACGCCTTAATTGGCCGACCTGTGTAAAACGGCAGCGCACAGCTGGCTCCGCGCCCACCCCCGCCCAGCCCACCCACCATAGGAAAAATCCTGGCCTGTGGTATGAAAAGACTGAAACATATTTTCCTTAAACATACTGTCATTCTTCAAATGTACTACATTCTTGTGATAACCATCAGTGTGCCACAACACAAAAACAGAATTACCTGGAAAAACTCAGCAGGTCTGGCAGCATCGGCGGAGAAGAAAAGAGTTGACGTTTCGAGTCCTTATGACCCTTCCACAGAACTGAGTGAATATAAGGAGAGGGGTGAAATATAAGCTGGTTTAAGGTGGGGTGGGGAGAAGTTGTGGGGGGTGGGGGGGGGGGGTGCTGGTTGTGTGGTTGTAGGGACAAGCAAGCAGTGATAGGAGCAGATAATCAAAAGATGTCACAGACAAAAGAACACAGAGGTGTTGAAGGTGGTGATATTATCTAAATGAATGTGCTAATTAAGAATGGATGGCAGGGCACTCAAGGTACAGCTCTAGTGCCACCAACACCTGGTGGGAACGGTGTGAGTTGGCAATGCCAAGTTTTATTGTCCCACTCAGCATCATTTCATGCTTTCACATGAAAAGAGTTCTGCTTACAGGTGTGCAAAGGCTAGTTTTAAAAAATAATAAAGAGCTCAGCAACAATGAGAAGTTCAAAATTAAGAGTCATTGGGCAGAATTTTGCCGCTGGTGAGCAGGGGGCGGGGCCTGCTCGCCGACGCGTAAAATGACGCGGGATGATGTTGGGCGGAACCCCAGACGTAATCCTGGCCCATTTAAACTTTCAGGAAGGCGGGGACGCAGCAAAATCAGCTGCGGGCCCGCCGACCTGTCAATGGCCAATTGAGGCCATTGACAGGATCAATGATACAATTAAAGGACCTGCCCGTCCGACCTTAAGGTTGGCAGGTCGGCCAGGAGACCCAGCAGGGAATAGAAAAAACATGAAACCTCATCCACCGGTGGGATGAGGTTTCATGTAGGGTTTAAAAAAGTTTAATAAACTTACGATGTAAATTATGAACATGTCCCATCTCGTGTGACATGTTAAGGAATTTTATTTTTCTACTTTTAATATTTTTAAAAGTGTCAGCGATCTCCCTAAGGCAGCACCTAGCCTCAGGGAGATGTGCGCTCTTTCGTGTGCATGCGCGAAAGAGTGCACTCTCGCTTTTGGGGAATCCCCCCCCTGCCCGTCCAGGAGGATGGACGTCACGCTGGGTGGGCCTTAATTGGCCCGCCCACGTAAAATGGCGGCGGGGCCCACTTCTCTGGCGGGGATCGGCTCCCCGCCCACCGGAAATTGAGTCGGGCCTGCCTGATAGGCAGAAAATTCTGCCCATTAAGTTTCTAGCCAGGGATGGTTTTGGGGGGACTTTGACTTAAGAGATGTTCAGTCATAATCCCTCATTTGGCAGCTTCACAGCAGTGGCTCCTCAGCCAAGCATATACAACAAAAGGTCTGAGCCTATGGTTCCTCTTGTGCTGAGCAGGCTTACAACTGCAACAACATAATCATCAAGGTAAAACTAACCCGGCTCACGATGGTCTAATTCCAGTTCACTTCACAATACTTTAATTAACTGTAGCCAGCTGCTAGAATTACGTGTGCTCTCAGTTTGGAGACTTTACTCTCCAGTTCTCTGGGGACCTCTTATACTGAAGGAATTCAAAAAACTGTAGTACAACTGAGCCATAAAAATCTCTTGTAAGAAAAATTTGATCCTCCCATACCACTGAATGTGGATATCAGAGATGCTGCTGTGAGAAATGCTGATTAGAAATTAGGCATCTCACTACAGGAATGACGAAAAGTGGCAGAAGGTCAATTCCAAACTGCTTTAGGATGCCTCCAAGTAGTTGAATCAGAATGACAACAGGAAGAGCCTGGGAGCAGGTTATCCGCCAGAAGGCCTATGGAAGTACATAAGGATTCATAATCTCACAAAACATGAAGTTATTTAAGTAACATAAAGTTGTCATTTGGTGGTACAGAACTTGAGTATTGCTTAAAAAAAAGACCTATTTGTTGGAGCTTTTCATCTTGCACTTATCAGGACAATTTGCAAGAATATCAAATGTAAAAGGAACAACAATTTATACTGTATGGGAAGAGAGTGCTGATTGGTTGGCAAGTGGACTCTGATTGGTAGAGGCATTTCCATGGAGAATACACTTGCTGATGGTGACTGAATTAACTGCCAAGCATTGTTTGAAATTTAAACCAGGCAACTTGACTTTGATTGGTCAAGGCATTGCCCTGGGGAACGAACCAACGAATGACTGTCACTTATTTTGTTTAGCTGAAACAGGTGTAATGTGTCTGCAAAGAACAGAGCTCTATGTATTAATATATGTGCATGTGCCATACTGCGAACCCGACTGACAATCTTAAATTGGTTGTCAGCGTCATTCTTCGCACGCCAAGGATTATTGAAATACTTAAATAATACCTGACAGTTAACCGTCAGTCACCACTAACTGGTGCATTCTCCATGGCAACGCCTCTACCGTCAGCGTCCACTTGCCAATGAATCAGCACTCTCTTCTCATACGGTATAAATTGCTTTACATTTGATTTTCTTGTGAATTGTCCTGATGAGAGCAAGGCGAAAAACCGTGACAAAAATGTCTCTTTTTTCAGCAATAAGATAAAGTTGTCCAGAGTCAGATGAACACTGTTTCTCTGAGACTAAGCCTATGTGCACCTCTCTCTCCCTTTATCCTACAGTGGTGCCAGAAGCTTCAGCAGTGTAATACTCCCCCTAAATCTCTCCTTTTCATTTCCTTTTCTGCCTTTAAGCATTATCTCCAAACTCATCTTTGACCAACCTTTTAGCCATCCCTTTCCTTACATATATCTTCAAATGCCTTGGGAAATTCTTTCATATTCAGTGAGGGTTGTTGTACCATGAACGTTTGTTCTAAATTATAATCGGATCCCAGTAAGCTTTTCTGATAAGGAGTAATATTTACAAATTAAGAACAAAAAGCAATAGGAAATAATAGAAGGGTGGTTAGTATGTGAACAGATTACCTGCACAAGTGGTACTACAAGAAACCTTGATGGATTTGAGAGTAACTAGACAAGCTTTTAACAATAAATTGGATTCAGGGTTATTAAAATTGCACAAATGGAATATTGTGGATAGATGGCTTAGATGAACTGTTACTATGTGAAGTTTGAATAATCATAGCTCCCAAGTACCCAAGGCAGGATTCCTATAGTACATGCTTTCCACTATCTAGCATCCCAAAGGCTTTACTGACTTCTTAATATTGAACAAATTGCTTTAACAATTTCAAACTGACCATTTAACTGCAGGTGGTTACTCAAGTGCTGAAAATTGCATGCAATAAACCTCCACAAATTTGACTAAAGCAGTACAGATTGTTTTTTAGATTAAAATGATGCAATTGTGTCCCTTGTAGTTGCAGGCACCATAACATAATACCAACTGCTAAGAAGCTTTCCAGAAAGAAAATGGACCAATAGTAACATCCTCATAATCCTGTCAACCTATCAAATTGTGGCAGAAATGGAAATATGATTAATTCCAATTGCAGTTGGCAACTTGAAGTCTGAAAATAATCCCTTTCTGCACTATTGCCAAAAAAAAATGGGATCAACAATTTGACTCCAGGTATTTTGTGAAATAAAGAGGAACTGTAGCACATCCAAAGGCAAAGCTGCTAGTCTTGAAATTAAACAATCACTTTAATTAAATAAATAGCTTTGAGGATATGAAAATCAATTATCCTGGAGGTTGCTCTCTAGTTATAACTCAGATACTCTAATTTGACATCCGATACTTCACCAATAAAGTTGCACTCGTCATGTGATAGGCAATGGACTGGTTCTTCTTGTGTAAACCTACAATTTGAATATCCCAATTTTCAACTGAGGTTTCAATTACATGAAAGCTCAAATGATAAACAAAGTCCCATAAATTCCTGGAGCTTGAAAGAATGATGTCACTTTTCTGCCAGGGGACCTGAAACACAGGCTCAATCTGATTTGCTGAAATTCTGCCCATCTAGACTAGATCTTTAAATTCTGGCTGGGGGTTGCCACGGACACGTCTTCCTGTTCCTACTTCAAGGAAGCGTTGGAACCTCGCTGGAAAATTCCCCCTTTATGCCTGTGAAAGACCTGGATGGAATTAATGCACATTCAGACTTGGCCTGAATCCCTTTGGGACCTTCTGAAGATCCCAAACCTTTGCTGGAATAAGGCAATCAATTCTCAAGGGGATAAACTGACTTTTCTGATTATAGTGGCTCTAGCAGGAGCTGAAAACTTTTCTTTGAAAAGAAGCATTTTTTTCTCCAAGCCATCTAGACCTCCATCCTTGAACAGCGGGATTTGGAGTGGGGTCATTTGGCCTTGACCGGAGCAGGGGCTGCAGGTAAGAATTCACAGCTAATTGTGCTCAACCTGCAAGTGACCACCCTCAATATTTACATTGTGCAAGTTTACATGAAAGACTGGCTTTAGTCCATGGTTTAAAGTCTTCAGCCAGCCCATATAATTTTCACAGTAAAGTCTCAAAGTGCTTCATATAGTACGTTACTTGGAAACAGAATGACTTTTATTAAGTAAATAAATACAAGTTTATTTTGTGTGCAAAAATATCACATCTATAAGATGAATGATGAGTAATTTGGTTTTTGCTTTTCTAGTGATGCTATGGAACATTTAACATCCACCTGAACATGACAGGATCATGGCAGCTCCAACAATGCAAAACTTCCGCAATACTACATTAAAGTGTAATTCTGCATTATATGTTCAAGGCATGGAGTGAGTTTTGAACCCATAACTTTCTGATTCAGAGCTGTGAATCCTGCCAACTGAGTCAAGCTGATGCTTGATGGCTGTTCAGTGCACAAATATACAGCAAATATTTCCATCTCTGATTTACAACGCATAATGAAGGCCAATAGAATGACAGTCTTTTGCACAAGATCAAACTTAGGAAACATAGGGGGGAGAGAGAGAAAAAGAGAGAAAGTAAAATTGTGGATGTTGAAGTCCTGAATATGGTTTCATAGTAGGCCTATTCCTCATTTTCAAATGCTATCTGGCTTGCATTTTCCATTTTTAACAAAAAGAACAAAGAGTATTGTTCCATTCTTACGCGTCTACAGACATGGATGGGCCACTAACAAGGTTTACAGCTCACTTACCTCCTAGCTGAAAGACTGTTCTAAGAAGGAGCTTCATTGCACAGTTGCATATTGACTCCCGTGGACATACATAATGCTAGGTATTTTTTCAAATTTGTTGCCACTTGTTGAGTAAGAATTTCACCATAAAGGGTTGGAAGTGTAAAGCTACAACAAACCACAAAAGAGTAGGAGCGTATTAACAAAACAGGGAGAGAGAGAGAGAGACAGACAGAGAGAAAGAGAGAGAGAGAGAAACATAATGCTGATACATGCAAACTGGCATGTTTCTTTCTTCCTCTGTCCCAGTTGTTAATAGCTGATATGTAACTTGATCACAGCAGACAGAATATATTAGCACATACCGACAATTATAAACTCTCACTGAGGAAAGGAGTCTTAAAAACCAACCTGGTCTTTTTTATTTTCTAGGCAACTACTCTGAAGCTGAACAAGAAATACAAAAACTCTATCCTTATGTCCTCCATTACAATAAGATGAACTAACGGTGACAGATAATGTTAAACTACATGCTCTAAACCAACTCTGAAGTCCAGTGTATTACCTTGGTGCTGACTTTGATTGAGATGATACAATTGAAGTCCCTCTAAGAAGGCAGCACCACCTGGTTTGAAATCAGGAGATGACAAGGTGCAATATAACTTATAGGTCATTCAATAAAATATGCGTGTGTGGGGTTCTCAGCATTAGAAAGACATTCCTCTGTAAGCTTTGACTAAGTCTGGAGCTTTGGTGTCATAAACAATCCCTAAATTAGCTCCCTTCCCCATATCTAAACTGTTACTAAGCTAACCTTCTTTCACCACAGAAATATCATCCACCTACACCCTTTGCCTTCCCTCACTGCTGCTGAAATTCAAATCCATCTTTTTATCAACCCAAGACTCCACTTCTCTAATGCTCTTGTTACCAGCATGCCTGCAATAACCTCTACAACTTACTCATTGTTCTCCACTTTCTCTGTGCTAACTCATAGCTACCACAGAAAACACTAATGGGCCCTACCCACTTCTGTTAAAACTTCTCATTCTAGGATAATCCTAGAATGCAAAGATAACCTCTGCTGTTCTTTCCCCTGCTGCAAATCGTCTTCATAAACAACTCTAATAAAAACAAAAAACTGCGGATGCTGGAAATCCAAAACAAAAACAGAATTACCCTTCAACAGAAGGGTCATGAGGACTCGAAACGTCAACTCTTTTCTTCTCCGCCGATGCTGCCAGACCTGCTGAGTTTTTCCAGGTAATTCTGTTTTTGTTTCATAAACAACTCTCCTGGTTTCCTCCACCATCATCTCCTAAAATAAGTGGAGCTCATGAACTTCTTTTTCACTAAGATTGAGACTATCTGATCAGCTGTCTCTGTCACATCCCTTCCTTCCACTAGCCCACTGGGCCAGCTTCCTCTATAGATTCCCACTTTCCCAGTCCTAAACTCATCTCTTTTTGTAGTTTCTCTCCTATCTCCTCTCATGCCCTCTCTGAGCTCATCTTGTCCAGGAGACCCATCTCCTGCTCCCTCAACCCTATTTTCACTAAACTGTTGATCATTCAACTTACTTTCCCGGTCTCCATATCAGATGATATTATAAACAATACTCTCTTTGCAGATCTTTCTTAGAAATCTGATGTCATCATTTGTCTCCTAAAAACATCCCTTGACACCACCATTCTCGCAAACTGCTGTCCCATCTCCATTTTCCCTTTTTCCGTCAAAATGTTCTCGCCTCCCGAATTTGTGCCGATCTTTCCCAGAACTCCATGTTTGAGTCCTTCTAATCAGGTTCCCTACTACAGTACCAAAACATATCATATCAAAGTAACAAATTACCTTCCACGTATCTATGACAAAGATAAACATTCCTTCCTCATCCTTCCCAACCTGTCTGCAGCCTTTGACATGGTTGACCACATCATCCTCCTCCAATGCCTCTCCATATCCTCCAATTGGGTGGGACTGCTCTGACATGGTTCCATTCTTATCTATCTAATCATAGCCAGAGCATCACTTGCAGTGGCTTCTCTTCTTGCTCCCGCACTGTTAGCTCTCAAGTCACCCAAGGATCTATTCTTGGCCCCCTCTTGCTTCTTAACTATGTGCTGCCCATTATGAACATCATCTGAAAGCACAGCATTAATTTTCACATATACATTGACGACACACAGCTCTGCCTGACCACCACCTGATATTTCTTTAATATTGGGAAGAATGAAACTATTGACCTCATATCTCCTAATGTGGCTTGGTATCATACTTTGTTTTATAATGCTCCTGTGAAGCACCTTGAGAAATTTTATTACATTAAGGGCACTATATAAATATAAATTGTCATCACTGAAGACCATCATTTTAGTTACTATGACCCTATGTTAGATCACTCTTTCTAAATCTCTCTCGCTTCTGCTGCAACCTCTGCTTACAAAGCCCTCCTACAAACCTCAGTCACTTACTCTGCTTTCTGGCCCCTTCCTTCCAACCTTCACTTTTACTTCTTCCCTTCTACTTGGTGTCTGCTCTTTACCTCCACTCTGTAATCTTTCTGTAAGTCAGGGGTATTAGAGAAATTAAGCTATTGGTGTTTAAGTATAACACAGCACACCTTACTAATACTGCTCCACAAAACAAACCAATGATGCTCCAGCATAATATAAAAGTCCTAGTAGATTCTGACAATGTTAGACTTCACATGTACTCTATCAGAGTCCTTATATATTTCCAGGATCCTAGAAGGCAACAACCCATTGTATGGGTTTTATGTTTCTGGCAGATTTCTTCCATTTGCTAGGAGATAAATCTCACAGCCGTGGCAGCACATTCTAGCTACCCTAGTGATGGTTATTTTCTTTTGAAATAACTTCCTCCAATTATTGTTCCTTCCTACTTCACTAGGTCATGCAGCCTAGTTTATGGGTGGGGCAATTTACCTCAATGCCAACATCAACCAACCTGTCGTTTGGCTGAGTTATCACTATCAATGGTTCAGTGTAAATGGCACCAATATTAGATTTCAAACTCAAAAATAAGCAAGATGTCCTACAAAGTTGTTCATGGGAAGTTTGAGGGATATAATATTTGGTAAAGATGGAAGGATGATATGGTATAATGAAGATGATATTGTGGCATAAATTGGCTGTTGTTGTTAAGGGAATGTTGATTACAAAAGAAAAGGTTGTGAAAAGAGTAAAATTACATCAGAATTTAAATTAATTTAAATCATTAGAAAAGTTGATGAAATTCTACATCAGAAAAATTGTTTTTATGTTACACTCCAAATCATACAAACAAGGAGCAGGAGTAGGCCATTCAGCCCCTCAAGCCTGCTCTGTCATTTAATAAGATCATGGCTGATCTGATAGTAACCTCAAATCTGCATCCCACCTACCCCCAATAACCTATCACTCCCTTGCTTACCAAGAATCTATCCACTTCTGCCTTAAAACAACTCTGCTTCCACCACCTTTTCAGGGAGAGAGTTCCAAAGACTTCTTAGAAATCTGATGTCATCATTCGCCTCCTAAAAAAAAATCCCTTGACACCACCATTCTCGCAAACTGCTGGCCCATCTCCATTTTCCCGTCAAAATGTTTTCGCCTCCCAAATTTGTGCCGATCTTTCCCAGAACTCCATGCTTGAGTCCTAATCAGGTTCCCTGCTACAGTACCAAAACATATCATATCAAAGTAACAAATTACCTTCCACGTATCTATGACAAAGACAAACATTCCTTCCTCATCCTTCCCAACCTGTCTGCAGCCTTTGACGTGGTTGACCACATCATCCTCCTCCAATGCCTCTCCATATACTCCAATTGCAGCATAGAAAAAATTTCTCATCTCCGTTTGAAATGGGCGACCCCTTATTTTTAAACAGTGGCCTTTAGTTCTAGATTCTCCCACAAGAGGAAACATTCTCTCCGCATCCACCCTGTCAAGACCCTTCAGGATTTTATATCTTTCAATCAAATCGCCTCTCACTCTTCTAAACTCCAGCGGGTACAAACCTGGCCTGTCCAACCTTTCCTCAACAGTCAACTCACCCATTCCAGGTATTAGTCTGAAAAATCTTCTTGGAACTGCTTCCAATGCATTTACATCTTTCCTTAAAAAAGGTGCCCAATACTGTACATAGTTCTCCAGATTTGGTTTCACTAATGCTCTGTATAACTGAAGCATAACTTCCCTACTTTTGTATTCAATTCCTCTCACAATAAACTATAATTTTCTATTAGCTTTCCTAATTACTTGCTGTACCTGCATGCTAGCCTTTTGCGATTCATCCACTAAGACATCCGGATCCCTCTGCATCTCAGAACTTGAAATCGCTCATCATTTAGATAATATGCTTCTCTTTTATCCTTCCTGCCAAAATGGACAATTTCACATTTTCCCAGCTTATACTCCATTTGCCAGATTTTTGCCCACTCACTTAACCTATATCTTTTGTAGCCTCCTTATGTCCTCTTCACAACTTACTTTCCCACCTAACTGTGTCATCAGCAAAGTTGGCAACCATCCCATCCATCCCTTCATCCAAGTCATTTATATAAATTGTAAACAGCTGAGGTCCTAGCACTGATCCCTGTGGCACACCACTCGCTATATCTTGCCAACCTGAAAAAGACCCATTTATGCCTACTCTCGGTTTCCTGCTAGCCAGCCAATCTTCTATCCATGTCAATATGTTACCACCTATACCATGAACTTTTATATTCCGCAATAACCTTTGCTGTGGCACTTTATCCAATGTCTTAGAAATATAAGTACAGTACATCCACTGGTTCCCCTTTATCCATAGCACATGTTACTTCCTCAAAGAACTCCAATTAATTGGTTAAACATAATTTCCCTTTCACAAAACCATGTTGACTCTGCCTGATGACCATGAGATTATTCAAGTGCCCTGCTATAGCTTCTTTATAATAGCTTCTAACGTTTTCCCAAGACAGATGTTAAGCTAAAATCATTTGACCACTTTTCAGAGCAAGTTCTTGAGGAAAGGAACTACCTTGAAATGTGTTTTAAAACATTTTGTTGTTACAGGTGCTGTTTGTAGGCCAAAATGGCATCTGATTTATAGTGCATACTCCTGCTGCAAATCATGCAGGATGCCATACTATTGAAGGCATTAATGCACACAAAGTTAATGCTCACCAGAAGTATTTAGAGCAGGTAGATCATGATGTCAGTTAGCACGCGACGCTGATTTGACTTGTGCTGCCATTTTTGAACTCAACGCTCCAGTCAATGCCATCTCTTAACCTTGCACAGCTGAACATGTGTTAAACAGCAGGAATGAATCCTCATGCCAGCACTATTTAAAAAGTGATCATGAACTACTTACAGGTTAGCTGCTGGTTGATTTCTTCTAGTCGTTGGTACGACTCTACAAGTGTTTGGTGCTTTCCATTGTTGCTTCATGTTGCAAAGGTCTACAGGGAATGGCATGGCAAGTGCTGAAGGAGTTTTTACAGACAGCACAGATGCATTTATGGTGAAATTAGATAAACATTTGTGAGAAATAAATAGAAAGCTGTGCTAATAGGGTGACGTGAGGCAGGATGCAAAGAGATTCGGGTGGAGCATAAAAGCTGGCATGGATTGATTGGGATGACTGGTCTGTTTCTGTGCTGTATATTCCATTTTTTTTTCTTACATCGAGGTTTCTGCACAAACCAGTTGCTTCCAGACATGGAGTGCACAAGTGGCATTCCCACCTGTGGGAGGTAATACTGGAGATGGCTAAGGCTTTTGCCAACCCTGGTATTAAAGATCCAGAAGGATGACTTCTTTCTTCTTTTGGGATGGCAGTGATAATAGAACTTACCTGCTTTTCTTCAAAATAGCGCATAGGATCTTGTATGTTTACCCGAGCAGGCAAAAGAGACCTCAGTTTAGCGTTTCATCCGAAAAAAGCCACCTCCGACAGTGTAGCATTCCCTTACGATGGCACTAGAGTGTCAGCCCTGCAAATTGTGCTCAAATTCTGGAGGAGCTGAACCCACAACCTTCTGACTAAAAGATGTGAGTGCTATCAACTGAATCATGACTGATACACATGGCTAGCACTGTCTCCTCCATGGGGGTTAGGACATGCAGGCACATCTGTCCTCTGGCTAGCTCCTGCTGCCTTCAGTTATGTACCACCTGTCCTTGCAAGAGAGAGGGAAGTGTGTCAGTGGGTGTGGTGCAATCTGATTGGGTGATGCAGCTGTCATGAACAGCTGGGAGTGTGTGCAAACTCTGGATATGAGACTTGTAGGAGTCTTAAGTGCGTGAGGGTGAGATAAAGCATAAAAATGTTGGCAAGAGTCCTGATTAATAGAGACTGTCAGCAGGAGAGTGCTGGCGGTGTGGTAATTGAGAAGCATCTAAGGTTAGTCATGCAGCTAGTAAGATATGGTATTTTAAGATGCACTCATTGACTCTGACCACTTGGGTGAGGTCAATGAACTTCCTGCACTATTACATTTGGTTTCCAGAGCTAGATCCCTAGCATTGATTTCTACAGCTATCTGCTCCCACTGCCTTATGAATATACGTCTGGAGGGTTTCCTATGGAACTGGGATATCATTCCTCCTTTCCAGCTCCTCCAAGGCCTCCAGTGTAACGGTTGAAAACCTTGGAGCCTGTCTTCTCCCAGGTTGTAGTGCGTGCAGCTCATTTAAGAGCAAGGTTGGTGCTGGGAGCATGCAGAAATAATTACAGTGGGCAGGCAGCATGAAGGTGGCATGCTGCTTGCATTGCAACCAACAGGTATGGGTTAGTTGCATGTATCACAATCTCCGCCTCCGTTTTTGGGGGTCATCCAATTTAGCTGTTCACATATGCAAGTTAAAATAAAATGCCTGAGATGATGGGTAGATAAGAAGCTCATGAGCTCACTTCGGTTTGTCTGTGAACTATGGATCATGAGCAATTCATTAGCTTGTCTTGATAATTAATTAACGATTCACAAGCGTTGTGTTGGAAGGGTCATGGATCCCAAATGCTTAGCATGGAATCTGATAACATGTCCCTTTCTGGCTGTGAACGACAAGGGTTAAAAGATATAGGGCGGAATTTTACGGTCCTACCAAAGTCAATGGACCTTTGAATGGCTTGCCTCATTCTATGGACCTGCCCTGCCATCACGGGATGGAAAAATTCCACACATGGACACAGAAAGTCAGGCCCTGAACCAGAATGCTATGAGGCAGTCACGCAGTAATGGCTGCGAGAACTGGTTGGACTGCAGGAGATAATAGTGGGAAATGATTTTGTTTCCGTTGCGTAAGATGGCCCAGTTTTGCAAGTAAGCACGGTGTCTTCTTCATGTTATATTATTGCATGAAGGTAAGTTTAGTGAATTAAGTCCATTCTATCTGTTCTCCTGTACGTTCATTAGACTAAAATCAAGTGGGTTATTGCTTTGTATCAAGCCTAATCTGACCAAGGTAAAAGCAAAATATTGCAAAATCTGAAATAAAAACAGAAAATACTGGAAAAACCCAGTAGGTCTGACAGCATCTGTGGAGAGAGAAACAGAGTTAACGTTTCGAGTCCGTATGACCCTTCTTCAAAGTCAAGGGTTTTATTTCACCACTTTCTTGGACTCACTCAAGTTCTGTCGAAGGGTCATGAGGACTCGAAATGTCAACTCTTTTCTTCTCCGCTGATGCTGCCAGACCTGCTGAGTTTTTCCAGGTAATTCTGTTTTTGTCAAGGGTTTGCTTAGTCTGTATTCAGAAAGATTGAAAAAAGACACGTATTAATGGCTTAAATGTTCAGCTCACATGACCAAGGGTCATCAACCGTTATGCCCCTGGGATATTTTATGACTTAAGTAGATATAGACAATGAGAGTCACCTCCAAAAAAGTCCTAAAAGACTGAAGTCGGGTGGGGTGTGAAACCAGCATCTGCTGATCCCATCAGTATCCTGACAAGGAGTTTATGTTAGAATTGTCCCATAGTCTTTCAGTTCATTAAAACCCTTCCAGAGTTAATACTATGTATCTGTTTCTGAGATTCACATCAGTGCCAGCTTTTCAGTGACTGGAAAGCAGCAATAGGAGAGGATGGTTCAGGTGAGCAGTCCAATGCCCAAGAAGGAGGGTGATGGAAATGAGGCTTGGCCATGATGTTGAGGTGAGGAACAGTCAGAGGTAGTAGACTCAAGACCAAACCTCTCAGAAACTGGGAAGGGGGCCTTACAGGCTAAGGCCAGAAGACTGGATTTAGCATAGGGTGGAGTGGAAACAGAAAGTGCTTGAAATGTTCAGGCACCATACCTTCTAACATATTTTCTAAAGCATGGCCGATTTGCTTAAGTGTGCAAGCCCTTTAAATTTTTTTGTACGGCACAGTAATTTAAAGCTCAGCCTGTGTGGAAATTTACAAGTTGCTTAGCAAGGACATTGCTGCCAACATCTGTGGAAAAAGAAACAGAGTTAATGGGTGGAATTTAATGCTCACAGCATGGGCTTGTTCACCGGCTGGAGAGCCGCTGGCGACCCTCCCAACATTCCCACCCTCCCTGACCTGATTTAACATCAATCAGGCACTTACCTGGGGTTCTCATCATGATCCCACCTCCACAAGCTGCCGGCCAAGCAGAGACAGCAGCTCTCCGGTACCGGCAGTGGCACAGGGAGTAGTGCCCAATACCAGTACAGCAGGAGACCCAGGCTGCGAGATTGTTGCTGGAGCCTGGAGTGAAGGGAAGTGAAGCAGGCTTGTTGGCGCCAGTCGTAGAGGCTCCAGTGAGACTGGGTAGGTGATAGCTCTAAGGGCAGGTGGAGGTCTTCACCTGGTGGCAACCCTTACCTCCAACGTCTCTCTCCATTGGGCATGGGATACCCAAGTTAGGAGGGAGCCCACCAAAAGGCTGCAGGCATATCCACATGGAGTGGCTCTTGCCTGCCACTGGGAGGCTACCAGCTGCGGCAGGATGAGACTTTTAGTGCCCTTAAAGTGGCCTCAATTGGACGCTGGGTGAGAAGAACGTCTTCAAGCCTTCTTGCCCTGAACCTAATTGGGGAGTTGGGAAAGTGATGGGGACTCCACCTTGTATCTTCTCACCGATTGTATGGGTCAGCCCCTCAGCTGACCTCCGGTGGGGGGTGGGAATTAAATTCCACCCAACATTTCAAGTCAATGACCTCTCAGCAGAACTGGCCAAGGGTCATCGACCTGAAACATGAACTTTTCCTCTCTCAGATGCTGCCAGACTTACTGAGTATTTCGTGCCTTTTCTGTCTTTATTTTGGATGTCCAGCATCAACAACATTTAGCTTTGGTTTTAACATGGGGTGGGTGGCCACAAATTTAACAGGTAGGGGGTGATGGCGGGGGGGGGGGGGTGGTGGGGGTGAACCACAGTGTGGGGAAGTCAGCAGCTTCAGCCCCTTAAATGGACGGACAGCTGTGAGCAGTGGGGTATTCAAAAAAAATTGCTGCAGAACCAAGGAATCTAGGCTATGAGTATCATGTAACTTATCAGTCAGCCAGAAGCCAGATTCAAGCGATGGAGTACTGCTACAGCACCACTGAACTTGGTGGTCGGGGCGTTTTGAGTCCTTCGACAGGGTCCTTTGGCTCTGTTTGTTTTAACAGGCAGAAAGATGGTACAGCAATCCCCCCCATCTGAGATAAGGAAACAGAGGCACCAATGCAGTGTTGCCTGTCATTGATGCAGTGCCACACCTAAAGCCAGTAGGAACAAGAGGCATTACTGCTTCTAGCTAGTCAGCACTGCATTAAAAGGATTAAGGGCACTGATACAAACAGAAACGTGACAAAAGGGGGTGATGGATACATTGTGACAGATCAAAGTGCTACAAGAAGTATCACACCAAAAGTAAGTGCACACATATACAAGACTATGAATATATTACTGCTGAATCTCTCATGCCCTAGATGTTGGTTAGGATAAGGAAATGGCAGGTCCCTTAGCTATAAAAACAAAAAACTGCGGATGCTGGAAATCCAAAACAAAAACAGAAATACCTGGAAAAACTCAGCAGGTCTGGCAGTGTCGGCGGAGAAGAAAAGAGTTGACGTTTTGAGTCCTTCAACAGGGTCGTTTGGCTCTGTTTGTTTTAACAGGCAGAAAGATGGTACAGCAATCCCCCCCATCTGAGATAAGGAAACAGAGGCACTATTGCAGTGTTGCCTGTCATTGATGCAGTGCCACACCTAAAGCCAATAGGAACAAGAGGCATTACTGCTTAAGTTTTATCCATGGGCATTATAGCGTTGTCGATTCAAACATTTTCTGGGCAGGATTTTTACCTGTCGGGCAGGCGCGTCAGGCAGTCCCTCCAGAGCAGCCGCAGAACTGCCCGCCGCCCGCAATCAGGCCCCGACCGCAATTTCACGCTGGCTGGCCAATCAGCAGCCAGCCAGTGTGAATCGCGCGCTGAAATGCTCAGCGCTGCCTGGCTGGGGGGAGGGGGAGCACGGAAGTCAGCTTATGCATACGGGTGCGCTCAGTGAAAGCTCCCTGAAGGCACGGAGCTGCCTCAGGGTGCTGAAGATTTCTAACATTAAAAATAAAGATTTTAAAATTAAGGTAAACGTGTCCCCTCGTGTGACAGAGTCACATGAGCGGGTACACATTAAAAATGAGACTTAAGAACTTTTATCTTATTTTTAATTAACATCGGAAACCTCATCCCACCCGTGATGAGGTTTCCTCAAAAATCCAAAAGCTGTTTGGCCTTTTCGCATCCCCACCCCCTGCCAACCATAAGGTTGGACGGGCAGGGAAAATTTCACTTCAATTAATTTATTAATGGGCTTAACAGCCCCCTTAATTGTCGGCAGGCACGCTGCTGACTCCTGTGCGCGCCCGCCTCTCGAAATATCGCGGGAGTGCATGATGACGTTGGGACACTTGCCCACATGCTGAGCGGAAAATCCAGCCCTATACATGTTCGTTTACATACGTGCAAGCATGTGTGATGCTCTCTGCTTTTTAAACCAACAAACATTATTGAGAATTTTTCTCAGAATTAGTTACCGCTGAGGAAATTGTCTTAATAATATTTACTTGTTCAAAGAATGAGCAACATTCCATTAATATATAAATTCAACCGAGCAATACTCAATCAACATTACTGGGAATATTCTTTACTTGAAATGAACATTACACAAACTATTTAACTGGGTACCGCTCTATTGGTATGCAATTAGAGAAAAAAGTATAGCAATGTTTATCAGCAAACCACAGGATAGACATTAGCAATTCATTGCTGAATAATCATGCCATTAACAACAGAGAAATAATGCATAGGTGGCAGCCCATAATTACAGCATTACATCTATGTCCTAGCAAACCAGACAGTGATGAGTGTGACACCAAACCTGACTGACATTAAAAATTCTCAACTCACACAGTGGCAAGCCACCAAACACTTAACATGAAAATACAAACTGTATTTCAAAGGAAGTAAAATACAAGTAGCCCTGATATTCAGAAGCTCGGACTCAATGGTAATAGCATTGTAATGGTCTAACCTCCTGGTTGAATGCAGGCCAACTATCCATCACAGGAAATAGTGAACCTCAGAAACAAATTGAAATGAATGGTCACTAGTAGGAGAGTTTATGTTTCAGTTCTGACAAGACGATTCTAAACCAACAGTCTGGATAACCAGATTTTTCCCATCTGGCTGCCATTTAAAGTTGTTGCAAGGCGTGATAAGGAGTTCACAATAGGAATCCCAGGTTGGTCTGCGATACAATCACTCATGTGCTGTAGCACAAAAGTGGCAGTTCAACAGTTTCTGGATAATATTGTTCATATGCTTATTTCCCAACATAAACTGAACCACAGGGTAAGAGCTAGGCAGGTGCAAGGTGCTTCCTCACCAAGAGAGAGAAAACAAAAATAAAAGTAATGTGGAAATAACCCAAGCTGCTCTTACATGCTTCTAGCAGCTGGCTACAGAAGAGTTGGTGAGCTTTGGTAACCATCTGCCCTCTCAGCAGCACACATTATACATGAACCTAGAAGAGGGGGCAAAAATGAAAGGGGAAAATTGTGACATTAATGTCAAAAGGTTAAGATTTATATCTAACAGAAATGGAAGGATTTCTCACTGCTGATTCTTTTATACAGATTGCAGCTTACATTTTGGTTTTGATTTAAAAAATTGTTATATAAAATACTTTAACAAAAGTAGTGTCGTTAACAATAGTTGCACTTGTTGGTGAAGTAATACAAGCAAAGAAATGCTAAACTGAAAGCAGGAACATGAAAAACAGGTTACCCAATAAATTCAGTTCTGATTAAAGGTCATCGAACTGAAATGCTAAACACGATTTCTCTCTCCACAGGCTCTGTGTGACCTGCTGAATGTTCCTAGCAATTTGAGAGGAAAATTGGTCTGCACATGTTTCTGGGCTTGGGGAGTTGCGATTCATGATCTGCTGATTCCTGTTGAGGCAGACAGCATAAACATCCTTCTGCCTCATAATGTAAGTGATTTCTATTTGCAGCCCAGAGTGAAATGCACAACAAAGGGTCCAATAGCAGGCGAGGCTAGCACTTGTTCCAGCTTGCCTCCAGTTCCTAAAGACAGTCTGTCCCTCTTAAAGGGAAGCTGCAATAATTCATGTTGAACCCCATTGACGCTCCTGCAACTAAAGGAGATAGAATGTCAGTGCTATGAGACTGCTCCCAGATGAGGTGCGAGGGCCTCTTCAAGGAAATGTACAGGAGGACGGAGGCCATATTTCCAGAGGGGGTTAGGAGGCTCTCAAGGAATGTCTTCTGAAGGGAGTGGGAGCAGATAGCTACAGAGGTCGATTCCTGGAGTCTGACCCCAAGGACCTGGCAGCAGTACTTCATGAGATTTAATCAGCTCATGTGAATGCGTCTGTACATGACATATCCCATCCTCCATATCAGCAACCTCTCACGCTGCTCAGTGCGTCACATCCCACAACTCACTCAGTAGCAGCTGCTAGCACTCATGACAGATGCCTAACATTCACATAGTCGACCTCACCCTCACACACCTTTCACCGATCCCAGTCTCACACATACCTCTCACCACCTCCACATACCTCCAGCTGTTCAATTATGCCAGGAACATCACTCAAACAGTCTCTTACATTCTGCCCTCTCTAATGAAGGAAAAGGTGGCACAAAATATATTCTTCCACTGAGCTCAATGGAAGTGATAATACTTTGAATCATTGGGCCAGCTCCAACAGAGCCCATCGCATTCATTGTAGCTAAGGCCATTGATGATGACCGTATGTTACTACCTTATGGCCCCTCTTCACTTCCACCTCACCCTCACAGAGTCCAAACTGCAGGTGGTGTGACCATGGACGTCTTGCTTTACATCCCAATGCCCCCATCACTGTCAAGGACCATGGAGGAGCCTGGCTCCAATGTGGCACAGAGTATTGCACAGAGCTTTCTGTGCTGGCCAAGTCAATGACTGCATTAGCAGTCCCAATCGTGATGTAGCATCTGGTGGCTGCTGTTTCAGCTTCTACTGCAGCACAGGCCACAAGTCACTCAATGTCTCAGTGCTGCACTGCAAGTTCAGATTGATATCATGCTCGCTGCCTTGCAGGCTCAGACTGCTGCTATCATGGGTGCAGATCTCAGTGCTTAAAGGGGCCTGCAGGCTCTTGCAGCAGTCCAGCATTCTGTATTCTAGCTGATCATTTGGATGCTGAGGGACCTCCCAAAGGAAGTGGCAGTGACACCGTGGAGTATGAACCTGCTATCCTCTCAAGAATTATAGCATTTGCGTTCCCAACACAAGAATTATAGCATTTGCGTTTCCACTACTGTTACTCTACCAGTGCCCCTGCTATTGCCTCTAAGCAAGCCAGCTCAGACTGCTGCTGCCCACACTGAGGTCTTATCATCTGAAGCCAGGCCCTCAAGGCTTAGGGCTGCTCAAAGTTGTCTTGCAAGGCCATCTGCAGCCTCTCCCATAGAAAGTCAGTGGCCTTCCACGAGCCATGCTGCAGCCACTGGCATAGAACTGCTAAAGAGCACTAGGATAGGCAAATGTACCCAGAAGACAGGCCTTTAAGGGAATTCACAAGGGTGAATAATTTATTTCTGTTTGTATAATTGGATCCATTCTTGGATAAAGATGTTAATGAGGTTTGCGTGGGTGTTCTTTATTGTTGATGGTAGCCAATGGGTTGTTGTGACAGGGTGTTTCAGAAAGCGGTAAAGATGGGAAATGGTGGATCCAATCTTATCAAGGGAAGTAGTTTTATTCAAAGCAGAATCAGAGAAAGTGCTCTGTGACACCTTCTCCAAAGCAAGGGGATCCATGCTGCATTTTCTCTGCTCTTTCTCTTCCTCCTCCTTCTCCTCCTACACTGAGATGCCTCTGGACCCCCAGAGATAATGGCTGTGTCCTGATGGTGGCAAATGTTATAGGTGGCCATTATAAACTTCAAAACCCACTCTGGCACATACTGAGGGCTCCTCCCACCGAGATTGGTCAAGGCAGCATAACCGTTGCTTGAGCAGGCCAATTGTCTGCTCCACAATGCTTCTTGTGGTTTCTTAGTTCTCATCATATTCCTGCTGCCCTCGAGTGATCGGGTGACAGAGGGGTTCACCAACCACATGTGCAGGGGGTAGCTTTCGTCCCTGAAGAGCCAGCTTCTTGTTCTCTATGAAGGCCTAAAGATGGTGGGTGCAGCTGATTGGTACAGGATGAAGGTATCCTGGCTGCTGTCAGGATAAGAGACTTGCACTAAAATGATGTATTGAGAGTGGTTACACACCAGCTGCAAGTGTATAGCATCGTGACTCTTGCGGTACCTGTACCTCTTTTCGTTGACAATGTGAGCCCACAGAGCCATGTGCATGCAGTCCATGGCACCCCATTACCTTGCTGAAGCCATGTGCACTCTCATTCGGTTTATCACTGCTGAGGGAGAAAATGATGTACCCTCTTCTACTGGAATAGATGGCCTCCACGACCTCCCAAATTTTTCGATGGATGGCTTTCTGAGAAAGGTTTGAGGTGTCCTCTCCTGCCTGGAAAGACTCGGGTGCATAAAAGCTTAATGTCACTGTGACCATTACAGCCACTAGCGGCGCCATCACTGCCCTAGTACGAGGCTACAGTTCAGATTGTGGGGTGGTCTAGTTCAGTGACCACCTCCTTGTTGAACCCGAGTCGCATCCTGAGTCAAGAGAAATGGTTCTGAAAAACCCTTGGTGGACAGGGCCTTCTGTGGAGAGCCCTCTTCTTCATCCCTCTTTTCAGAGACTCCCCTCTCTGCAGCCGTAACTCTACTTGCTGGCCATGTTGCAGGTCCAGAGGCACTGCAACTACAGCCCCCTATCTCAATCACCAAATCCTGTGCCCTGCCTGATTTTAAACACCAAACAGTAAGTCAAAAAGTCCCTCACTTGCAAGATGTTATTTGATTTTTAAAATATCATTGTTTAGAGGGATCCTCATGCTGTTGACACTTGTACAATTGGGAGTGATCAGCACAGGTGTGCACAGCAGCACATACCCAGATAAAGTCCCTGAAAGTAACCTCAAATGAGTGTTTGACTTCACAAAAGAACTACTCCTGACCCTTCTGACACACGCACACCACACCCATGCTAGGGCTCTTTCCAGTATTGGATGCCGCTCAAACCATGGCATAAATGGCCAGGTGTGCAGCTGGCACCATTTTCCTGCTTCGGTGCTTCCTTGGCATCAGCACCAGTGGCGCTACAGAGACCTATTCCAGGTCCTTTCTGTACATTTTTAAAATTCAAATTTCCTGCGTCTGCAATTTTTTAAACTTATTTTCTTTGAGATTAAACTCCTTCGTGAAGATGAAAGTTTATTCAGCAAAGAAGTTGGCAGGATGCCACTAAAACAGCTTTTGTGGCTTGCTCCTGCTTCACAATCTGAATGTTGAAAACCCTCCTCCAAAACTTAAATATAGCTTAGTAAATTTGAAATTAACTTTTTGAAATGTTAATTTAGGTTGATGCTAGCAGAGATGAAATGATCTAACAGAATTGTAGATGTAATTCAGTGTTCACATATAGCATTTGACAACAAATGCTGTGGGCATTAGTAATTTTGCACTTCAGTCCACCACTTAAACAAATATAGTGTAGCTCAGACCTTTAGCATAATGCTCAAGCAGATCTGCTCTCAGTAAGCTCTGCCTTGACATTTATTATTGTTCAGCAAATATTTCTAGCTCTGTGAATTTAGATGTTAAGAAATGATAGTGATGGGAAAATCTTCATATCAGACACAGTAACAGTATTGAGTTTGGATATGCCTGAGTTCTTGGTCCATTCAGTTCACTTCAAGCACAGTCAAGGTGCATGTTACTGTCCTTATCTATGCGCTGTAACCTTTCAATGCACAAATACATCAGTAAACTATTTAAAATAGTTTTCAGATAAGGACTGAATATTGAGGTGAAATCCAATGAATTCTTATTTTTGACACTTTACAGTTCAAAAGGATGGCACTGATCATCTTTTCTGAGCTTAATTGTAATAAGCACTGGGAGGGTGAAGTATGGCACTTTAGGACAGCATCTTAGGATTGGGTTTCACACCCCTAAGCTTTACATCCCACTGAAATACATACATAATACATATTTTAAAAATACTAAAATATGGAAGATACAAGATGCAATCCATTATTATAAAGGCACAGGGACAACACATGAACATTTATGAACATTATTTGCCTAGTGCAAACTGAGTTGCTGTTTTTATCCCATTATTTGAATAGGTTACTTCTTCCTCCTTTCACTACCTCTAAGCATGCATCATCCCCCACAGAGGCCAGGTGATCATCTGCCAAACAATGATCAATGCCGTTCCATAACAGTCGGACAAGTTCCTGGGTTGCTTGGGCACACTACTGCATCCACATGGGGAATTGCTTCATTTCCTTTTGGAATCTTGTCATATTAATTCATTTAACAATCAAAGCTCATCATGTAGGAATTCACACAGAGAAGTTCCATGTCTTGTAACAGTAAGTCCTGTCCCAACGCTGCCACATAATTGACATTTTGTTATGAAAAAAATGCTTTAACAACCGCTTACCTTTCACATAGCTCTCTAAGATTAAAGGAATAAAGCTTGTTTGTACTTGTTGCATGATGCATGGATATGAGATTGGGGAGATTTTGCAGAAAGCGGATATTATGATGGGCTGGTGAAAAACAGGTGATGGAACATGCAACACATTCTCTTTCATAACAGCAGTTCACTGGGTTTTATACCATGCATTATTCTGGAAACTTCTGAAAATATTTGTGTCTATGTGATAAAGTTATAGCTTAAAAGTGATATAAGTGCTTTACACATTGGTTAGGCCTGGGGAGATACTCATAACTCACTGCCAGCTATGACACATACTACTTAATATATAAAAGAATTGCCAATCAAATTTTAATGGACAACTATTGTGCGCTTCTTTTTGGTGGAGGAATTCCAATTGTACATTTGAATCAGATTGCCATTATTTTTTTGGTAACTGATATAAGTTACTCACCTTCTGATAACCGTTCCTTCCAGCCCTGGGCTGCAGAAGTAAAGAATTCATTATTCAGAGCTGAGGTGCTCAAACGCATCAAACCATCTGTACCCACCTGTGAGAAAAATTAAAACACAACATTGGGACAAAAGTATTGCAAAGGCAGCCATGTGCACACTCTGGAGAAGCAGTCTTGGCGTATAACTGCTGCGTTTATCCAGGACATGTGCAAAATTAAGAACACAGGAGGTGAATGTTGACTTTGGTTGCAACACCAAATGGCCAACAGCAAATCACCTGCCAACTCCATACTCCGCCTGGTTATACTTTCCATTCACATCAAAGGAAAAGGAAGTGGGGCAGGGTGTGAAACATGCCCCCGATTGAATATTGCTTGTACTACACTACTGCTAAAGTCATATTTTAATGTTTCCTTTCAATTTATATTTTCAAACCACAAATGGGGTTTTCTGAACATCAGGCTCGTACACTGACTGTCTCCAGATGTGAAATTGCACAGCATTTAACCTACTAGTTCAACAAACTGCTTAGAATTTTACTATACACGTTTGTTGAATTTGGTGTAGCCAAACATTGAGGATCAAACCCACAAAGTCCTTTGCTAAACAAAAGAAAAAAGGTCTAATTTCATGGGCTGTACCCAACATTCCAAGTGTACCTGAAATACATCCAATGATATGTTGGTTTAAAATAATAGTCAAGCATTCCTGATGACCACATTAAACTGACTTTGGGACCTTTGTGTATGCTAAAGATATCAGAAACTGGTCAATGCATGCAATGGGCATGCTTGCTCACGTTTTCTGGTTCCTTCTGCTAATGTTATGGTTCAGCATGAGACAGCTGAAAGTCACCAACTTAAAGGTAATAATTTTCTTTTCAGCTTAGCCAAAGGTGGACCTAGGAGGGGCAGGATTGCTCCTTTCATCCCCACTACACTGTTGCTGGTCCCTGCTGACCCATGAAAAGCCCTCTCCTAATGCTCGGACCGAATAGCCATCACAGCCAGCCCACATTGTGTGATGGGGAACCAACAGGCTGCCTCAGGAAACCCGATAGGCAGCCGCAGCTCACCAGCATAATTCAGATAATGCCCATGTCCAGTTTCAAATGAGCCTCCAGTGATCGTGACTCTTTTGGAACTGGGAGCACATAACTTCAGATCTTAGCTGCAGCCTCCATTTTCCTCACAGCTGTCAGTGCTTATGCTGTGGGTATGGCTGGTGAGTCTCTGGAAAGGGAAGAAGCAGGTTAACATTTGGGTTGGGAATCCTCTGACAGAGCGCAGCACTTGTGCAGGTCTGGGTCTTTGGTTTGGTTTGGTTTGGAGTTTGTGCTTTCTCTCTTCTCGGGTCTGGAAGGTCCACCTTGTTCTGCTTGCATTTTTAAAACATTTCATTTCTGCTGCATCTGGAGCAATTTTTTTTTCCATCTTCTCTGTTTCTTTATTTCTCATGCTTTGGATGGACACAGACCTCTTGTGCCTTCTCAGCCCCTAATATTTAAATATTCTTTTGTCCATTTATATATCTCTATTTTGTCATCCATTTTCTTTTTTTTGACTTAAAAGCTACAGCTTACAGTTCATTTAACATATTAATTTCCTCTGCAATTGGTGTATCAGTTGGGTCTCATCCCTCGTCTTCTCCTTTATCACCTTTCTCTTGCTGCAACCACCTGACTAAAATGATGATGTGTCTTAGCTGTCAGTGTGGTGAAGAGTACCGGCCCAAAATGTTATTTTTCCCTTTATAGATACTGACTGATTTATTCGTAATTTTCAGCATTTTCTGGGTATCTTTCTGCTCACAAAGTTGCCTTGTTAGCCTAGTTGCTGTCATGTCTTGACTCATGCCCCAACAAATATAGCAGAAAGTTTCAAGTATAGCAAGGCTTTCTAAGTTTCGCATTTGCCTTATTTATACTGCAGTTCAGATCAGTGGATGGGGGGCAATGGCAACATTGGATGAGTAAGTTTGCATGTCTCCTCTTGCTGCTTTAATTTTGGAGACAGGAAATTAAGTCATCTCATGAGATGGTGTTCTGTGTTTCTGAAACCATTTACCCTGACTCCTTCATCCCACTGGGCTGCCTCTGGGGGCTAGCACTGTTCTCTAAGTGGAGCATGATGAGCTCAGTTCCTATGATTTGAAGACAAACACCTGTCCTCAATGCAGTTTGCAGAGCTCTTACTAGCTGCCTGGAACATAGTGAAGTGGATCTGTACCTGCTTACTGGTATTGCTCAACTGGTCATAAGGAGGAAAGTTTCATCAAGTGTAGAACCAACAAAGCAGACTAGTAAGCCTCATCATCCTCTCTTTCATAAAGAGCCAGCACAAAGAGGCTTAAATCGAGGGGCAGCTTCTGACACCCCACAGCGGCCATTTTGCTGTTTGGTCAATATGTCAAATGACTCAGAAGAATCCCTTTAATCAGGAGCCAGTCAAATATGGCCTACTCGGCTGTGTCTCAGTCACCTCAAGACCGTGCTCGCCTCTCTAAAGCCCTCACGCAGAAGTGGGGATCCAGCCAAACAAATTCTGTCGACTGTGTCTGTGGAGAGGCATCCCAAATGATGAAACATATCCAAGAATGCTCTCTACTACTACAGTTTTTCTGCCCTGAAGATCTACGACTCTCTGTCTGGAACAGTGGTGAGGGAAGATGTAGCGACATTACAAGAGATGACAAACCAGTTATTTATGTGGGTAAAAGAAAAGGCTGTATTTCTATTGATTGACCATATACTGACCTGTCTGTCCACCTCAGGAAGCAGGAGAAGCAGTCGTTGCTGGAAGTCTCCAGGGAAAACAGAAAAAGTGTGCTTATTTATAAGAGCCCGCAAATTTGTGTTTACAAGTATGGAGTCCGGTGTCTCCACATCAATGTCAGTGGCTTTTGTCCTTTTCAGCTGTCCTAAAAATTAAACAAAAGAAGGAAAATTAATTTCCTACTGTAACTAACTTGGAGCTATAAGTCAAGAGTATTCGCGATCCCTTTCCACTCAATGAAACGTATGACTTCAGAATTTCAGAACACCAGTTTAAAGCTTTTAAGGTAATAGCTGAGTGCTAGTTTAAGACCCTGGCCCGATTTTATGAATTCCTGCCACCTGTGGGCAGTCTTATTTGCCATGATTTTATGGCCTTTAAAGCTAGCAGATGAAGAATTGTGAGCAAAGCTCCCACAATTATTCGCGCGTAAGGATTTTCAAGCCAGGCAAGGCAGTGGCCATTTGTCACAAAGTACAAAGGCTATTAATATTGGATATATATAATGTAAATATTGTTGGTTGACTGCTATTCCCATTTACTTATAAAGAGTCACACATGTAAAGATTTGACCCGACAGAATGACAGTATCCCAAATTTTCCAACTTTATAGAAACACTGTCGTTGACATTTGATTCTTTTGTTTTCACATTCTCTGCAATTACCCTTTGAGCACACAACAGATCAACAGTGAATATAAATAAGCTTAACAGAAAATTCTAAGAATAGTACAGAATAGATTTTACCTACAGCTCTGTGTGCCCCTGTGCAAAGCCCAACAACTGAGCATTGCATTCCCTCTCCCTGGCTTCAGGAACCTCCAAAAAAAAAATCTCTTTGATTGTATTTATGATCTTCCCTTTCCTTTTCATTCCTTTATCTCCTGCTCATAATCTGCCCCTTATCCTTGTAAAGCTCTGCAACCTCCTCATTGGTGATGTAAATGTAACTGATACTTGTTCAACACAATACCTTAAGACCACAACACACGTTAATTAAAACTATTCTTCAGAGGCCAAATTAATCTTCTTCAATACTGTGAATGTAAATAATTTAAAAATGTAACTATTGTTAGACTTCTTATAGCCAGTCAGTGAAGGAGGAAACCAGAATCTTTACTCAGTTTAAGATTAATTCACAAAGTGAGATATTACAAATGTATCGCTCCTAACTGCTTCCCCTCCATGTATCAATAAGTGTGTCTTTATATATGCTCATTGTCCAATGAGTGCCCTCCTACTTGTATACACTTAAACTTCATTTATTCAATTAACAACAACCAGTGGATGGTATAAAGATTTATTCTAAAATGTGTACCAGCTGCTTCATTTTTCAAGTAGGTTTTAGAACCTTGCATATCATCCATTTAGCTTCCAATTGTTGAATGTACTAAACTGGTAGGAGTCAAGGTTGTCTTCTAACATAACCATTTGACTGATCTGTTTTAGAACTACTACAAGTTACCTTCTTTTCCACGGGTCCAAGTTTCAATACGTCATTAGCAGAGACTTTCCTTTTGAAAGAGGTCAAACAATAAGCAAACAGTCTTATCATACTAACAACAATTATAAAGTACAGAAGCATTCCATGGGAATCTCCTTGACTTAAGTCATTCCATCTTGTCTACGGTTCAGAAGTTTTATAAATCAGTACATTTGATAAGTTAAACTTAGTAAGCTCAGTAATACACAGAAGTATACAAAAGCTGTCCTTTTAAAATGTAACATTTCACACAAGTAGATCTGAATAAAGAAAGCCCTTCAGTTGATTTAATCTCATATTAACCCTACAGTATCTAATTGCAGCACAACATCCTGCACTAACAAAGAGTACTTCAGGCCAAGTACTGAGCAAACAAAAGGTTGATCACTCTCGACTTAACAGCAGCTATTTGGACTTATATAGTGTCTTTAATGTACAAAAAGGTCTAAGGTGTTTTACAAAAGCTTAAAGAAAAAAATGGATGCCAGGTCAGGAGGTGAAGAAAGATGCCCAAAAGCTTGGTCAAATGGTTGAGTTTCAAGGAAGGTCTTAAATGTGGATCATATGTCAGCCTGGAGACAGGGCTTCCACCCAGCCTGCCTCTGCACCTGGAATCCTCCCCGGTTCTTTCTTTCTTTCCCCCAACCCCGACTTCTAACCCAGCCTGCTCTCCCTCGGACTGAAAATCCAATGTTCGGGCTGCCATTTTTAAAGGCTGGGTTTGCGGAGCTGGGAACTCTCCTGTCTCTGTGCACCTGGAACCCGGGAGCGAAAATCTGGGCCATAATGTCAAGAGAAAAATTCCTGCCCATCATGGTGTCTCTGAAATGAATTGCCAATATAGGGGAATTAAAAAAAAAGTCATAAAGTCACGTTCAACTGGGTGAAAACACCCAAATTTATTACACGCCTATTTGTCATGTTGCGGTGATTACACGCACCTCCAGGATCTGCCTGCACATCCAACCACATTGTTTCCCCATTTTACTAAATGTAAAGGTCCTAAACAAAATAAGTTTGATCAGCTCATTCCAGTAGATTCAAGTTTACAGCAAAAAAATGACTTGTAATTCGATATTAAATTGGAGGCTCATTCACAGGATCCCTGCTGTGCACAAGGATACTTCACACTGCTGTAGTTGGAGCTACACTGCCCTGGAGTTGGACTCAAATAATTTTTTGCTACAATTTACCCTGAATCTCGTCCTTGCTGTAGCTGTCCTTTGACAGCACCTTCTGAAGCCATGACCTCCTTTGCATCTTCCAAACCTGCAACCTCCACCACTTAGAAGGACAAAGGCAGCAAATGCATGGGATTACCACAAGCTGAAAGCTCTCCTCAAAGTCACACACACCATTGTGACTTGGAACTATATAGCCGTTCCTTCACGTTGCTGGGTCAAGATTCCACGACTCCTTCCTGAACATCACTGTTTGTGTACCTACATCACACGGATTGCAGTAGTTCAAGAAAGAGACTAACCACCACCTTCTCAAGAGCTAAATCGGCCTTGTCAGCGACACTTACATTCTAAGATTTAATAGATTAAAAAAAACAAAGTTTCAGCACATGATAAATCATATGAACATATGAATTAGGAGCAGGAGTAGGCCACTAGGCCCCTCGAGCATGCTCTGCCATTCAATAATAAGATCATGGCTGATCTGAATGTAACCTCAACCCCACGTTCCTGCCTACCCCCGATAACCTTTCACTCCTTTGGTAATTAAGAATCTATCTAGCTCTGCCTTAAAAATATTCAAAGACTTTGCTTCCACCGCCTTTTGAGGAAGAGAGTTCCAAAGACTCAGGACCCTCAGAGAAAAAAATTATCCTCATCTCTGACTTAAGTGAGCAACCCCTTATTTTTAAACAGTGACCCCTAATTCTAGATTCTCCCACAAGAGAAAACATCCTTTCCACATCCACCCTGTCAAGGCCCCTCAGGATCTTAAGGGTTTGATAAATCACTCGAAGTTCATTTCGGCAATTCTGGATGAGCATTTTTGCACATTTCATACATCTTTTGAAGCTGAAACAGTCTAATTCTCAAAAGGTTACATTCAATGGAAGTGTTCAATCACTTTTATAACACCTACATTTGAATTTCAGACTATTGTTATTCTAAACTTCTTATTTCAGTTACTGTCACAATTCAATATTACTTTTGCCTGACAACTGTCTAACAGGTGTACTCAGGAAACAACACTTCAATGACAAGTTCCTTCTCCAGGTTTACAATCATTTCAGTCAAGTCAACACAGAACCTCTGAGATAGCAAAATGTCATTTCTCAGAAGCACTGCTGAATCCTTGAACACTGAAAATTGTGTGCAATGGGTCTGTGCTTGTGTTCTGGGAGTGTGTAGACCAGAGGGACTGAATCCGATTTTCTTCCCTGTCCACCACACTGACAGGTAAATGAAAGTACCACACACAACGGAGACTGGTGATTCTTTTACAGCCTTAACTCCAGGGATCTCTCGAATAAAAGATATATTTTTGCTTTTTTGTTTTCTCTTGCATTTTCTATTTTTACAGAACTGTAAGGTGTATACATTGAGACTTATTTTAAACTCACTTGCATTGAGTCTCTCAGACCTCTGACAGGGCTTCCTGCCCAGTCCTGGCAGGGTTTGTTCCATTTTGCCAGATGATGATGAACTGCAGGTTGAATTCTGAGGGCTTGTTGAACACCCATCTGATTGTTTCATTTCCCAACCTGCAGTGAGATGTGATATTTTATTTTTAAATGAAAATGAAAACTGAAGAGAACAAATACATGAAAAGCTATTTAAATCAAAAACTTAAGTCAAGCACCAAGACAGAGACCTCTATTCAAGTTTGTGGGCGTATGTGTCTGCACACGTCTGGGGGCTGAGCTTTCTTCCGAAGATATAAGAGGTTTATATTAAAAAAATCATCTCAAGACCTACAATACCCTTGAGTTCTTGCTGGACAATGTCATGCAGTCGTATACTTTTTACAGTTATTATTTACAACTTTATTTCTGGCTGGAGGATTTCACTGTTAGATTTGCGATTCACCAAGAAAGTTAGGTGATCTGAAGGACATGATCAACCTAGTAGCACTCAGTGAGAATTTCAATTTAATTTCGGATGCAACCTGGATGATACAAATTCAAATTTTGGTCTGAATTCTGGATTTTCTCAATTAGAAGCCAAAATATTTAAAGTGGCCGTAGTTAACAAAGCAAAGAACTCTGCACAGCTTACATTCAAATGGAACAGCTAAACATTTTAAATATTTCATAACAAGTAGTTAAGGTAAATTAATAAAGCATGTTGCACAACATTTATACACTGGTTACAGTTTTACCTTCACTGAAATGTAGCTATTAATTATAGCTAAAGCAACTTTTCAATTGCCAACACATTTCTGGTTCTTTTAATAGTTCCCTTGGTATAGCTTTATTGAACATTAAATACCGGTTTAGATCGACACTTCAAAATCAAATGTTAAAAGTTGAAACAAACCATTTAGATCTGATATCTTGGTCAAATGGGCAGATAAGTGGCAGATGGAATTTAACCCTGAAAAGTGTGAGGTGATACACATTGGAAGGAGTAATTTGACAAGAAGGTATTCATTGAACGGCATGACACTAGGAAGTTCTGAGGAACAAAGGGACCTTGGCATGTGTGTCCATAGATCTCTGAAGGCAGAGGGGCATGTTAGTGGGATGGTGAAAAAGGCATATGGGACACTTGCCTTTATCAATTGAGGCATAGATTACAAAAGTAGGAAGGTCATGTTGGAGTTGTATAGAACCTTGGTGAGGCCACAGCTGGAACACTGGGTGCAGTTCTGGTCACCACATTATAGGAAGGATGTGATTGCACTGGAGACGGTGCAGAGGAGATTCACCAGGATGTTGCCTGGGATGAAACATTTAAGTTATGAAGAGAGGTTGGATAGACTTGGGTTATTTTTGTTGGAGCAGAGAAGACTGAGGGGTGACCTGATCGAGGCGTACAAGATTATGAGGGGCAAGGACAGGGTGGATAGGGAGTGGCTGTTCCCCTTAGTTAAAGGGTCAGTCACGAGGGGACACAAGTTCAAGGTGAGGGGCAGGAGGTTTAGGGGCGATGTGAGGAAAAACTTTTTTTACCCAGAGGGTGGTGACGGTCTGGAATGCGCTGCCTGGGAGGGTGGTGGAGGCGGGTTGCCTCACATCCTTTAAAAAGTACCTGGATGAGCACTTGGCACATCATAACATTCAAGGCTATGGGCCAAGTGCTGGTAAATGGGATTAGGTAGGTAGGTCACGTGTCGGTGCAGACTTGATGGGCCGAAGGGCCTCTTCTGCACTGTGAGATTCTGTGATATTGTCACACCAAGTGAGTATCTCCAGCATTTTCTCTATTTATTCCATTCTTAGGTGTAGCCAGTGAATCACCTGCAATGGCTTCTCTTCCAGCTCCCACGCTGTTACTTCTGGTGTCCCACAAGACTCTATCCTTGGCTCTGTCCTATTTCTCATCTCCATGCTGCCCCTCAGGCCACCAGTGAAAAACAGTGAATTAGTTTCCAACACTGGATGAGCAGAAACCTCCTCCAACTAAACATCAGGAAGATTCAAGCTATTATCTTTGATCCCCGTCACAGACTCCGTTCTCAAGCCATTGATGCCATCCCTCTCCCTGCAAACTATCTGAGGGCGAACCAGACTGTTCACAATCTTTGTGGCATATTTGACAGAGAAGAGCAACTGACTACCTGATCATCTTTAAGACCGCCTACTTCATATCTGTAACAGCGCCTGACTTCTCTTTAGCTCTTCTGCTGCTGAAATGCTTGTCCATGACTATGTTACTTCTAGACTTGATGTATTCCAAACTCGCTCTTGGTCAACCTTCCACCTTCTTCCCTCCGTAAACTTGACGCAATTCTGTGTCCTAACTCGCAACAAATCTCATTCACTCATTACCTCTATACTGGCTTTTGGTTAAGCAACGCCTCTATTTTAAAATTCTCATCTTTGTTTCTAAACCCTTCCATGGCCTTGCCCCTCCCTATCTCTGTAATTTTTCTTCCAGCCTCACTACTCTGCTAGATACCTGTGTTCTTCCAATTCAGGCCTCTTGGCATCTGTGATTTAACTGCTCCACCATTAATGGCACTGCCTTCAGCTGACAAGGCCTTAAGCTCTGAAATTCACTCCCTAAACCATTCATTGAGACACTCCATAAAACTTAACTCTTTGACCAGGCTTTTGGTCATCTGCCTAAAATCTCTTCTGTGGCTCAGTGTCAAAAGCTTTGTACATTTTACTACATTAATGGCATTATATAAATACAAGTCGTTGTTGTTGAGCTGTTATGATCTGGAATGCACTGCCTGAAAGGATGGTAGATGCAGATTCATTAATAAACTTCAAAGGAGAGTTTAATAAATACTTGAAGCAACAACATTTGAAGAGTTTGGGGGAGAAATGAAGGCGTGGGACTAATTGTACAATTCTACTGAAGAAATGACAGGCATGATGTGCCAAATCGCTTCCTGCTATGCTGCATCATATTATGATTATACAGTATGATTACAGAATCACAGAATTGTTATGGTATAGGAGGCTATTCAGCCCATCGTGTCTGCACCAGCTCTCTGAGCATTTTAACTTAGTGCCATTCCCCCGCCTTTTCCCCATAACTCTGCACATTTTTCTATTTAAATCATCATCCAATGCCCTTTTGAATGCCTCAGTTGAACCTGCCTCCACCACACTTACAGGCAGTGCATTCCAAACCCTAACTACTCACTGTGAGAAAAAGTTTTTTCTTACCTCGCATTTGCTCCTTTTGAAAAACACTTTAAAACTGTGCCCTCTGGTTCTCGATCCGTTTATGAGTGGGAACAGTTTCTCCCTATCTACTCTGTCCAGGCCCCTCATTATTTTGAAAACTTCTATCAAGTGTAATCAATTTTTACAGGATAGATGTATGGGCACACTTTCTGCTTCAGTGCTGCTGGCACGCATTTGGATCATGCTCCAAGTTCACGATTTCCTGTTCATTAATTTTAATGTTTGAAAGTCACTGGCTGAGGTTTCACAATATTCACTCCCAGCTTGCAGAAAATTTACCCTCATAACTCTAACATACAAACTTACATATGAACATTCGAATTGGGAGCAGGAGTAAGCTATTTGGCCCCTTGTGCTTGCCCCACCATTCAATAAGATCATGGCTGATCTGATGGTGGCCTCAATGCTATGTTCCCGTCTACCCCCTGATACCATTTGACTGCCTTATTAGTCAAGAATCTGTCTACCTCTGCCTTAAAAATATTCAATGACCCTGCCTCTAACACTCTCTGGGGAAGCGGGTTCCACAGACTCTCAACTCTCAGTACCCTTTCCCTGGTGATTGCACTAGTCTTAGACCCACTCTTCTCTCCCTCAAACTGAGTGCAAAATTCAATCATGTTATGATTGCCTTTACTATGATATAATTAATTAACCCTGTCTTGTTGCATATTATCAGATCTAGAATAGCGTGTTCTCTGGTTGGCTGTAGAAACCGACCCAGAAACACTATGAACTCATCTTCCAGGCTACCTTTGCCAATCTGATTAGTTCGATCTATATGTAGATTAAAATTACCCATGATTATCACCATACCTTTGTCACAAGCCCCCATTATTTCTTCCTGTATACTCTGTCCCACAATGTGGTTACTGTTAGGGGACCTTTAAACTACTCTCACAAGAGACTTTCTGCCTTTACTATTTCTTATCTCTTCCCAAACAGATTCAACATCATTATCTTTAGAACTAAGGTCATCCCTCTCTAATGTACTAATACCATCCCTAATTAACAGAGCTACCCCTCCACCTTTACCCAGCTTCCTGTCCTTCCAAAGTGTCAGGTACCCTTGCATATTCAGGTCCCAACCATTGTCATCTTGCAGCCATGTCTCTGTAATTCTGTCCATTAGAAAGACTTTTAGAAGCAATTTCACTTGTACCTTTTTAAATCATAAACTTGGCACATTAAACTAGTCAAGTTCTGTGAAACTTGAGGAACGTCATTTAGTTTATTTATTCAACTCCTTTTAAAAGCTGGTTTAGTAACTAATTATTCCTAGATAACTCTTTGGAACGCCTATTCATTTCACCATTATGGGCTTTAACTTTGTTATTGTTAAAATATCCTGTGTGAATCTCTTCCTTCCATTGAACGCAATGTTTTCCAATTCAGAATTCATCTTGGCTTACTGATAACTGTTACCAGTATTATTTCAGCCTTTTGTGCACACACTCTGTTGTTTATAACACTGTGCTTGGATCATATACACACTATTGCTTACACACTGTAGTTGCATCAGCACGTATACTAATTAGATTGTAACTACAACTATCATCACAAAACAGCACTGACATACATCAATTTACACACCATTGCTCCGAGACTATTTGTTTTAAATCAACAAATGATCCTATTATAGTTACAGTTCTTGTGTTTTTCTACAATTGTAATAAATTTTGTATGGCATCTCTTCACAGGTATACATAAACCAACTGGCAGAAAACTGACATATTCAAGAAGGAAATGTCCACTATTTTTTTTGTTGCAAAGGACAAATAACTATCTTTGGGAAATAACTACTTAAAGCATACCAGTCTTGGAAGCGGTCTGGTCAGTAGCTTTTACAGACTTCAGTAGCAGCCTTGGGTTGGACGACACTGGTAAGCCAGGCCGACACTGCTTTCTCTGTTGCTGCTGTTTGAGGGCCTGTGGGTTGGAAAAATGTTTTCTGTAGTCATTTGAGAAATGTCTATTAATAGGAGCAAGTACATAGAAAAACCATTTAAACAAACCTGATGACTTCTCCCCCCCACTGAGACTGCAAAATGTCACAAACGTAAAAGACTTTCCGAAGAGATTCATAAAACCTCAAGACTTTTTTTTTAAAAAAAACCCCTTTGAAGTAACAAACAGACCAAAAAGATAAAGAAAACGCAGGGATAGTTAATTGCCATAAGATACCGCAAAATGGTAATTACTAATGACACAAGTTGCAAGGTTTGATATGGACAAAAAAGTCCTGCTGCTTTAGTGGTTCATCAATGCACTTTGAGAGTTTAAAAATTACTGGTAGAAAGCAGTGTGCAAATTTAGTAATTCCCAAATTGCAGGTGCAAAATTTATCAGGGAGCATTCCTGATCAGGAATTCTGCATAATATAAAAACAAAATACTGCGGTTGCTGGAAATCTGAAACAAAAACAGAAAATGCTGGAAAAACTCAACAGGTCTAACAGCATCCACAGAGAGAAAAAAGAGTTAATGGGCAGAATCTTCCGGTTGGTGTGCGGTGGGGGGTGTGTGTGTGTGTGTGTGTGTGTGTGTCTGTGTGTGTGGTGAGGAGAGGGGGCAGGCCTGGCACGCTGATGAGTAAAATGACGCGCGATGACTCAGGGGCGTGTGTCCCAACATTGTCGTGATATTTCGTTTGGCAGGCACATGACAGAGTCGGCTGTGCGTCCACCGAAATGTTAAGGCCCTATTAAGGCCGTCAAGGGATTAATTAAAGTACATAAGAACACTGCCTGTCCAGTCTTAAGGTTGGCGGGCAGGCGAAAAGTCCAAGCGGCCTTCGCGCTTTTCAGGATACCTCATCCACGAGGGGGATGAGGTTTCCTGAAGCTTTTATAAAATAAATAAATAAAATTTCCCACCTTTACAAACATGTCCCAACTCATGTGTCACTGTCAGGGGACGTGTTTAAATAAATGTTTACATCACTTATTGAACTGTTTTATTATCTATTCAATCTCTGAGGCAGCTCCGTGCCTCAGGGAGATTGCGGAGCTCTTTCCTGCGCATGCATGAGAGCGCGCAAGCCTCGAGTCTCCCTCCTCTCCCTGCCCGCAGAGGTAGTGCTGGGCTGCGTGTTACACCGGGCGGGCCTTAACTGACCCGCCCACGTAAAATGGTGGCACGCAGCTTATCGCGGGCGGCGATCGGCTCTGCATCCGTCCCCGTGCCATAGGAAAAATCCAGGCCAACGTTTTGGGTCTGTATGACTCTTCCTCAGAGCTAAAGAGGAGTGAACATGTGATGAAATTTATACTGCTTAAAGGGGGTGGAGCAGGTGAAGCTGGATAGAAGGCCAGCGATAGGTGGGGGCAAAGGAGAGATTGACAAAGATGTCATGAATAGAAGGGCCAAAGGGTGTTAATGGTAGTGGTAAGGGCTAAAGGAGATGCTGATGGTGGCATAAGATAAGAAAGCAGAATATGATAATAGCAGGACAAGGGTAAGCACTCTGGAAAGGGCAACATGAACAAGTGACAAATGGCCATTGCGGGAGTGGGAAGAAAGATCGAAAATATGATAAAAGGTGGGGATAAAACAATGAATAAAAATAGATAAAAATGAAAATAAGTGGATGAAAAATAAACATGAATATTGAAAAATAGGGGATACAAAAGGGGTAAGGATGGAGGAGAGAGTTCTATTTTCGATACTCACTTTTATTTTTTATTCACTTATTTTTATTTGCCCCCACCTATCGCTGGTCTTCTATCCAGCTTCACCTGCTCCACCCCCCTTAAACATTATAAATTTCATCACATTTTTACTTCTCTTTAGCTCTGAAGAAGATTCACATGGACTCTAAATGTTATCTCTGTTTTTTCTCTCCACAGATGCTGTTAGACCTGCTGAGATTTTCCAGCATTTTCTGTTTTTAGTTCAGGAATTCTGCATAACTGAAATGGTAAATGTGATTATGTGCATGTGATAGTATTTATAAACATCCCCTACAGCATATTTTGGTAGCAGACATTTTGAAATCACTCAGTGTAGCCAATCATCAGCTTTTCTCCTCCCCCAATTTTTATGCCTTTTTGTTGATTTGTGAGTTGGTGAATGGCTCCAACAGGTTTTTACATCATAACATTAAAATTAATCATACTCAGATCATGCAGGACACAAGGTAAATAAATGGCAGAGGTCCTTTTCAGTACCTGAACAAAGTGCATCTCCAATGGGGTAATTCAACCCCTCTATAAATGTTTACTATTTTGGCCAGTCTGACTCCAAAAATAGTAACAATTAGATCAAATTAAAAACATATTTGAATTGAATTTCATTGTGCTATTTCATTTGCCCATTGAACTAAGAATGTTCAAAACCTTTTTTTCTCATAACCTTTAACAATGTCAAGTCAACCCACAACCAAGTCCCAATTGTGAACAAGGAGTGCTTAAACACATTGGGCTGGATTTTCACAGAGTCAGGAAGACTTCGTGGACCTTTGAAACTGGAGGGCGGGACCGGGATTTGGAAGTCCCGCCCCCATTTCCAGCCAAAATCATTTTCCCCGGGAGGAGAAAGGGTATGGGGCATCCAATTGAGAGTTGAAACAGACCCAATTTTGGCTGTTGTGAGGGCCTTAACCCACAGTCTGGGAGTTCCATTTTGATGGAGTAGGTTAACACTCCGGACAGGTGGATAAAGTCTGTATAATGGTCGTTATCTGAAGGCTTTAAAAGTCCCGCTCCTTAAACTTAAAAAAAAGGCTGCAGCTGTCACTGAGAGTTTTATAAAAAAAACCCTCTGCTAGACTGTTTCGATTGACAGGCATAAGTTAGAAAAAAAGTAGCATCTGGTTGTGCAGTTTCAATATAACTCCTTGTTGACATTTCCCCACAGGCTATCATGATGTCTTCATGAATGGTTGGCTCAGTTTCAAAAGCTACAATTACCTCAGCAGGGTTCTGAGTTCACACTTTGGTTGATAGCTTAAAGAGGTTATCAAAGGATTCACCGTCTTTGATCTGGGGGTCTGAATAGCAATTTGATTGTTTTTATAAAAGAGTAACCACTAGAAGAGATTTAAAAGCTTTGAATGGCTTCTATGAATGGGAGTTTTTTCCACTATCAAGTGTGCAGGAGTGTTAGCTGTATTAAATTGTTAGGATTTTTGTTCATTTCCACATGGCTCCTGAAGTCTGCTCATGGTGGGTACTGGGTGCGTGGCTATGGAGTTGTCATGAGGGATATGAGAGGCCATAGTGGGGGCAAGAGTTAGCATTGAGTTGACATCGAGGATATGGGGGGCCATGGAGGGTTAGTAGCAGGGTTACAGGGCCTAACAACTTGCATAACAATTGTGGTAAAGTCCCAGAGAAGCAAGCTGGCTTTTATAACCAGCCCGCCTCGGTACTCAAACATCCACGTGATTATCTATGCTCCGCTTCTGGGATCAGTGGGTCTAAATCCATTCTGCACCCACCCCGCCAGAGCAGAAATTGCACATATCATGGTATTTTTTATCGAGGTGGTTCCAGCGAGCAGGCTTGCCAGTAGCCAAAATAAGGCCCATTAATATCTTAGCATCAAGTCATTGTGCTTGCATGCTCTGTTTCGGTTATATTAAGGGGATACATCTTCACAAGGATATGTTTTTAGGAATGGCTTGTCGAGTACTGAAGGCATTGATGGAATTGGCATCAAAACACATTATTAAATCATGAATCTGGATATAACAATCAAAATGAAAATGACATGACTTTGCTCTCTGCAAAATATTTTAAAAATTGTCCAAACATTTTTCAGTTCTAATTTCTTTGTATATTTGTTTTTGAGATCTTTTACTTCCATTCACCATACAAGTCCAGCAATCACCGTCACCTAAGTAGTGTATGAATTCTAAATGCATTCATCTGAAATCCGTCAGCCCACTATTTTATTGCTGACATATACCATCTTATTTTAAGTGGGATGATGCCTCAATTAGAATAGTTTTAATTGTTGGTGGCAATATTTAAGACAGAAGTAAGAAATTATAGCTAATATACACTTAGATAAAAACAAAAAACTGCGGATGCTGGAAATCCAAAACAAAAACAGAATTACCTGGAAAAACTCAGCGGGTCTGGCTGCCAGACCTGCTGAGTTTTTCCAGGTAATTCTGCTTTTGTTTTTAATATACACTTAAATGATTTTCAAAATGCCTATCACCAACAAAGAGATAGGGAAGAGACAGCATACAAAACATTGCTAGTATTAATATAGACCATACTTTGAAAGTCACTTTATAACTTAATGAAAAACAAAACACTTTATTCTGAATACACCCTCAAGTATTAAATAAACAGTAGAACGGGGCAGTAGAACACCCAGCTGCAGAGCAGAAATGGTAGAATTGTGTAGAAACTAGCAACTATTAACAGAAATGTCTCTAAAAGTGCAAAACATAAATAAAGCTACACTTTTGAATTTATTATATCTCATTAAAATATATATTAATTTTAATTTTTGGTCTTTCCATGAAGGCACTGATTCATTTGAGGTTATGGTTTCATGGATGCTAACAACGCTATGAGGTGAATTTCTCCTGTAGCGCTCAACATTACCTGTGTGGGCGTGGGGAGCAGGGGGAGTCGGGGCCTGTGCTCTTTCGCGAAAGTGTGCGGAAGAGCGCAGAAATGCTTCAGGGAGATTAAACTGATAATAAAACTTTCTAATGAATGAAGTAAAAAATTATTTAAACATGTCTCCTCATGTGACAGTGAGACAGTGTTTGTAAAGTTGACAAAATCTATATAATTATTTTATAAAACCTTCAGGAAACCTCATCCCGTCCATGGATGAGATTTCCTGAAAAACGCGAAGGCTGCTAGGGCTCTTCGCCTGCCCGCCAATCTTAAGGTTGGATGGGCAGCGTTGTTAATAAGGTCAATTACTTTTTTTTTTAATGGCCTTAAAAGGCTGTTGACAGTTCGACGGGTTCACAGCCGCCTCTGGCATGCACCCACCAAACGAAATATCGAAGCGACGTGCGATGAAGTCGGGACACACGCCCGATGTCATCTCACGTCATTTTACACGTTGGCGTGTTGGACCCGCCCCTGCATGCCAATGGCAATATTCGGCCCCATGATATTTTATCCAAAGGGATATTTTTCAGCTTTAACCTTGATGAAAATTGATATGATGTTTGACCATGGCCAATCTTTTCCATCTGACGTACTTCCAGGCACACTTTTCAGAAGAGCTCACTGCTAATTAGAAGGAGAAACTCTTGCTGAATATTTCCTTACTCTATTGAGGAATGCCCATGCTAACTCTAAACAAAAAAATGATTTACATTTACGTAGCGTTTTTCACAACCTCAGGACATATCAAATCGCGTTGGAGCTCATGAAGTATGTTTGAAGTGCTCCTACACTTGTTTGATATAGTGCCATAGGATTTTTAACATTGACCAGAGAGGGCACACAGAGTTTCAATTTAATGTCTCAACCAAAACATGGCGCCTCCAACTGTGCAGATCTTCCTCAAATCTCCATGGCCAGGATTTCCCGGTCGGCGATTGGGGTGGGACCCACTCACCGACGCGTAAAATGACGCGGGATGCCATCGGGGGAACTCCTGACGTCACCCTGCCTCATTTCAATTTTCAGGTCGGCGGGGACTCAGCCGAATCAGCTGTGTGTCTGCTGACCTGTCAATGGCCAATTGAGGCCATTGACAAAGTAATTAAAGTAATTAGTGGACCTGCCCATCCAACCTTGAGGTTGGCGGGTAGGCTGGGAGCCCTGGCGGGCATTGGAAAAAGCATGAAACCTCATCCATGGGTGGGAAGAGGTTTCATGTAGGTTTTTAGAAATTTAATAAAAGTGTAACGCAAAATGATGGATATGTCCCAACTCATGTGACAGTGTCACATGAGGAGACATGTCAGGGAATTTTTTTTTCTGTTTTTAGCATTTTTTAATGTGGAGCCGATCTCCCTGAGGCAGCACTTAGCCTCAGGGAGATGAGTGCGCTCTTTCATGCAAATGCGCAAAAGAGCACACTCTCGGTTCAGGGAATCCACCCCCCTACCCCGCCCGCACAGGGAGCGCATAGCGCTTCCTGGTGGACGTCACGCTGGGCGGGCCTAAATTGGCCCACCCACCTAAAATGGCGGCACGCCCCCCCAATCGGAGGCACACCCTCTTCTGAACATCCCCCCCTGATGGGGGGAAAATTCTGCCCCATGGTCGGAATTTTGCCAGCCCCTGCCGGTAGAATTTCAGGCAGGGCCAGCCCCATGAAGTTCCCCAGGTGGCCTCCCCATTGCCCTCCCTTCCTGCTGCCAACTGTCTGCAATTTTACAGGGGGGGCAGGCGAGGCCTAGGGCCACCCACCCACCATTGCTCTAATGTGCCTTAAGTACTTAAGTGGCCAATTAATGGTCATTTAAGGTCCAGTTCTCACCCTAGCCTCAATTATAAGACCAGCTGGAAGGGTTCAGAGGCAAGGGGGTGGGGGGTGGGGGGTGGGGGAGGGTGCAGCCTGGCAGGTCATCTTGCTCAGGACTTGAGGAGGGGCACCTCCATTACTGACCCCCTTTTGACATTGGGCAATCCCCGCCCACCAAAGATCTGCACCCCCCACCCCCACACCCCAAAGACTCCGGCTGCTCCCTCCCCATCAGCCCTTCAAATCACAACCCCCACCAAGCCTCCCCTCACCTCATTGCCACAAGTCCCCAGATTTCCCAGTGACCTGGAGCTCAGGCACTTGGGACTCTGGGATTTCTCCGGTGTTGCCGCTGGGCCTCCAGAGATGAGATTGGACAGCGGCTCTCTGAGGCAGGACTTCTGCTTGAGTGAGGACTGGAATTCTCACCTCCAGCCTGAGGTGCAGCCCTGACTGTTGAGGATACGTTCCTCTACCAACTTCTTCAGTGACTTTCCTGCGCATCGGGAAAAGTCTGCCCATGGATTATTCGCTCAAATCTCTGGACTGGGACTTAAACCCATAATCCTCTGACTCAGAGGTCAAAGTGTGATCGACTGAGCAGCGGATGACTCTAACTGCTTCCCCAGCTAACTTAACAGACCAGAGATCAAAGTAGAGAACTAGTTTTGAATGACAGATTACAATACCAGAAGACTAAGTTACCGGAAGAGATATCTAATTACCTCATACTGAAATCCAGCACATGACACTCACAGCTCAGAATGCTGTACTCAATGTGACACTTCATATTGTCTACAATCAAGTTTTTAGAGGGTGACGTAAGCAGGCAACAAAAGAAACCAGTTTACTACCATAAAGTAAAAAATGTGCAAAATGCAATTTTCCTGTCAAACACGGGAAAGATGGAAGTGCAACATTATTGCACTTTTACAGCTGATTGTGGAATGTTTCCACTCTAAGTTATTGCTGCCGCTCTGCATTGTTCTTGACATATTAAATACATTTACACATGTAAATGTAAAACAATTACTCGGGTGAGTGTATCATTTTAATATGCCAGATTGGAATCATCCTTGTATTAATTTTGTGCACCGAATGTATAAATCACACATTTAGCCTGTTTAATAGTTCCTGTTATCTTACACTAATATTTGTTCTTTAACGCCTCTAGAGAGAGAGAGAGAGAGGTTGGAACACAATGTCTGGGAGCAACATGCCTACTCTGTAACCTATTTAGATGTAGTACTAACAAACAAGTGTTATGAGAATATCAGGGTATGTCTACAGTCTGTCTACTAATCAATACCTAGAGTCCATATATAGAAGGACCATCTTAGAACATGGTGGCAGCAGAGGAGATGTCAATGCAAAAAACACATTGGTGTTATCGAAGGAACCACAGAGTGAACAAAACCTTGATAGTAACTCGTAACAAATCGGGAGGAGGCGGCAGACTGGAGAGAGGTAACAATGACGGTAACTGGTGAGCGGTTCCTGCCCTTACACTGCCCGTTTAACTGTCTTGAAGGCCCAGGAGAGAGGCCAGCAGTGAGAGTTACGGAAACACCATTTTCTCCAGTATCAAGCTTCATTGGGCCTTCATTCTGAAGAGCAAAAGCATCAAGTCAGTTCCTTTCTTTACGCTGCAGGCCCAGTAGCAGACAACGTTCTTCTGAGGCAGGAAATGGAGGAGTCCACCGCAGATTTTGAGACCATACTCAAATCCTTTGACATTTATTTTAGCCCAAAGCAAAACTTAATAATTGAATGAGCATGCTTTAACCAGAGGTTGCAACGACCTGTGGAATCGATTTAACCTACTGACCTATATTGCCTGGTTAGTTCTTGTGGACTCAGGGCGCTGAAAGGTGAGCTAATCTTTGGTTGCATAGTTGTGAGTGTCTGGGAAGAAAAACTCCCTGACTTTTTGCAGATCAAAGATGATATCTTACTTTTGATCAAGTGGTCTAGTATGTGAGGCAGGCTGAGTTTACAGAATTTAATCAGGCTATAATCTGGCGCAGCTCCGACTCTTCACATCACCCCGCTGACTGGATAGAGCCAGAAGCAGCAACCCCACCCACAAGAAAGCCCACCAAACCAGGCCAAAGGGAAGGAAAGCCCACACTGGCAGCCATTTTGAAAAACCAACATAGATGCCAGGACTGTCCAACATGGGGCATGGAATGCATCAAGAGTGGCAAAACCAAACATTTCAAGAATTTCTGCAAATCCAACAACTTCGTTTGAGGTGGAAGAAAAGAATGTATTTATGAAACATTCTCCATCCAGTAAATGGGGAACCAAGATAAAGATGAAATTACAGAATTCCAAAGGGAAGTCTTAGTCTAGACAATTGGTCAGTTACAGTGCAAGTTCAAGGCTTCGATACCACCTTTAAAATTGATACTGGAGCTGCTGTTAACATACCGGCAGATGATCTTACAGGATTCAGCCAATGACCCTTCGTCCATCAGATATCATTTTACAAGGTCCAGGTGACATAAATCTACCAATTAAAGGCAGGATTATTGCTCCCCTTCTCAACAAGAGGCAACAGATCGTCGATCCTCTCTATGTTCTCCACAATCAACATACACCCTTACTGAGCGGCGATGTTAGCATACTTCTAGGAATCCTAGAAAAACGTGCTGATGCCCTATGTTTGAAGGACGCATTGTCTTTCATGGAAAAATCCTCAACCTTTTATTTAGAACCAGTGGGAAATTCAGCCTTCAGCAGCTGAGCAAGTTTATACAATTAGCAGCAAATTCCTTTCTTTCACAGAGACACCATCCACTAGACCCTAGGCGGAGATTGAAGTTCTGAATCTCTCAGTTCTTCATGAAGTAAGGCCAGAGGTGGACAATACAGAAGACGTTGCAGACCATCCGCATGAAGACATGTTGTACCTGAATTGGCTCTTTCCAGAAGCACGTGATGAGGAAGAAGCCATTGCGGCACTAAGTAATCTGTTGGTGGATGAAGGTTTATTTGTCTTTCCAGTTGATGGATGCACAAGATGAAGTCTCCGTTTCCTTTTCTGAGGTGTCAACTGTGTTTCTAGTGGCTGAGCAACATTCAGGTCTTAGATCCACTGAACCTACCAATGTATTGCTTAGCCTATCTCCTGTTGTCCATGAAGAATCTTCCAGAGAGGATGCCAGAGTCACGTCAGAGTCTATGGAGGGTCACACTGCCAGAGCTGGTACCTTCCAGGGGTGAAAGTCAACTGACACTCATACAATTGACACCCACACCCATACAAACTCTTCTTCTCTTCAGAACTGGAGGTCAGCACAGAAGCTGCGGCAGAATCTTTAGCACTTCTGAAGCTGCAGAATCCCGTACAGCGATCTTGTCCCTGAGTTAATAGTCTACAGGAAATTCATCTCATTACACAAGGCGGTGCTGTCTTGTCTCCATATCCTCAGCAATTCTTCCCATTGCTCAGAGTGAAGCAGCTTCACACAGAAATAAGCATGACTCTCTTACCACTGTCTACAGATATTAGACAGTCCTCCTGAAATATCATTGGGAAATCACCTCTCATCTTTACCTGAAAGGATTACAGGAATTTTGTCGGTTATCTCCTTAGTCATCTAAGTTCGTTGAAATCTAGGATCTTCAATGCCTTTTCAGTCTTTGATGCAGCAGTGAGTGATACGGTTGTGATAGTCTTCCCTGGAGTTGAAGATCATTCATTTTCAGAAGCTCTTTGCCTGGGTGTTTCGAGGGAACAAGTTCCTCGGAGTGACCCGAGTTCTCCTGTTCTAGTGCCAGAGAGTCCAAAGGTTGATGCTGTTCAGTCTTCTCTCCTGGATTAGTCTTTCATTGGAAAGCCCTTGTTGTCCTTGCAGTTCAGTCAGCCTGGAACCTACATTATGCTTACCAGCAATGCTGTCCTATTCTGTAGATGATGTCTTCCCAGATGTAGAATCTGTAGTTGTAAAAAGGGAGTCACAGAAATGCAATGTACATAGTCAAGACACAGGCGGGATTTTCCAACCCCGCCCGCCACAGGGATCATCCAGTCCCACCGAAAGTCAATGGACATTTGGCTGGGCCGCTGAATCTCCCATGGCGGGTTCCACTGCAACTGGACCGGAAAATTCTGCCCATAGTTTCGTACTGTTGCTGTCCACTTGCCTGGATGCGCACAGCTCCAACAACACTCAAGAAGCCTGAAACCATCCAGGACAAAGCAGCCCGCTTGATTGACACCCCATTCACCACCTTCAACATTCACTCCCTCCACCACCAACGCACAGTGGCAGCAGTGTGTACCATCTATAAGATGCACTGCAAGAACTCACCAAGCCTCCTTTGATAGCAGCTTCCAAACCTGTGGCCACCTACCACCTAGAAGGGCAAAAGCAGCAGATGCATGGGAAAACCACCACCTGCAAGTTCCCCAAATCAATCACTATCCTCACTTGGAACTATATCGACAGTGTTCCCTCACTGTCGCTGGGTCAAAACTCCCTTCCTAACAGCACTGAGAGTGTTCCTACACCACATGGACTGTAGCAGTTCAAGAAAGCAGCTCACCACCACCTTCTCAAGGGAAATTAGGGATGGGAAATTAGCGCTGGTCTAGCCAGCGATGCCCACATCACATGAATGAATAAAAAAGGATACTTGAGGGGAGGTGTAGTATAAAGAGTTAACAGATCGGATATGCTAATGTACAATGTAGATGATGATATAGCACTGACATCAGCCAGTCATGTGTTAAGACTCTTCAGAGAGGGGTTGGAGCATCATACCTGGAAGCAATGTGGCTACTCGGTAACCTGTTTCCATGTAGTACTAAAAAGCAAGTGTTAAGCAGGTACCAGAGTATGACTACATTCTATCTACTAAGTACCATGCCTAGAGTCCATAGATAGAAGGATCATCTCAGAACAAGAAGGATACGGATTCATAACATTCTTGAACTATAGTTTGGTATGGGGAATTTTGAAAGAAGGTATTTCATATAAAACATATCTATCACACATTGTACGTTAAGTATAATCTTCAGTTGTAACATGAAGGGAACCTGAGTGTAGAATTGTTAAAAATACATGGGGTAACCAAAGCTACCTTCTACAAACCAACAGCAAGGAATACAAAGTCCGGGTAATAAGACTGCCACATAAGCCAAAATATTGAAGCACGTGGCTGCCATAATGTGATGAAACGAAAAAAAATTATTTGAAGATTTAAAATGCGTGAGGCTTACTGACCGGAAGAGTCTTTTTGTCTGAGCAAGAGCACTACCAATTTAAATTGTTGTGAAAATTTGTAGCTGCATCCTCTGTTTCCACTGCTCTATTTTATTGACACTGTGTCTACATTTGACTAGACTGATTGGAAATTACAGAGGCCTGAGCACGGATAGCTGCAGGATTCCACTCGCAACCTGTCCCATTATTCTAGCACAGCTCTTATAAGATTGGTGATCATTGCTCTGGGCAAAATTGCTATCTTTGAATTTTTCTCTTAATCCAACTAATCCGATTAAATTCACTGCACCAGTTGGGCTCAAGAAGGACAAGAACATTGCTTTTGCCTTCAACATTAAAAAAAACATTTTCAAACACTGCAAAAGCTGAGTAGTATTGACTCAGAGGAAGTCAGGAGCAGATGAGAAACTCAAGACATTTTTCAACCATGTAAGTCTCATTAAACTCAAATTCCTTCAAAGATTTTGACCTGCCTGCAGCCTTTGACATGGTTGACCTCACCATCCTCCACCAAATACTCTATTGTTGTCCAGCTGGGTGGGACTTCACTTGCTTGGTTCCAGTCTTATCTATCAAATTATCGGCAAAGAGTCACTTGCAATGGCTTCTCATTCCACTCATGCATCGTTACCTATGGAGTCCCCCGAGAATCTGTCCTTGACACCTGCACCCCCCCCCCCCCCCCCACCCCAGTCTTCTCATGTTGCCCCTCAGTGACGTTATCTGTAAACAGTTTCAGTTTCTACATGTACGCTGATGACTCCCAGCTCTACCTCATCATCACCTCCCTTGAACCCTCTATCATTTTTAAATTGTCAGAATGCTTGCCTAACATCCAGTACTGGATGAGCAGACACTTCCTCCGAACCAATATTTGGTCTTTGGTCCCTGCCACTAGCTCCATTCCCAGCCACCGATTCCATCCCTTTTCCTGGTAACTGTCTGAGGCTGAATCAGACTGTTCCCAGCTTTTGGTACTGACTCTAAGATAAGCTTCCAACCACATGACTGCACCATCATTAAGACTGCTTGTTTCCACCTTCACAATAACTCTGGATTCTTCTCCTGCCTCAGCTCACCTGGGGCTGAAAGCCTCATCCATGCCCTTGTTACCTCTAGGCTTGACTATTCCAAATCACTCCTGACCAGCCTCTCATGCTCTGTCCTTCGTAAACTTAAGCTCTCCAAAGTTTCCAAGAGTTTCATCTTACAAGGGGTGGAACCTCTGCAAACCCTTAAAAGGCAAATAAAGGCCAGCATTTCATGCTCCAGTAAGACTAATGGAAGATGGCAGTCCAAATGAGTGGGGCTGTAATGATCTCCACAATGGCAGATGTGGGCCTCATAGTTGGAGTAATTCAGCCTCCTTTACTTCTGTGGCAGAGGGGACCATTGGCAGATAGTTACTGTGAGACCATTATGCACACCCACATCGCCTCCCCTCCCTTTCCCACTCAGGCCACCCTTCCCCAGTGGGAGAGGGCACTAGAGTTTCTAGCCAACATGGAGAAGCAGCCACCCATTGTAGCACTTGCCCTTGTCTGTTTCATGGAGATTAAGATTGAATCTTCATAACCCCACAACTTCTGGCGCAATTAGCACCAGAGGGTATGGTGCGATCACAAAACGAGGAATTTCAGGGCCTGGATATAGAACAGTGTACTTGTTCCTAACAAAATTCAAAACAACTCTGAATGGTAAATCATCTCCTTCTGCTTCACATCTTTAACGGTTATTTCAAAGCAAACAAGGATAGTATGAATACATGGAGCAAAAAATTTATTTTGAATCATGTGGCTTACTGGGACTTTACAGGCACGCTCACCGTCTCACCCTCACAATCTCAGAATTATTTTAACAGTTATATATGTTATTTCATATCTACAATTATCTTACTGACAACATTTTATCGTTTGTATTCTCCAAGCATGGAGAGAATGACAGCTTCGATATTTTTTCAGTTCAAGACCATTTCCTCCCTGGTTTGCTGATGCAATTGTGGGCAAAATTCAAAAATGAGCCAAAAAACATCAAAGTCAGGTAATGACTGTTCGATTTGATGAGCAGAAATGCACCGAATGCATTTGAATGGAAAAATAATATACCACACAACTAGCATCACAGAAATAAAAATTTGGCACGTTAACTTTTATTTAAAACATCTGTTTTGTTTCAACAGGTTATTTTATTAAATCAGAACGTTTGTGACACAACTATCTGGACCTAGGCTTTGTTCTAAATGTATGCCACAGCCTTTTCTGGAAACACGGGGTAAGAATTTTCCGGTCGGCAAGCGGGGGGAGGGGCCCGCTCGCCAACACGTAAAAAGATGCACGGTGACATCAGGCGGGGGTCCCGGAGTCACCGCGTGTCATTTAGATTTTCAGTTCGGCAGGCGCGCAACCGACTCGGCTATGCATCCACCAAACCGTAAAAACTAATTAAAATAGTTAAATGAGCTGCCTTAACCACCTTAAGGTTGGCGGGGGGGGGGGGGGGGCTGGCAAAGAGCCCAGGCGGCCTTCACATTTTTCATGAAATCTCATCCACGGGCAGGATGAGGTTTCATGAAGATTTTTATAAATTAAATAAAGTTTTCCGTTGATGTTCCTTGACATGTCCCAGCTCATGTGACACCGTCACATGAAGGGACATTGTCTCATAATATTTTCTTTTCTGTACTTAGCTCATAAAAACTTTCGTGCACCATGAGCGAAAGAGCGCGGGTCCTGACTCAATTAATCCTCCCAACCCACACAGGGAGCTTCCGGGTGTGCATCACGCTGCACGTAAAATGGCGGCGTGGACCTGATCGGGGGGCGCCGATTGGATTCTTCCCCGCTCCCGCCTCTGCCCTCCCCCGCACAATCTCCCCGACCGGGGCGGGGACATTTTGCCAGTGGATTTTTGAAACGTTCTAGCTAACTTTATAAATAATCTAAGGTTATCCTAAAGGTCAATGTTACTAAAATGATACCTTTGTTACATACTAGATTCTTGCAAAACAGACCGGAAATAAAGCTTTGCTAGCAACAGAGTTTGCTGAATTAAAGATGGATAATTCTGTTTGTTCAGCTGAAGTTAACAGCATCCAACTGTAATCCAGCCAGCTGAGAGTTTAAACCGGTGAACGTCCTGCTAATCAGCAAGAAGGTATTAACTGGGCTTTCTCCCGACTCTGGAAAAAGATCTCAAGTGTGGTGTGTCTATGGAATCACTGCAAGGACACCGCGAGCAATTTGGAATAATAAAGGTACTAACCTGCTTGAGGGCCTTCTTGCTGTGCTTCTGGGACGGAGACATAATCTTATTTTGTGGGATGGAAGGGGAGGGGCAACTCGACTGAGGTGACGCTGGTTGAGATGATAACCTGGATGAAACTTGGAAAAAGGAATGGAAAATTAATATAATTATAAAATGAAATCCATTGTGTTAAAAGATTGACATCAAAGTTTCAACTTGACAATCGTTCCTATGAGTTACTGAGTGATAGCATTTTTGTTATATTTTCCAGACATAAATTAAATTACATTGGAATCGTCACATCACAATTGTTTACCATTCAGAACAGACATCATCATGTATGCATTGTAGAGCAATCACAACACCACAATCAGCAGAAAATAATAATGAACCACAATAGAAACACAATTGCCACCAGTCTATAGTTGATAGATTCTAACACAATTCTTCAATATTAATAACAAAGACACACTGACAATTGACCTCACAGACAATGACTGTCAAAAAGATGGGGCAAAATGGAATCATGAGGTTTATTTTACTTATTTTTTAAAAATTAATTACTTCAGGATGCTTCCAAGTGATCTAATCTAAGAGTTAACTTTGCTTTCTTGGTTTTTGCTAAAATTTAAACATTGAAATTAGTTGGATACATTCAAATCACTTTTGGTATTCAATATTCTCTTTATAATGTGTGGAAGAATCTTTATCACCATAAATTTGTTCAGAACTACGATCTTGCCCTCTGCACCCTCACATTCACGTCACTGTGATGTTCAACCTTTGATGTCACGTGGCCATTGTTTTTATTGCCAGCTCCTTTGCAATCAATTCAACATCACACCAATCATTTTTGCCCCTCTAAAAACATATAAACAAGAAGCAAAATAGGAAAAACTAGGAATGTAAAGATTTTGTTGTCACCAATTGATGCATAGCTGTATTGTTTTTTATCAGAAGCCTCGTAAATTTTGAGCAAATAACCATAACTAAAACCATTAAAAAGTCTGGTCTTAGGCTGGATTAAATGGTACTTCATATTAACAAAACAAAGCAAAGCTTACAAGATAGCATTGCCAGGTCTGCTTGTAAATCATAGGACATTTTATTATATGTTCTTGACCTGCACAAACTCTGTAATGCATGAGACAAGAAAAGTAGGTCACACTTTGCTGACTGTCAGATGATAAAACAACGAGAAAGGTCATGGCTGCTTGGTTGCTTAATGCCGTTCTTTCAAATGTTCACGTATTTATCACAAGTAAGAGAAAGTGTTCACAAACAATGCAAGTGAGCATCGCTCATTTCTCTGGCACCAAGTCCCTGATGTTGGCTAGCCTTTAAGGGAAAGTTGTACTTTCACACAGTAATGGGTGAAAGTTTCACTGACGAGGCACCCCTGAACATTTTTACACTGATTTTGGTGGCCAGTCACATTGTGTCACTCATAGGGCCCTGCAACAACACTGGCGATTATCAATGGAGGGAGAGGAACAAAAGGCAGTGGAAAATTCGAGTAAATAAATCTCTATAGTGGGCAATATACACATCCAGATATTAGATTATTACTTGCAATATAACAGCAGTTATACTGCTAAAAATCATTTGCTGCTATTTCTGATGAGCTCAACAAAGTTGCGGGCTGAATGGAATTCCATGGGTATTCAACCAGTCTCTATTCAGAACACCAAGAGGAGACTGGCATAACCTGCTGTTTTTAGCCATATGCTCAGAGAACCACTAGTCTTCCAAAGTTATGACAGGATGTTATTGAAACTCCTGTGAAATTTCAGCACTGTGCACTGTTTTCTTAATGCTTTCTAACTGAATGGTCAACCAAAGTTTAAGGCAGAGAAAGCATGACCTACAAACTGACTTCAACAGCCGAGATTTGTTATCCACAAACTAAAATTAACATCTGTATTTTTAAGAGTGTTTAGCCACATCAGAATGAGTTTTCTGTTGGAGTTTGCAGTAAACCATTGGGCCAGCAAAGCTCGATGCACATAACTAAAACCATGGAAACAAAAATTATATTCAGCCTCTGACTTCAACACAGAAATGGAAGGGTCATGAGGACTCGAAATGTCAACTCTTTTCTTCTCCGCCGACGCTGCCAGACCTGCTGAGTTTTTCCAGATAATTCTGTTTTTGTTTTAAATAGAGCTCATTGGGTAGATATGAGGAGGAAGCACACTGGGTAGTTTTTTTCCTCTTCAGTCTAGGAATGCAGAGTTCAAATGCAGCATCCTCATCACCAGCACTACTCAACCAGCAAACTGACCTGGGGCCTTCCTGCTCTACAGTTGCATACTAACTACAATGTCCATTTACATCTTGTGTCATCTAGGTCATCAAGTATTGCTGGATTTGCAAAAGAAAGCGTCAGGAATTGACTCGCAGCAGTGTGGAGGAAGACTGCACTTGAAAGAATGTGCCTTTAAATAATATATTGTGACCAAATTACATTATTTACTTTTCTAATTTGAAAGAACAGGATTTATGCACATATCTTTTCTATTACACCACAGCTAATTATGTTGTGCTTGTACAGTGACTTGGCCAAGAGCAGCTGGCCAGCAAAAACTGGGAGTCAGTGTATAAATGAATCTTTGTCCTCTTGTCTATGACATCTTTGGCAATCTCTTCTTTGCCTCCGAAAAAACTCAGCAGGTCTGGCAGCATCGGCGGAGAAGAAAAGAGTTGACGTTTCGAGTCCTCATGACCCTTCAGCAGAACACCAGTTCTGCTGAAGGGTCATGAGGACTCGAAACGTCAACTCTTTTCTTCTCCGCCGATGCTGCCAGACCTGCTGAGTTTTTCCAGGTAATTCTGTTTTTGTTTTGGATTTCCAGCATCCGCAGTTTTTTGTTTTTCTCTTCTTTGCCTCCACCTATCACTGGCCCTCTATCCAGCTCTACCTGTCCCACCCCCCTTATATTTCATCTCATTTCTATTTTTCCTTAGTTCTGATGAAGAGTCATATGGACTCAAAACGTTAACTGTTCCTCTCCGCAGATACTGTCAGACCTGCTGAGTTTTTCCAGCTTTTTTTGTTTTTGTTTCAGATTTCCAGCATCCGCAGTATTTTGCTTTTATGAATGAATCATAATGTGAATATATTCACACAAAACTGACAGGGCACCTGTAGTACCGGTTATTCATGAGTGGCCTTCAGTCTTCAAGTATTGACAAAATATTCATATCATGGAAGATGTATGGAATGTAAACTTGTTACAATTGACTATCATACCAATTTCTCAGCAAAGTCACTGTGCAACAGCCTGAAGCAGATTGCCTGCATGACTTTGCATTTCTCTAATTTATGTATGCGAAGGCCAAGAGCAGTGCTCTATTGCTGCCCTGCCTGAGATTAGCTTGTTCAGCACAAACTGGAAATCAAATCTGTGAAGTTCAAAGTCAAACCTGGTGTATTCAGCTGACAGGCTACTGAGGGAACTCAACAACTACTTCCTTAACAATAACACTGCAGGTAAATATATACCCGGTTTCACCTGAGTTCAACTTCACATAATACAATCCTAGAAAGATCCCTTACCTTACTACTTAGTCAAAATAAAAAATCTCTTGGAAGTTGGAGGGCATGCAGAATTTTAAACATAAGTGAATCGCACCCATAGCTACTTTACCACCAACTCCACTTTCCTATTTTAATGCCACCTCCCCCCAACCCACTGTCACTTTTGTTCTTTTTAAACAATTTCAGAGATCAAGATTCACAAATGTTTACATAGTTACTGAACTTCTCATTCTAGCCAATAAAAGGGAAGTGTAATTCTGAACATGGCAAATTCTTTTTATTGGGCAGTCGCTAACAATATCAAAGTATTAACCTTATGGGTGCTGCTGTGAACACAGAGGACACAGACTATTGCAGTTAAGTACAAGACCATGGCAGGTCTGATTTCCTAAAGTATTACCAGTTATAAGTAAGTCTGTCCATGCATACATACATAAGAACATATGAATTAGGAACAGGAGTACGATTGTATATAGTATTGTAATAGTAGGCACAGTGTTAAAAAAAAAATGCCAAAGCAGGATGGTCAAGAATGGTGTGGAGTTATCCTAATCTACCACAAAATTAAAAGTTGACATATTTCTCCCATAATGCACATCCTGTCCCATTTTAAGGCGTTTCAAAGCTGCAGTATTACTTCTAGAGTGATTTGGTCACTTTCAGGTCTGTGGTAAATTCAGATCAGGAACAATGTTGCATTATATGGTCACTAAATTTCCGAAGCAGGCCTCAGAAATGAAAGAAGACATCTTTCAGCTTTTAATAAGTATTAGTAAAAAAAAGAATGCAGCTCTGCACAAAAAATTATTAGATTTATCTGCATGTCCAAAGAAGACTCCAGAGTTAAAATGACTAAGTAAAACTCAAGTTTGAGTTCCACCCACACCAGCCAAGACAAATGGGACTCTGCCTACTTAAAAACACTAGTCACTTTAACAGGCAGTAGATTTTCTAAAATGCACAAGTTTACAATGAAATATTAGTGCTCCTTACCTTTGTATTGATCAAAGTAAAAGTTTTTATTCAACATTTTCTTTTTCTGACTTAACCCCAGAACAGTTGAAGCTGCTGCTTGAGCTGCTTATTTTTTTGCCGTTTCCAACTGCTAAGCTCATTGGCTGAACAGCACAGTAGTGCAGTTTATGTCAGCAAAATTGAAGTGTTTCTTTGAAAAAAAGTGATATTTCCGCTTTCTGTAACTTTATTTCTGTACTTATAAGGAAGCGGGTGTTGATTTTTTTTTAATCAGCAAGCTTCCTGCAGCAAGCATATGAAATAAATGATGTCATGTTGCAAATGATATACGGCAGAATAAAATGATAATTTTGTCAATGTGTAAAAGTTTTAATGTGCAATGGAGTCCATTGCCTTAGGAGTAAATAGTAACTTGAAGATTATACTTTTCTATTGATATTGATTGATTCAAAAATCTGTATATTGCTCTTGCTTTGAAGTGACTTGAACTGTAACCTCCCCTCCCCTATACATACAAATGATCGGTCATCTGAATGTAGATACTCTTATCTGACTAAGGCGGCTTTGATGACTTGGCCCATCTTCACTGCTATTGTCAGAGCACATCGGCTCAGAGCCGACAAGCCAGTGCAGACAGCTGGTCTCTTCTCTGCTTCTTCTTAAGCGCAATATGACTGAGGCTAATGACTTAATATCTGACAAAATCAAGGAAACAATTTTCATAATTTTGATTCATATTTGCATCTTTGGGTCTGCAAAATATTAAACCGCTGAACTATCATGACACCCAAATCACTTGTTCTGAAATGCAATAATCAGTATGCACAAATGAGAAATGTGTAAGTTAAGATAGCTTCCCCTTTGCAGATACTTTATATGAATTTGTGCTCAACAGTATATTGCCAAAATCAGCTACATTAAGTCTTGACAAACAATCCTCAGCCAGATTATTAAATGAGGAACTAGAATGGAGGGGGGAAGTACATGCAGTGCATTGTACTCACTTCCTGTATCTTGCTCTTGAAAACACTTTGTACTCACAGGTGTCAGTTTCTAGTAAATGCCTGCTGTGCATTCATCTAGGAAGTGTATCATGACACTGTCAACAACAATTGGCATATTCTTACATCTGTGGACACATCCTGTCTGCAAAACCTAATTTTGTTGTTACATTCCTGTCACGCTTGCTGTCATTTTTTTCATTATAAATTCCTATGTCTACACGTATAATAGGAACTGCCCATGTAAACTTCTCAGCCTGCATTTGCGCTCTCTGACCAGTTATAGTGCTAAGTGTCTCCACTGGTATGAATGTATTATTACAATATGATAAGTCTACATAGGAACTCAATGGCTCATAATTTGCAGTCAAAATAATGGCGAGGTAATGGCTCACAACTGAAATGTATTGAATGGCATAATGTTGCTGCATTTGTGCAGATCTAAACCAAACTTACCACAGAAAGTTAAGTCCAGTCCATGTCACCCTAAGTACTGTATCTTTATAACAATGTGATAAGTGTTAGATTACTGCCAGTCAAGCTTTCTAGCACTGAAAATTAAATAGCTTTTGGAGATTAAAAAGTTGTAAAATATATTTTTTTATTTTTCCTTTCTATCTCTCTTAATCCATCTTTTTCTTCCCTCCAATTTTCTTTCTGTACCTGGTTTGACATTGAATTCACCCATTCTAAACTATACTTGCTTTCAGCTTTTGCATTGTTAATTTTACAATCCTTCAATCTGATTGGTTAGGAAGATATGCAGTTGCTTGCTCTGTTCACTCTGAACCCAGATGCCCTGTTTCCTTCACTGTAACATTATGAGCTCGCACTTTCAGCAAACTGGCACACAACATTTTGAGGAACCTGCAAGTCTAATTAATGGCGCCATGATGACCAAATATGAAAATATAAAAAAGAGAGAATATATGACTTCATTTGGGGTCATGAACACCTTTGTAGTATAGGAGGTTAATTTTAACTGTGTAATTTGCTAATGAGACAGTATACATCTTAACAGGGAGTGCTGCAACGTCTCATGATCTTGCTCTCTCTTGTAGACCTCATGAAAACATGAAGCCACTGTAAGATTTGATCCAATTAAGTCTGCCCTACTTGAAGACTACACTCTTTCCTGACTCCCTACCTATAATGCCGTGGGAGTTCAACAAAAAATAAAAAAAACTAGTGTCTGCAAACACTTCTAATCGACCTGTTACAGGGTGAAGCAGGGTTCAAGGTAAGTTCATTGTTGCTCCATGGCTTTCAGGTGTAAGTGAAGCCAGTATTATAAACTCAAGTCTACATTTATGTCAGAAACTGCCTATTTAAACTTATTGTGCTACAATTATGCCTGCTTACGTTGACAATGCTATAACACTAAGTAAATATCACAGAGAAATAAGGACCAAGTGTCTGACTTTAAAATGAAGACCAAATTACAACTGGGCACTGATCCAGATCTCCCCACCCTCTACCTCACTTCATTTCATAACTACACTTTGTCTTGACTTCCAATGCACAGTATATAGTATACATGATATGTATACCATGAGCGTACTAAAGAATATACATCTGCCACACTTCTTATCTGCACAACTTGATTTATTATTGGTACTCTTTTGTCACACCATACATGTCGACTTTTTCCCATTATAATCAGTTTCGCTGATGTAAACTTATGTGCATGTTAAATCACAGGCACTGCACCACCAAACTTACCTAACTCAACTGGCTCTCTGTGGAAATCAATGGCAAAGGAAAATTGTGGATGTTATGTTAACTCATCCCTGCTGTTCTAAATAGTATCACAACTTCTATTGTTTTCTGGCCCACTTGTCAATTTGCCGGTTTCATGGCAAAGACATTATCCAGCAGATGGATTCAAGACTTAAGCAACAGAAAGAGCATAATTTAACACTACTTCGAAGTACTGATAGGAATGCACAGGACTGGAAATGACAATTTCAGTTCATTTGGCTGGTCCCTGGTGCTTAATACAGTGCCCATGTTATAATATTTTCATGGCTTAATTTTAAAAAATGCAGTTTCTGATAATAAAAAACTAGGTGTAATGGTCCGCAGAACTTGCTAAAAGATCCAGGATTAATGCTAACCATGGTTGTCAGCAAAACTTTGAATTTGAACAAAACAGGTATTTAAATTCAAAATTTTGTCAACAGAGTATGAAAAATAAACACGCAGTCTTGTATTTTTACTCTTATTATAGCCAAACCACATTAAACCCTTTTTCTAGTGAAAACTAAGATACCAGTGGCACATGCAAAAATAATTACATTGTAATACCTATGGTTATTATCAAGGCAGCATTGCATGTTGCTTACTCTTAATATCACTGCTGATTATACTATACATTACATTGATGGGCAACTGAGCCTGACACATTGCATAAACAGCCAACTAGTATCTTAATAAGGTCTCACTCTACTGGACTGGGGAGTAGGGTAGGTATTTTAACAGAACTATACATTACCATTCCTATTATTGATCATACCTCACTCTTATGTTTCCAAATGGTCATCTCTTGTCAAAGTCAAAATATCCTAAATAGAACAGTGAAGCCAAACAGTAAAGTTTTGTAAATGTGCAAATTGCTTTTTCATAATCTTTATGAAAGTGTGATCTAATAACGGCTCTTCTAACCACTCTTCTGTATCTCTAACGAGGCACGCACGTGTATAAAATGATAAAATGCAAAAGCAGAAGATGGCTTAGTTGTTGAAGCATTAACAACTTCTCTGTACATGCTCTAAACCACAATCCAGACTTATGTTGTTACTGATGACATCTTGGGGCCCCAGTAACCACATTCAACAGTTATAACCATCTTCAATCACTCACAGCTGTGACTCAAAGCTCACGATCCAGAAGCCCGCAGGAAGTCATTTTCTTAAAGCCACAGCACATCACTTCTTGGCCGTTACTGGCTAATTTCAACCTTTTCAAAATATTTTTACCACCCTTTTCAAGAACACAAAACTAATTTCCTAAAGCACGGCAATTCGCGTTTCACAATTCTCAGCAAATTGAGGCAAAACAAATCAGAAAAAATCTCTAAGAGCACCGCAACCTCCTCCAGCTGTATGCCCCAGCACACCAGATTCCAGATCCTTCAAGCAAAAGTAAAATACCGTGGATGCTGGAAATCTGAAATAAAAACAGCAAGTGCCAGAAATACTCAGCAAGTCAGGTAGCATCTATGGAGCAAGATCCTCGAACTCTAGCCTTTCCTGCATTCCCCCTTCTTGCACTTTTCATGAGGTGGCCAAATGTTTACTCATCCTGGACCCTGTCAAGAACTCCTTCCCTTAACCTCTCCACCGTGCAGCTTTACTCACCGCTTTGAAAAGTTTTCTCAAAATCTGTTTGACTGCACTCTTGAGCACATTTCTACTGCTGCTTAATGCATTCTTCCCTATGTGAAACACATAGGAGATTTTATTGGATTAGATGTGCTATTTAAATGTAAGCTGTTGTAACCAGAGCACTCTTTGCAAATACTGCGAAATGAAGGCTGAGAAGCTACTAACAAGAGAAATATTGTACACTTGTTAGGAAAGCAACCTTAGCTGCATGACAACCACATGCTGCACACGACAGCTAACTACACAATTCCTTCATGTTTGAAGCAAAGTTCAAAGGAAATCAAAGATATTCTTTCTTCATTTTAATTACATTTACAATAATTTCCAAGACAAGGTTAAATTTTAAATTTGACAACTTTCATGATGATTTATGCTACACAAAATGTCAGTCACATTAATAATGGATATACTTGCTGATTAGTATCACAGATAAAAACACGTAGCCAAATTAGTGCCAAAGCACTGACCTTTCAAGTTCTGGAACAGTACTTTTTCCACCTAACAATTTTTAACAACTTAAAACTTTATACCTAAATTTAGAGAGAAATGTAAATTAACAGTGTTCTTTGTTTATGAGTTTCCACATTTCTGTAAGAATTCTCTTATTTAATCTGGAGAACAATCAGTACTGTTAGGCGCACTTGTCAACAGAATGAAGATGATGACTCCTTTGAGCCCACTTCTGTCCCAGTTGCAAAGTGTTTCCATGGTACCAATGTTACTTCTCTCTATGGGTGAAAAATGGAGTATTTTATTAAAAAGTGAAGTGCTTCTTAAAAACTGCGCAGGCGACACTGCACACAGCCACAGAGTCTGAAGTTGAACAATTCCAGTAATGCAAATTGGTTTTTTTACATGACGCAGAAACTTCTCTATTCATTCACACCTAGGCCTGAATTTCATGCTTGGCGTGCACGCCAAGTGGGTGGCCTCAGGAGCAGACATATTATCCGCTCCCGGGCGAGATGGTGGTTCCAACACGGTTTCACGCTGGGTGGCCAATTAAGGGCCGCTCAGCGTGAGACGCCTCTGCTCCATAGTCAGAAGGGCCGGGTAGGGGCCCTGTCGGGCACCAGATCCAATAGAGACCCGGTGGGGGGGATTTAAAAGCAGCAGAGGCAGCCCCCTGAAGGCTGCCAGGAGTCACTTTGTAGCTTTGGAGCTGTTTAACAAGTTTTTTTTTTGAGCTGCAATTGGATCTGCACCTGCTGGGCACGCCAGGCGGGAGGGCAAGTCCTGTGGGCACTTGGCACCCCCAGTTCTCGGATGAATGCCTGGAAATTCTCATGGAAGTGGTTAGTGCCAGGTGGGACATCCTCTTCCCCAGGGATGGCAAGAAAGCATGGGTAGAGGTGGCAGCCCAGGTCACCGGCCATGATGTTGTGTGGTGCACATGGGTGCAGTGCTGCAAAAGGTTCAACGATCTGCACTCAGCAAGGGCGAGTACTGAGCTGGCATGGATCTCTGTGGTGAAGTGTTAGCGGCTGGCCATCCCCCCCATGGTGCTCAGGGCTGTAAGAGTCTGAGTGCCAAATGTCAATGACATTGGGGCCAAGGCGGTGAGCTCTGGCCGCATGGCCTGATTGCTTTGTGGGTTGAGGGCCAAGACTCGGATGAGCCCTGCAAGGTGCTCCTCAGCTGGGGTTGACCAGGTTGCAATGGCGCCGCAGGTGGACAGTGGACTAATCAATGCTCCTCTATCCTTTCAGAAGAGAAGCCATAACAATATCGAGAGGTCAAGGATGGGCGGAGGCACCCCCAGACCTGCTCATATTGATGAGGTACGAGATGGATGTCTTAGAGATGGAGTGCCAGCTCCCAGCTTGCTTCACTGGTTGTGGAGAGGCAGGGGTCTCTGATGAAGGTGCACGGATGCGAGAGTGTCAGAGCATGTAAACATTGTTGTGTTGTCTCATCTGTAATGGAAACTTCAAACCTGGAGTTCCCATTGTTCATTGAAAGGCGATGGCAGTGTGATGCAGATCTCCAATATCCTCTGCCTCGCGTGCACAGTGACAGTGTGAAGACTAACACCAATTACGTCATTTTTCTCCCCTAAAATCACCATCCATCCAATGACTGCAGGACCCTGATGAGCCACACTTGACATCGGATGACCAGTGCCAGCCAAATGCACCTGTGTCACACCTCCTCTCTGCACCAGGCACCAGCGCAGATACCAGCACCTTGGTGGACATTAGATCAGCAGCTACAATATCAGTGCATAGCGGTGAGGGCATGGCACAGTTGCATGAGGAGCTGGTGGAGGCAGAGGGTGCCCAGGGCTCCGGCAGTCGGAGGACTGCTGGAGACCAGGACCATGCTGAGTCCGAGGCAGATGACGAGCCTCTGGAGTTGTCCATTAGGTTGCAGATGCTGGATGTCCAGCGGGATGTGTGGGAGGTTCTAGCGGAGATTCCTTAGGGTTTGCGTGCCATGGTCTATGTCATGGAGGAGTCCATGAGTACTGCACTGACTCTGAGCACCGAGTGCACTGCCTCCTCCATCGAGAGAGTGGCAACTCTCATGAAGAGGCAGATACAGGAACAGAATCAAGGGTTCCTGGGGTTGCACTCGGATCTGCAAGCCCTCACACAGACAATGACCTCAGAGGTCTCTGCCAGTGCAAGAGGTGGATGAGGCACCTAGTATCTCTGTTCGGTGCCCATTCATCAATGGCGAGCAGGGAAGTCCAGACCAAACTCATGTTGGCACACAATCTGCCTTTTGTCCCTGGCTGCGGTGTCTGAGGATGCCCAGCTGTGGCTCTGGATTCTCCCTCCCAGGCGGGGCCGGCACACACTCCACTGGCCAGAAGACGACCGCCAAGGTCATCAAGGCCAACAGGAGAGCACAGTCAGCAGGCTGTCTCCAATTCCGCTGTCAGCGAGGGTGGCTGGGGGGGGGGGGGAGTCACCAAGATGCAACACTCACAAGTGTAAGTTTAAGACACAAGAGAGACTTTTCACGGGTGATCTTCTGTTCTGCCATGTTTTGTTAATTTATTTACTGGTGTAACCATTCACACCTTATGTTGTTATGTTCATTTTCTGAGTGTCAACATTTTTTACATTTTGTTTTTGTGTTAACGGCCTGAGTGTGCTTCACTTGTTTTGTAGGTGCAGGGCACGCCAGTATCTCATGCTGGACATGAGTGGCTCTAAACTTTATTGCACAGACACTGAGTGGACTCTGGGATCAATGGAACGGGTTATTTCAAACATCAGGTAAGGAGCGGCACACCTGGCATGAGGTGAAAGCAGTGCCTTGGCAGACTAGCTGAAGGAGGGTTGAATCAAAGTCTCCCTGGTGTCTCTGCCTCCCTGAAGGTTCCAGAGGTCTGCCTCCATGTCCTCACCGTGTTCTTACCTGGGCTCCTCTTCTGATCCACCACTGGAGTCATTATCTGTAGCCGGTGGAACTGCCTCAAGATCCTCTTCCTCCAGTGGATCCCCCCTTGCCAGTTCCAGAATGTGGAGAGCGCAGCATACAACAACTATCAGAGACATATGCTCTGGAGGGTATTGTAGTGCTCCACTGAACCGTTCAGGAACCTGAATCCCACCTTCAGCAGACCTATGGTCTACTCTACTACTGCTCTTGTGGAGGCATGACTCCTATTATACCTCAGCTCTGCTCTGTCCTTGGGTGCTGGAGAGGCATCATAAGCCACCTTTTCAATGGATAGCCCTTGTCACCCAGCAGCCACTTATCCAGTCGAGCTGGAGAGATGAACAGCTTTGGCACCTGTGAGTGTCGGAGGATGTATACATCATGGGAGCCGGCAGGGTACCTTGCATAGACTTGTAGAATCTGCATCTTGTGGTCACAAACTATCTGGATGTTCATGGAGTGGAAGCCCTTCCGGTTCACGAAGGCACCGGGCTCACCCGCTGGCGCCTTGATGGCAGTCGATTGCACCCTGGATGTGGGGGAACCCAGCAATCGCAGCAAACCCTCTGGCTCGCTCAGCCTGGCTGGCCTCGTCCATCCGGAGATGAATAAATGTCAGTACCCACCTGAATAGAGCATCAGTCACCAGCTTCGTGCAACTGTTGACAGCTGATCAGGAGACTCCACACAGATCCCGAACTGACCCCTCCCTGGGAAGAGCCGGAGGCACAGAAGCTGAGGGTCTCTGTGAGCTTCAGAGCCACTGGCATGGTGTTTCCACTCACACAGTTGGACGTGATCTCCAGCCCAGTCATCTGACATATGGAGGTCACAGTTTCCTTGTAGAGGCGGAGCCTCCTGCAGCACTGCACCTCTGGCATATTGAGGTAGCTGCATCGCTGCCTGCATGCTCTGGCAGCAGGATAGTGGCATCTTCTGCGGCCCCTTCCGGCTTAGACTCCCTGCTGGCCCTGCGCCCACTGTGTCTGAGCCTCTCCTCCCACAGGTCGCTCCCTTGGACGCTGCCTGTGGACACATGGCCTCCTCTCCCTTCTGCCCTTCTCTTTCTCCTCAGAGGAGGTGCCACCATCCAGGAGTTGTGTACCAGGAGTACACAATCCCCATTGCCAGAGAAACAGAAGGCTGTCTGGTGACTTGAAAGGTCCACACGCTATAAATCATCCAGGGACCCTGGAGACATCAGCGAGTCCTGAGATGAAGGCTAGCAACGTAAAGGCTGAAGTTTAAAACAGAGATAAAGCTGTCAAGTTTCACTGAGCAACCAGCAGCAAACTATCTCCTAAACTCCTCACTGCTCACAACGGCAATGCTCCGGACCCTTTTTGTCCCACCTTTGGATGACAATTCATTAAAAACGGACTACCCACCTGCCCCTACAAATGAGGGATCGCACGGGCAAGGTAAAATCAAGTACAACTGGCTTTTTAATGGCCTGAATTGGTCCTTTAATTGCCGGCGGGCAGGGTTCCGACTCCTGCACGCGCCCGCCAACCTGAATATTGCTCTCACGCGTGACGGTGTCGGGACACGTTATCTCACGGAATTCCACGGGCATTCTGGCTGGGCAATTGCCTGACCTCGGAACGTAAAATTCAGGCCGTGGTTTGCATTTAAAATCTGGCATAACACTTGTCTGCGCCTGTTTCCAGAGATCCAGACTCTCACTCCTTCAATAGGAGACTGAGAATTCTCAGAAATTAATTCGACTGTTGCTGGTTGTGTCTCCACAGGCAGCAAATTGATGGTAAGCAGCGATTTCCCACCACCTGCCTTGGGGCAATGGCCCTCAGATAAAGTGTTTGGATAAGACTATTTGGGGGTGGGGGGGGGGGGGGGGGGGGGGGGGGGTGTGGGTGGTGTTGGTGTACTGATCCTAATTTCTGGCTCCACAGTTAAGATGTTGATTAAAAAATATAATTTCAAAAATTTATCTTTGGTTGGCAACTGTGGAAGCTGCTGTAGGATCCTCACCTATTTGTCAAAGAAATTATTTAACAAGGATTATCTCCCTGATTTACATGTTCCAAGCGCCCAGGATGCCTAACAAATGAACCCCATGTATCTGGCAGCGTGGCCAGTGCCTGTGCAGGCCATCCCACTGCTACATTGATAACCAGCTTTTACCCTTCAGTTCATTTCATGTTTGCAAACAAAATGACATAACGGGTATCCTGAAAATTGTTCAGATTACCCACTCCTCCCACGTCCAGGATGTTAAGCAAGGAATTGTTTCTTTCACTGCTAAGTTTTGGTCCTGAATGCACTGACTTGCTACAAGAGCACAAAATAGGTGCATACTTGGACTGAACATCTGCTGTGGTCCCACCTCAGTCCAAGTGCCAGGATGAGGAACCATCAGAAACCTCTGCAGGGAGAAAGAAACAGATTTCCTCACTGCCACTCCAATGATGACCACCTATGCTGTAAAAGGGGATGTGATGATGGCAATTACACCAGCTCGATGAGTGGTCGGGCAGTTCCCCCTCCACTCCCACCCAGAAAAGAGGTGCTCCTCCTTCCTCAGCCTCCTTAAGGAGGCTGAAATTATCATTCCAAAAATGGACCCCCTCTTCAGTGTCCAAATCAGGACCCAGGCCTGGAGTTGCAAGTGATCCCTCAACCAACAGGCAGGCAAGTTTGCTCTTCTCATTAATTTTCTCAGAGTTGCAAGTCCCAGCCCTCGCTCCACCACCTTGCATTAAGGGCCTTGTTTGGGCAGGAGGATTCTCTGCTCTACTAATAAGGAGAAGGGGCAATTTCAAGATAAGGTTGATAGCTGATCAGGTCCTGACCAAATGTGTAGCCTTTCTACAACACTCTCACTCACTTTACAGATGAGCAGTTGATTTTTAGTTTCCTATCGTTTGACTTTGAATGTCTGAGTCCCACTAAAGCTGGAAGTGCCACAATTTAAAAATAAATTTGAATAATCTTATTTTAACTTGTATTTTATCAGACTTTTGGGCTTGAACTCAGTTTGAATCTACACTTCAAAAGCTAAGGTATGGACAAAATGTATTCAGCCTGACATCCCTGTTTAATTGTTGGGAAAAGGTGAGCAACAATTTCATAACATATCATTACATTTATGGTACAGAAGAAAGCTGTTCAGCCCAGGAATATGATTTAAAATAAAGTTTTTTAATTACATATACCTAAATGAAATCTCAGTGGCAAATTATTTTGTACATCTCATAATGTATACACCATAATACAGTATGATAGCACAGCAGTTATGTTTTGGATTAATCCAGTGAACACAAGTTCAAATCCCAGCATGCAGTTTCAAAAGCTAAATTTAACGTGAAAGGAAGTTGGAAATAAAATAAACCTGTGGCAAGCCAAAGTGACCGTGAAACTGTCAGATTGTTGTGAAGACACAATTAGTTCTGAATGCCTTTTCGGGAAAGAAACCCGCCACCATTAACTGGACTGCCTGTATGTGATTCTAGTCCTGCATCAATGTGGTTCATTCCTAAATGCTCTATAAAGTGTCCTCTATATCTAGCAAGCCCCTCAGTTGGACGTGGAGCAGTTTAAAAGGATAGCCCGCCACCAGCACTTTGGGCAACTAGGGGTAGAATTTTCCCCCCGTCAGAGGGGGTTGTGCAGGAGCGGGCAGACACGGACCCGGTGGGATCCCCGGTTGGGTCTGTGCCGCCATTTTACGTGGGCGGGCCAATTAAGGCCCGCCCAGCGTGATGCACACCGGAAGCGCTGTGCACTCCCTGTGTGTGTGTGTGTGGGGGGGTGGGGGTTCCCTTAGCCGGGAGAGTGCAGAAATTTTCCTGAGGCACCCTTAACTTTTAACAGTTCAATAAAGTGTTGAAAAGATTTCGATGACATGTCCCCTCATGTGAAACTGTCACGTGAGCTGGGACATGTGCATTAATTTCAATAAAAACTTTTGAGAAAATTTAAAATCATTCATGAAACCCCATCCCGCCCGTGGATGAGGTTCCATGAAAAATGCGAAGGCCGCCTGGGCTCTTCACCTGCCCCCCGCCCCCGCTTGCCGAGCCGAAGATTCTCCCCTAGGAGGAGCCATAATTGCCGGCCTTGCCAACACCACATGCATCCCAGGAATTAAAAATAAATTGAAACAAAATTAGTCAAAGGGAAATTATGTTTTACTTGCCATATTGTACTTGGTAAAATTTACCTATCAAAATAAATGCAATTCCTCAAGGTCATATGACCTGGTTCGAGGGGCTACATGGCTCCTCCTATGATAATCTAATGAGTCACATAGCCATAGTTCACAATACCTTAACAAATTGTTTAATTCTTTTACGAATGTCTCAAGTATACATAGAAGAAAACCATCAGGAAATGTAAGCCAAGTATGTCCAATAGAGACAAAATCGAGTCATGAACTGGGAATAACGTCCAGAGTATATTTCACATGTAGTGTTGAATACTGTAAAAAATGTGCACAGAAAGCCTTTCCTACACATGTAATACGCAGCAAAATATGTGTGGGGTTTGAAAACTGAAAATCCTCAAAGAGTTACAGAATGGATAACATAATGAGATTGCAGGTGATTAAAAGGCTAAAACGAGTAGTCTTTACAGTGAAATAATGATGATGGGTGTGATTCAGAATCTAGGCCCTTGTGACTGCAATTTCCCAAACAAAGCATCACTACATAGGGAAGGAATCGAAAAATCACAAGCTTGATGTAGAGACATGGAAGTAGTACAGGCCTCCAGGAAGGAATGGGAAGAAAATGGAAATAACAAAAAAAACCTCAACTTCCTATGGTTTAAAGCAGAGTCTGTATGAGGGTGCATTTTTAGAAAATGCAAAATAAATCAGGTATTACGGTTAGATTAGCACACTATCGATTCCAAAGATGACAGCCAACTAGTTAGTAGCTTGTGAATAAAATCAATTGAAAATGCAATCGCAGCTTTGATTAGCATAACCTGTTGGATTTGTACCTGATATGCAATTAGATTCAGTGAAGATGCAACTTTTATAGCCAAGGTTTGAACATTTGCTCAATTGTAAGATTAAGAGCTATAGATTGACAGGGTCATGGGCATAAACACTTAGAAAATATATTAATGAGAAGATCCATTATGCTGCGAATGTAAAGGAGAAAACAAGTAATTTTAAAAGTGCTGATTTTTAATGTTCTTGCTATCACTTTGGGTTAAAGAGTCACTCAACTGATTAATGATTACTTGCTGCCTAAGCACATAATCTCTCTCAACCAGTACTTTATCTTCCAGGTTCCAACTGCTCAGACAACAGAGAGAGAAAGGAAAGATTTAAAAATTAAATTGATTTCACAGAATCACAGAATTTTAACAGCACAGGAGGCGGCCATTTGGCCCATCATGTCTGAACCGGCTCTCCAAATGAGCATTATGACCTAGTGCCATTGCCCTACCTTTTCCCCGTACCCCCTGCACATTGTTTGAATAGAAACAATCATCTAATGCCCTCTTGAATGCCTCAATTGAACCTGCCAATTTAATTTTACATTTTTAAGACTTCTAACAATAATTAATACCTGAAAGAATGAGAGGTCGGTGCATAGCAATTAGCAAGTTATCACGTTGTTAAAAGGGAACTTATGCTAATAATGACAAGATTTTGCTGTAGCAGTACAGCTTAATGGTGTCTGCCATTTGTTTGAATTATTTAGGCATGTTTATGTTTTAAGACATTTTTGCATAGCCAGGACTAAAAGTGCAAGCTGATAATGACACAGCAATGGAAATATGGCATCAGGAGCCTGTATGAATAGAATTACAGAACTGTTTTGATGCAGAAGGAGGCCATTTGGCCCATCATGTTTGCACTGGCTCTCTGAGCATTTTAACTTATAGCCAATCTCCTGCCTTTCCCTTGTAACTCTGCATGTTGTTTACATTTAAATAATCATCCAAGGACCTCTTGAATGCCTCAATTGAACCTGCCTCCACCACACTTCCAGGCAGTGCATTCCAAACCCTAACTATCGCTGCAAACAACAAGTGATATCTTAGTTAGAAGATTGAAGAATTGAGAAATTAACTGTGCAAGGACTGAGAAAAAAGTGTAAATTTGAGTGGCTAATTTTAATGTCAAACCAGGGGATAAAGAGAAAAAGAGAGGGAAAGAAAGATTGGATTAAAAGAGAGAAAAAGCAGACAGAAAGGAAAGGTGAAAAAAAAACTTTACATTTTTAAGATCTCCAACAACAATACCTGATAAAAATGAGACTGCACGCTTGTTATAATTAGTTTCAGTGCTGGAGAGGTTAATTCACAGCAATTAACAGTTATCATATTGGTAAAAGGGTACTTATGCTTATAATGACATGACAACTTTAGTCCAGATCTACCACATAAATACAGCAACTTCATGGGCTGAATTTTCCCTCCATCGATGGGGGGGGGGAGAAGTTGAATGGCGGGCACGCACAGTTGTGCTTCCAATTGGCGCCCCCCGATTGTGGGCGTGGTGGCATTTTACATGGGCGGGCCAATTAAGGCCTGCCCAGCGTGACGACGGCATGGAAGCGCTATGCGCCCTCTATGCGCGCGGGGAGGGGAGTTGTGGAATCCCAAAATTGAGAGTGTGCTCTTTCACGATGCGCACAAGAGAGCACACTCATCTCCCTGAAGCTAAGTGCTGCCTCAGGGAAGTCAGCTGTAAATGTCAAAAAGATAAAAATAGAAAAATAAAATTTCCCTAACATGTCCCCTCATGTGACACTGTCACATGAGTTGGGACATGTCCATAATTTTCACAAAAACTTTATTTAAATTTTTTTAAAGCTACATGAAACTTCATCCCGCCCGCAGATGAGGTTTCGTGTTATTTCTAGTTCTTGCTGGGGCTCCTGGCCTGCCCACCAGCCTTAAGGTTGGACAGGCAGGTCCTTTAATTACTTAATTGCCTCGGTCAATGGCCTCAATTGGCCATTGACAGGTCGGTAGGCGCACAGCTCATTTCGCTGCGCCCCCGCCTACCGGAAAATTTAAATGGAGCGTGGTGATGTCGGGAGTTCCCCCCAACGTCACCACGCATCATTTTACGCCCTGCCTCCACTCGCCGACATGTAAAATCCTGCCCCATGTCATTCAACGCATTTCAATGGAGATCTACAGCAAGATCGCGCTTTAATGAAGTTAACAGCAGAGCAGCACAACCTGAACAGCAATTTCTGGATATTTGAGGTTAACCATGCACTTGTTCCTCATCTGAAGTTGTTGTGCCATCCACCCATAAATAACATTATCATGTATCATTAATCTCACCGATTATTTTGATAGCAAATTCTGACCCATACATAGGGCAGAATTTTGCCGTTGGTGAGCAGGGGTCGGGGCCTGCTCACCGATGCGTAAAATGACGCAGGATGATGTCGGGCGGAGCCCCCGACATCACCGCGCTCCATTTAAATTTTCAGGAAGAAGGAGGGGACAGCAAAATCAGCTATCCACCCGCCGACCTGTTAATGGCCAATTGAGGCCACTGACAAGGTCATTTAAATAATTAAAGGACCTGCCCGTCCAACTTTAAGGTTAGCCGACAGGCCAGGAGCCCCGGCGGGGAATAGAAAAAACATGAAACCTCATCCACTGGTGGGATGAGATTTCATGCAGGGTTTTAAAAAGTTTAAAGAAGTTATAGTGTAAATTGTGAACATGTCCCATCTCATGTGATCTTTTCACATGAGGGGGACATGTTGGCGAATTTTTTTTTCTCTATTTTTAATCTTTTTCAAAGTGGAAGCGATCCCCCTGAGGCAGCACTTAGCCTCAGGGAGATGTGCGCTCTATCGTGCTTTTGCGTGAAAAGAGCGCACTCTCACTTTTAGGGAATCCCCACCCCCCGCCCACACAAGGAGCGCATAACGCTTTCCGCCGGACGTCACGCTGGATGGGCCTTAATTGGCCCGCCCATGTAAAATGGCGGTGCGGCCCCCATCGCTGGCGGGCATCAGCTCCCCGCCCACCGGAGATTGGATCAGGACCGCCCGCCCGACAGGCAGAAGATTCTGCCCATAGTTCACCGCAAGTTTGTATGAAGTCATTTGCTGACGTGAGCTGAACACCTCTTTAAGAAGTTTCAGATCCAAATTAGTGTGTGAGTAGGAGATTGTGTGAATAACACAAACACTTAACAAAATGGAACACTTGATTTATTTTTGGTAACTTGCTAGAAGTACTTCATTTTGCAGTTACTCCTCTCACGCTTACTGTCTGTTAAGATACACTTAGCAAACACTACCCATTTACCCCTGCAGTCTAGGCTTAAATTTCACGAGTACCCTTCTTACTAATCAGTAAAAAAGATCCCAAGTCAAAAACACAAAATATTCCCAGTTCCCAGTCAATATTACAGCAGAGAATGTACACTCCATAACTTGCAGTTTCAAGAGATTGAAGATAAAAAGGTACAGGGAATGTGAAGCTGTCCTTTATTGTGTGATGAACTATGCATTTCAAGCAAGCCAAACTTGTTGAATTGGGAATACCTGATATTGTCACTAATATTATACAGATTATTATTACACACTCTCTCACTATCTCTCATTCTGACCATGTGTCACAGTTTGGAAGTCAATTCACTAACTTCCCGTTAGTTGACTGCTCATCCTCTCAGTAGCCCCTATGGCTCAAACAGACAACACATGCAGAGGACAGAAACACACCTGGAATACTTTCAATCAGCAGCTGTGGAACCCATGCCAAATATATTTCAACTTGAGCAACTGAAATAGCTTTTTTTAAAATTGTGTGTGTGCAGTAAACATTAATTTTTTTTGGGTGGAGGGATGGAAAGGGGTCTTTTAGTCACTCTTAAGATGCCAGAGAGGGCATGTATCTAAAACATTAAAACATTGTGAGGTATGCTGTTGAAGAGAAGAATACAATCAAGAGTACCTTATCCTGATCTTATTCTAGGGCACAGGAGAAATCTTAAAACAACAGTGTCAATGTAAAAGTCAATGGGCCAGATTTTCAAAGAGTGCAGGATCAGGACCTGGTGTGGACAGAAATTAAAAATTGCAGTCTCAGAGATCCCATCTCAGGATCCCATGCCTTTGTGACAATTTTGCATTTTCAAAGGGCCAGTGGGGTGGGCGGGGGAGGTGCTGATAGGAAGCAGGTAACGCAGTCACTGCCAATTAACAACCCCTTACATTCTTTAAGGAGCTTGTTAAGGGGCCTGTATGTTCAGGATTGAAATTTTCAAAGTTTTTCCTAGCAAGCCAGAGCAATCTTGTGCATGTCTGTTGAGTTCACTATGGAGCAAATCTAATCCCTGGTGCCAACTGGTGCTGACATGTTCGCTGCTTCTAACCTTCTTTTCCATGGCCTTGTTCCACCTCCATGGCCTTCCGATGAGTTGCCCGCTCTCATCTGCAAGGCAGCTGAAGCCCCTAACATGGCTGCCATGTACCTTTGCCGCTGGCGCCAGGCAGTTCCCACCTTCTGGAGGCACTTGCACTACTAATTGGGTGTCGAGCTCGCCTCCTGGCCAATTAGGCCATTTGTCTTTAAAAATGATTTTAATTGCTCCACCACTGGTATCTGTATCTTCAGATGCTGAGGGTCTAAGCTCTGGAATTACCTCCTTAAATTCTCTGCCTCTTTACTCTTTGCTACTTTAAAGGCACTCTTAAAACATTCCTCATTTGCCCTGATTTCTCCCTTGTGGCTCAGTGTCAAATTTTGTTGATAATGCTCCTGTGAAACAGTTTAGGACATTATTATACGCTAAAGGTGCTATATAAATGCAAGTTCTTGTTGCTGTAATTATAATAGTGACCACACTTCACAAGTAGTTCATTGGCTATAAAAGTGCTTTGTAACACTCTGAGGCCATGTAAGGTGCTATATAAATGCAAGTTTCTCTTTCCTTTTTAATTAGAGCCCTGTTATTATTTCGCATTCTTGAAAAAATATTACAAAGAAATGGACTTGTGCAGACTACATTGAACTCAAAGAGAACAATGCTATAGGGTTATGCAATCCAATTACTTTTGTTACAGCATGTCCTGTCATGTATAGAAATCAGGAACTATTGTAAACTCAGGCTCATTTAGTGTAATACCTGCATATTATAAACAAGACCTATCTTGTATGGCAGGAAGATGAAGTTATTAAAAATATATTTTCACAACTGTCAATTATTGCAATATTGCCAGCACTCCATCGTGGAACAAGATCTGAATGAAATGCATGCACTTGACTCAATTCCTATGGTCACCAAAATACATTCATCCGTCAATGCTTAATTAATTTCGCTTAATTATAAATTTTACTCAGTTATTCAATAAGTCTGCATAGCCTAAAATGATAGCAACACTGGCAGAAAGAGGACAGTGTTCCTATTGCAACTTCTTCTTGAGTTCTCTGCCTGAAGGCAGTTCTGACCCACAGCACTGCAAATCTCCGCCATGGGTAGGGCAAGGAGGCAGGTCTCGCATCCACCCCAGCCAGAACGCGGATCGAATGCCCCGCTGTTGGCGCCAACCAGCCAACTAAGGCAACAGGACCCTCAAGGAGTCCGAGTTGCTGTGGCACCACACACTTTTACATATATGCCATAGCCTGGAAATATGGATAGTGATGGTAGAGGCTCCAATTTCTTTCTTTCACATAGCTGACCAGGAATCTCTGCTATGTGGCGTATGTTGGAAGGATTTATAGGTTGATACTCAATCTGTGTGGCCACGTTATGAACAGGCCTTCCTTGGTCATCAAATCCTGGAGTGGGACTTGAACCTAGAAATCCTGGCCTAGGGGTAGGGATGCTACCACTGCACCACAAGACCTCTGCTCTACTGCAGGGGAGTCAATGGTGTACTGATGATGTCACTAGGCTAGTAATCCAGAGGTCCAGGCTAATGCTCTGGGGATATGGGTTTAAATCCCACCATGGCAGCTGGTGGAATTTACATTCAATTAATTAAAATATGGAATTGAAAACTAGTCTTAGCAATAGCGGTCATGAAACTATCGTTGATTGTCATAAAACCTTAACTGGTTCACTAATACCCCTTTAGGGAAGGAAATCTGCCATCTTTACTTGGTCTGGCCTACATGTGATGCCAGAACCACAACAATGTGGTTGACTCTTAACTGTGCTCTGAAATGGCCTCACAAGGCACAGAGATTAGGGATGGGCAACAAATGATGGCCTTGCCAGAGATGCCTACATCACATAAAAGAATAATTTTTAAAAAATTAACATTGTAAAAAGTGAGTCTATGCATAGGGACTCCACACAGTGAATGAACTGACTCCATTGAGACAACTAATCACAAGTCACTACGAGTAGATTATTGTTTTTAAAATAAATCCTTTGCATTATCATTTTCACTGAAAAATGAGCAAAACTCAGAAATGGCACTTCACACTTTACCAAAAAGTGTGTTGAGATCCAAATGATCAATCTGGGAAACAGTCAGAGGCATGATGTCGCCTTTCAATATTCTTCATCAATCCAAAATTGGCTGCAATAAATTAGCCATGTTGGAAGGGAACCATTTAAAACTCTGTATGTGTAATGAGTGGCGAAGAAAAATTACTTATTGTTTTACTAAAGGCAGTGTACTGACTTTTTATTAAATTCCAAATTAAAATTGTGAGTTCCCAGATACCAATAATTAGTAATGGCAAGCAATAAAGGCATATTTTCGATCCTGTTGACAATTGTTCCATTAAATCATGTTTGTGTCAAAGTACTAAAAAGAGAATTGTTATGAGGTTTGAACACTTGAAGAGGAGGGGGATTGCAAGATACAGTGTAGATCTCCTCTTAAGCCTAACCCAAGCTTCCTACTGTCTGTCTGGGAATTATATAGGAATGAATAGGATTGGAAATGACCATTGCAGCCAATCAGGATGCTACCAATTCCTGGAATGTATCGCACACCATACTTATCTCCAAAGCCCCTCATTCAATTCCTTTTTCTAATAGTTCACAGAATCAAAGAACAGTACAGAAGGAGGCCATTCGGCCCATTGTGTCTGTACCAGTTCTCCAAATGAGCATTATGACCTAGTGCCATTGCCTTGCCTTTTCCCCATACCCCTGTACATTGTTTCTATTCAAACAATCATCTAAAGCCCTCTTGAATGCCTCTATTGAACCTGCCTCCACCACACTTCCAGGCCGTGCGTTCCAGACCTGAACCACTTGTGTGAAAAAGTTATTTCTCACGTCACATTTGCTTCTTTTGCAAATCACTTTAAATCTGTGCCCTCTCGTTCTTGATCCTTTGATGAGCGGAACAGCTTCTCCCTATCTACTCTGTCCAGCCCCCTCATGATTTTGTACAGCTCTATCGAATCTCCTCTTAGCCTTCTTCTCTTCAAGGAGAACAGTCCCAACTCTCCAATCTATCCTCACAGCTGAAGTTTCTCATCCCTGGAGCCATTCTTGTAAACCTCTTCTTCACTCTCTCCAATGTGTTCACATCCTTCCTATAATGTGGCGCCTAGAACTGTACACAATACTCCAGCTGAGGCCTAACAAATATCTTATATAAATTCAGTATAACCTCCTTGCTCTTGTACTCTATGCCCCTATTAATAAAGCCCAGGATACTATCTGCTTTATTAACTGCTCTCTCCACCTGTCCTGCCACCTTCAATGGTCCAGCACATATATACCCAAGTCTTTCTGCTCTTGCACCCCCTTCAAAATTTCACCCCTTATTTTATATTGTCTGTCCATGTTCTTCCTACCAAAATGCATCACCTCACACTTCTCTGCATTGAACTTCATCTGCCACCTATCTGCCCACTCCACCAACTTGTCTATGTCCTTTTGAAGTTCTACACTGTCCTCCTCACAGCTTACAACACTCCCAAGCTTCATATCATCCCCAAACTTTGAAATTGCCCCCTGCAGACCAAGATCAAGATCGTTATTATATATCAGGAAAACAAGGGTCCCAAGACTGACCCCTGGGGAACTCCACTGCAAACTTTCCTCCGGCCTGAAAAACATCCATTGACCATTACTCTCTGCTTCCTATTTTTCAGCCAATTTTGTACCAAAATTGCTACTGTCCCTTTTATTCCATGAGCAATAACTTTTCCCACAAGTCTGTTGAATGGCATGGTATCAAATGTCTTTTGAAAGTCCATGGGAAAATTTTTTTAGCTTGGCGGGCAGGTGCATGCCCGACCCACCCGAGCGTAAAATGACATGCGCTGATGTTGGGTGAGCGACCCGATGACAACGTGCAGTCGCGTGATATTTTGTTCGGTGGGCACGCGTCAGAGTTGGCAGCGCACCTGCCAACAATATTAAGGCCATTAAATGATCAATTAAGTTGAATTTTTCACTGCCTGTCCAACCTTACGGTTACGGGCAGGATGAAGTTTGCTAAAGCAACTAAAAATAAAGTAAAAATTTTAAAACTTAATTAATAACATGTCCCTGCACATGTGACAGAGTCACATGAGGGGACATGTTTCATTACATTTTTCCTTTCTTTTTTTTTACTAACGCATCATCTCCCTGAGGTAGCTCTGTGCCTCAGGGAGATTATGAAGCGCGCACTCACGCACATGCGCAATGTTTGTGCTCGCCCTCCCCCCCACTGCTCGCACACGCTCGCGTTTCATGCTGGGTGGGTCTTCATCGGCCAGCCCCAATCGCGGGTGGTGAACAGCTTCCTGGCTGTCCCCCTGCCCGAGCCCACCTGACCTGGGTGAAATTCTGTCCCACGTGCACCACATCAACAGCATTACCCTCATCGACCTTTTCTGTTACCTCTTCAAAACACTCCAGCAAGTTGGTTAAACACGATTTCCCTTCAGAAATCCATGCTGGCTCTTCCTTATCAACCCATATTTTTTCATGTGACTGCTAATTCTATCCTGTATAAATGTTTCTCGAATTTTGCTCACCACTGAACTCTTAGGGAAATGGACAGGGATTTCTGAAAACATTCACCTTTTGCGCATCAAATGGAGACAACAATCATATCTGCTGCCTGGATGAATTTGGTTTTGTCCTTCAGTGCTAGAGCATGACTCCCTGACAGCGTCCTATACAGAAGTGACAATTATCTAATGGAAACTTGAGAGTACCTCTTGCTGCAATATAATGGGACTGAATCAGCCTGAACCTTAGCTCCAATTTCACAGACCTGACAAACGGCAACCAGAGGCCGTATTTAATGGAGGGGATGGGGGTCTTGCCTGCCAGCAAGACCCCTGAGTCGCCTCTTACAGGAAAGACCCACTATACTGAGTGCCACTCAGGCGCTGACCTGGACAGTGGTGGGCCTTCCCAGGATCAAGCAGCCCAGGGGCGGAAGTGCTGTCTGCCGAGAACTGCTGGCCTCTATCGAACAGCTGCACCACCGGGGAAGGGTGGGTGGGGGGGGCTGCTGCCGCCAGTACAAAACCCGCCTGGGGCCTGGTATTGCCACTGGATCCCAGGCCTCAGGTGAGTGCTGGTGGGAGGGGAGAGGATTGTGGGGTGGGAGGAGAGTCGGTCAGCAGCAAGGGCAGGAGGGTGGCTCTCAGCGGGGCCCCCTCTCTTCCCAACGCTGGGTCCCTTGATACAGGCATTGAGTGCCTTTGAATGAGGGACCCCCCCGTGGGAGCCAGCAAGCAACCCTGCCCCGGCTGTGGCGATTTGAGGGCCATAACAGGACGTGAATGGCCTGCTGAATCGCCTCAATTGGCAGCAGAGCAGGAAGGCCCTCCACGGGTCTTTCCACCATGGGCTTAATTGGATCAAAGCAGGAAGGTGGCGGGGTCCCTACCTGCCACCCCCCCCAGCCTGATTAAGTGCCCCCACCTCCACCACCAAATGCAGCACAGGGAAGAGCATTAAATTCTGCCCCAATTCATTAGTTAACTGATCCTAAGGAAGAAGTTAATAGTTTTGGAGGTCACATGATTAGATTTTCAGCCCTGAATCGCCTTCCAAATTCCACCTACTTCTCTTTCTTTCCCTTTTCTCATTGCTCTCTGTGCTCTGCGAGTCTGAGTGAGCATCACTGCTATCATCCCACATTTCGGACAGCTCCTTCATTTCATCTGGGACATCCTTCTGAGGAACGAAAAGAAATGAATTAAATTACTGCAGTTCATAGCTCTGATTTTAAAATTCACTTTAGGCAATGAGCAAAAATGATTGGTTTTGAAAAGCTGCGTGTTCCAGTCAGCAGATTACTGGTGGTCAATTGCCTTGGGGCTTCTCCTGCTCCTCAATAAATTTGTCAGAAATCCCGTTTAAGCATGCAACTTGGAAACGTGAGTAAATAGGGTTTCCGACAAACTTGCTCTGACGTCTTGGTGGCAGAGTGGGAGAGAAGCCCTGAGGGAATACACCCTCCTGTTCAAAACGGAATTAAGTTTTGCTAAACCAAAAAATAAACCTATCTCCCCACCATCTGCCAAAACTCCAGGATCTGCTAAAAAAAACAAGAAAAATTACTACATTTTTGCTATTTTTCCTAAAAGTAACTCCTGTTCAAATATTAGCCCAGATATTACAAAGAACATAAAGCAGGACATATTAAACCATTTGACCAGTTTAAATACATTAATATGTCCTCTCCAGCTTCTGATTTCCTGGATCCATATAGTTTAAAGATACTGACTACAGTTGGTCTCAATTACTATTGGCTAGGGTCAAATAAACTGGATAGTGACTGACTAAGAATTTAAATGAACAGAAAATGTAAATGAAGATAAGCTGCCTCCTCATTGAGTTTGAGAGAGGGTGGATACAATATAATGCAGTAAATATCTCTTCAGCTCTTGTTCCACATAATCCTGGTGTCACAGTTGCATTTATCAAGCTTGTAAAAATCAATAATATGTCAGATGGAATCAAATGAATTGGGACTTAGTTAATGTGAAGGCAAGTAGACTGTGCCATGCGTCACCTGTGGAGTGACCTGGTTGTAAACATCTGCAGATGTTACTCAGTCAGCCTTCAGGAGGGGCACGAGAGCAACCCAAAAATGACTTTTCCTTTTGTGAGAAAGGGAGCTGATTTCTGCTAAGTGCCTTCTAACAGCACGAGGGGAGAAACTAGGTCATTGGTAAATAGGATAAAACTACATCCAAAAGTACTCTTGCAGTTATCTACAATTTTCATGTTAATTTCGTAAACGTCATTGTTTTAGTAATCAACACAGTGGGCTGGATTTTCAAAGCAAAGTCTGGAATCTGATGTCTGGATGAACTTTGGGTCCTGACTCCATCGGCTATGTCACTAGCACAACACTATTTTTAAATGCAAATGCCCTAATTTGGTTGGAGGCAAGCTTAGTAACCAATTAGAGACTCCAAGCACACCCAGGAGATGGGAGCAGCCTGCTTGGTGCCAGCAGAAAAAGCAGGCAGCAGCTATACTGGGGCCTGCTGCTGCTTTGCTGCATAGAGCAGGCAGCCCACCAAAGGGCCAGGAGCTGCAACACTAAGAAAAGTGGCTATGCTTGCAAAGTAAAGGTACTATCCAAGTTGGTCCATCAAACTTCAGTTTTCAGCAAGTCTGAGATTGAACCTGACATCTGGGCACTACCGTGCACCAGTCTGTTTGAGTCTTTGAAAAGATTCAAAACTGATTCAGCCTTTGAAAATCTGGTAAGTGGGTGAGTTTCATTCTTTCCCTGAGGTTTAACATAGTACACAAATTGGTGGTAAAGCTAATAAAATATATAAGAAAACAACATAAACAAGTGGCTAATATAATTAAGTAATTATCTAAAACATATTAAAGTTGGCAGAACAGGTGATGTGTCAAGGTTGCAGCATGTGGGAGCTCCTGGATAACATTGTGATTCAGGGCAAACACGTCTGTAGTACGTGTTTGCAGCTTGAGGAACTTCGGCTCAGAGTCATTACGCTGGAGGCTGAGCTGCAGACTCTGCGACACATCTGTGGAAGAGGGAAAGTTACCTGGTTGCTTTATACCAGGAGGCAGTCAGGATAGGGTCTTCTGATTTGGTCAGTGGTCAGGGATGGGAGGGTGTACTGCGAGTGAGGCAGGTAAGGGGACCCAGAGGGCAGGAGTGCAGGAGTGTGAGTGTCTACAATTGTCTAGCAGGTTTGAGATTCTGTCAGCTTGTTTGGATGAGAGCGGGGGCTGCAGGGTGAATGAGCAAACTGATCATGCCCCGGTAGTACAGGGCGCCATCCAAGCAGGGAGTGCAAAAAGGAATGTAGTGATAGGATGGGACAGTATAATGAGGGGGGCATTGTCCTCTGTAGCAAAGAGCGAGAGTCCAGACGGCTATGTTGCCTGCCCAGTGCCAGGGTTTGGAACATCAGCTCAGGGTAGGAGAGGAACTTGCAGTGCGAGGGGGTGGATCCAGTGGTCATGGTCCATGTAGGTACCAGCAACATAGGCAAGATGAGGAAGGAGGCTCTGCATAGTCAGTATGAGGAGCTAGGCATCAAATTAAGAAGCAGAGCGTCAAAGAATTTTTTGGATTATTACCTGAGCCCTGTGCAAATTGGCCTAAGACAAATAAGACTAGAGAAGTAAATGCGTGGAACAAAGCCTGGTGTGTGAGAAGTAGGTTCTGGTTTGTAGGGCACTGGAACCAGTATTGGAGAAAGTGTGATCTATACCGTTGTGATGGTCTACACCTGAACCGTGCTGGGGCTGATGCCCAGGCGAGCCACATATCTAGGGAAGTAGAGAGGGTTTTAAACTGAATAGTGGGGGCAAGAGATCAAATTTAGGAAGATGTGGTAACCCAAAGAGTAGAGACAAGGCAAGAAAGAGAGGTATTAGGGGAAATGATAAACAGATTGTGACAGGAAGAGACAAAGAATACAAATCTAAGAATAAGTCAGCAGATAAGGCTAGATACTACAAAAATAATAAAAGGGCAAAACTAAAGGCTCTGTATCTAAATGCATATAGCGTTCGAAACAAAACTGATGAACTGATAGCGCAAACAGAAATAAATAAGAATTATCTGATACGGGATGACATAGATGGATATTGAAGGGTATATGACATTTAGGGAGGAGAAGCAGCCAACAAAAGGAGGAGGGGCGGCTCTGTTAATTAATGAGGGATGACCAAGTTCAGGAAACCAGGATGTAGAAGCGATTTGGGTTGAGCTGAGAAATGATAAAGGCAAGAAGTCATTTGTAGGAGTGGTGTACAGGCCTCCTAATTGTAACTACATGGTAGGGTAGAGTATAAAAGAAGAGATAATGGGAGTTTGTCAGAAAGGGACAGCAATAATCATGGGGGAGTTTTAATCTACAAATAGATTGGAAAAATCAGATGGGTGAAGGTAGTGTAGATGAGGAGTTCACAGAATATTTTCAGGAGTTTCTTAGAACAGCAAGTTCTGGAGCCAACCAGGGTGCAGGCTATACTAAACCTGGTATTGAATAATGAGATAGGATTGATTGATAACCTCAGAGTGAAGGCGCCCTTCGGTAGGGGATGTGAATGCTTTGAAGAGAGTGCAGAAGAAGTTTACGCGAATGGTTTCCAGGATGAGGCACTTCAGTTGTGAGGAAAGATTGGAGAAGTTGGGATTGTTTTCCTTGGAGAGGAGAAGGCTAAAAGGAGACTTGATAGAAATTTTCAAAACAATGAGGGGCCTGGACAGACTAGATAGGGAGAAACTGTTCTCACTCATAAATGGATCGAGAACCAGAGGGCAGAGTCTTAAAGTGTTTTGCAAAAGAAGAAAATGTGAGGTGAGAAAAAAATTTTTCACTCAGCGAGTAGTTAGGGTTTGGAATGCACTGCCTGTAAGTGTGGTGGAGGTAGGTTCAATTGAGGCATTCAAGAGAGCATTGGATGATTATTTAAATAGAAACAATGTGCAGGGTAATGGGGAAAAGGCAGGGGATTGGTACTAAGTTAAAATGCTTAGAGAGCCGGTGCAGACACGATGGGTCAAATGGCCTCCTTCCACACCGTAACGATTCTGTAGCAGTGATCATAATATGATTGAATTTTATATTCATTTTGAGGGAGAAATGAGTGCGTCCAAGGCTAGTATTTTAAACTTAAGTAAGGGCAATAATGAAGCATGAAAGCAGAGCTAGCTAAAGTGAACTGACAAATGAGGTTGAGGGATAGGTCAATAGGAGTTCAGTGGTGGACATTTAAAGGGATATTTCAGAATACACAGAATATATACATTCCAATGAGAAAGAAAATTCCAAGGGGAGGGCTCACCATTCATGGTTAACTAAAAAGTTAAAGACAGTATCAAACTCAAAAGGCATATAATTAAGTAAAGGTCAGAAGATCGGAAAGAATATAAAGAACAGCAAAGAATGACAAAAAGATTAATAAGCAGGGAAAAATTAGAGTATGAGAGTAATAACATAAAGACAAATAGTTTCTATAGATATTTAAATAAGAAACAAATTAACAAAGTGAGAATTGGTCCTATAGAAAGTGCGGCTGGGGAATTGATAATGGAAAGCTGGGAGATGGTGGATGAATTAAACAAATATATGGTTTCAGTCTTCATTATGGAGAACACAAGTAACATCCCGAAAATAGCTGTAAATCAGGAAATGGAAGGGAGGGAGGAACTTGGGAAAATTACAAATACCAGGGAAGTGGTATTGAGCAAATTGTTGGGGCTGTGGGCTGACAAATCCCTAGGTCCAGATGGACTTCACCTTAAGGTCTTGAAAGAAGTGGCTAGTGAGATAGTTGATGCATTGGTTTTAATTTTCCAAAATTCCCTAGATTTGGGGAAGGTTCCATTAGATTGGAAAATATCAAATATAATTCTTTTATTCAAAAAAGGGAGGGAGACAAAAAGCAGGAAACTACAGGCCAGTTAGCCTAATGTCTGTCATAGGGAAAAGGTTAGAAGCTATTATTAAAAATGGAATGTAGAAGAGTAAGAGGCAACTTAACTGAAACCTTTCAGATCCTGTGTGGTATTGACAGGGTGGATGTGGAGAGGATGTTTCCTCTTGTGGGAGAATCTAGAACTAGGGGTCACTGTTTAAAAATAAGGGGTCACTCATTTAAGACAGAGATGAGGAGAAATCTTTTCTCTCAGAGGGTAGTGAATCTTTGGAACTATCTTCTTTAAAAAGCGGTGGAAGCAGAGTTCTTAAATATTTTTAAGGCAGAGCTAGATATATTCTTGATTAACAAGGGGGTGAAAGGTAATCGGGGTAGGCAGGAATGTGGGGTTGAGGTTCCAATCAGATCAGACATGATCTTATTGAATGGCAGAGCCATTTGAGGGGCCAAATGGCCTACCCCAGCTCCTAATTCATACGTTCGTATGTTCCCCCTCACCGGCTTTTCACAAGCTCATAAAAAAGCTTATTGGACCTTTAATTGGAGGTGAGCAAGTTTCCCATTTCCACCTCTCCCATGCTGTCTCACCGCCCAACACCCCCACCCCAACTTAAAAATTTCAAACTGTGCTGAAGGCATCAGGATCTGAGAAGCCTTCTGGGACCATAATTTTGAAGTCATACCTGCACGAACATCCCAATCCCACCAGCATTTCAAAATCCTGCTCATTGTTTCTGTAATAATAACATGCCACACAGCCAAACAATGCAAATAAAGATCTTTTTCCATCCCTTCCTCCAAAAAAAATTAAATAGCCTCCAGGGGCAGTTCTATAGATATTGTCAATGCTACTCTCTGGTACACTCATCATCAAGCGCTTTAAGCAGTAGGGGAAGTGATCCCTTCCTAAACAGCTTTCTCTCTCTCCATAAAGTGACCTGGCTGACACTTAATTGTCCTGGGGCAGCCAAAATATGAATCAAGACTGGATTCAAACTGCTGTCTCCAGCTGAAGAGACCAACACTCTTCCAGTGTCATTATTGGCCATGTTAAAAAATAAGAATCAGAACTAAGAGAAGATGCTGTGGATTTGTGTATTTGCCATCACCTATGAGATCCAGGTTCATATCCAGTCTTTGCTGACATAATGACTCTTCTCTTTTCAGGAGTCCAATCTAAAATGAGGGGAAGTAGTCTCAAACCAGTTCCTTGTGGTTATGAACCCAGAATACAAAACCACCTATAAATCAGTACTTTATCTGATAGGCATAGCATAAAGATGCAGGGAATGGGAAAAATTAGCACTGGTGAAATAGTGGGTTGTTCTTCCAATGGCAGATTAAAATCACATTAAGGGGGTAGAATGAGTGAGTTTACTCTGCATCCGCCATGCCACACCTGACACAAGACTTCTGAACCCAAAAGTCCTCCACCCCTAGCATTGTTTTTCTTACTTTGATCACCACCGGTAAATGTAATTTAAAAAAATGAAACCAGAACTACAATGGGTTAGAAGATATCCTTTTCTCTTCCAAATACACCAACAATTTTTAGAAGACAGCATCAGTTCGTTTCTTTGAGAAAAACTCACCTTCAAAGTATAGACTCCCATGCGGCCAGGTACCTTATAGAAAATACCCTCTTCTCCCCTAGAATTTGTGTGAAGCATAGCATTCAAGCAAGCCAATGGAGAGGTGCCACTAGGAGAAATAGAAAGAACATCAATCGAGTGTGGTGCATGGAACAATACTAAGTCAAGATTCTATGATTACAAAATTCTTTGATGTGTTTTTTAAAAAAATATAGTACTATAGGATGCCAGAGTTGCATATTAATGCTGTGTTCTGTATTTAGAATCTGGCTATAATTCAGATCTACTCTGATTAGATTTTCTGAATACTCAGAATACAGTCAGAAATTTACTTCTGTCCTTAAATGTGGAGCCTACAAAAATCTGTCTTTGGAATTTTCAGAAGCTGTCTGAAGTGCTTACACAGTCACTCTAACTCAAACAGAATAGTAGGCATTGTGCGTCAAAAATGGTGTTAACATGTCAAGAACAAAATTAGTTCCAGAAATCTTAGCAAAAATCTGCTGCACATCTTCTTTAAAAGGACTAAATATTAATATTGTGAAGAATGACATGTGACAACTTGCAGTGCCATGTATGAATTGCTTTGTATCTGACGAAGATTACTGATATCAGTATTCAAGTTATTTACAGGAAAGCTCTCGGCATCAACTTGTCTACAAAAGCTTGAAAAGCTTCCATATTTTGTGTATGTTGGATTGCCAACCCCCCCGCAAGGACTGGCCTGGAGTGTCCAGGAATTGAAGATCCATCTCCAGGACACCGCTGTGTGCAGTCCTGAAGAAAAATCATCGCGACATTAAAAAAGATTGTTTTTCTTAGTCATTTTCTTTAAGCATTTCTCTTTACCAGTTATACCAATATGGAAGTATTGAATATGGGAAATAAAGGCTGTTTGGTTGACAGTCAAGAATCATCCAATTGTGTAATGAGTCTTTTTGCTTTCCAATTAGCATAGGAAGGCATTACATCACAAGGATGCATGTGTTGACTGACTAATGGCTGAAGCTTGGGGTAATTCATGTGATGAAACCTCCAGGAATACATTTTATCACAGTTGGCACCCTATGTGTATGAGATTAATAAATTAGTCTTCAAAATTCACTATATTGCTTATGATATCTATGGAAGAATATTTGAGCTGATAAAACTGGAGCTCTTCATGTAGGAAATGTTACCAAATTCCAATAAATGTTTCCTTGTATTGAGCAAACATGCTGCTGAAACAATTATTCTTGCCTTTGTCATTATCAGACTCAGCTTATCCAGTACTCTCCCAGTCAGCCTCCTATCTTCCACTCTCTGTAAACTTCAGCTCACTTCGAACTCTGCTGTCTCTTATCTGGCCCCACACACCTGTCCAATGTTTCCTGGTCTCAAAGTACCAATTTAAAATGATGATCCTTCTGTTTGAATCAATTCATGGCTTCAAAGCTTTCTATTTTGTTAACATCCTTCAACCCTAGCACCACCCCCTTGGAATGTTTCATTTCTCTGATGCTCACCTTTTGTGCATTACTTTTTCCTTCAACCCATCACTGCTGGCTGTTCCTTCAGCTAAGGAATTCCCTCTCTCGCCGTACCCTTGCCACCATTCCATCAGCCTCTACTTCTTTGAGGACCTCTTTAAAACTCACCTCTTTAAGGAAGCTTTTACTCACCCCTTCTAATATCTTGTTCTTTGCCTTGCCATCCATCTTTGTCTGATTACACCTCTGTAATGTACCTTGGGGCACTTGTCTATATTAAAGACAAGTTTTACTCCATTGCCATTAAAACTTTCACGGTCTAATTCCAGGATAGATGCCAGATCTGAGATTAGCAATAAGCTTCTTTACTGAAACAGCAACAATGTTCTCTGACGGCAGTCAGCACTCATCATTTCTGCTTTCTGTTTGTTATCTCTCCCTTTGTTAATAAGTTCACCTACCTTCCAATTTCCATTTTTGATGACAGATTTACATGTGGAACATTAACATTTTTTCTTTTTTCATAAACTAATGGGTTTTCTATTTTCAGTTCAGCTACCCAGCATTTGTGGTTTATTTCTTTTTATGTTCTTTTACTTTGTGAACAAGCAATCTTAAAATTTCTCTCAATCATACATTTCTAAAACAGACAGTTAGTTGTCAGAGGTTGATTTGCATGGAGATTATGAATTTCACATTTCTGATGGAGTTTTATTTTTGAACAACTTTCTATCAAGGTTTTGTGAGTTATGTGTGTTTTGGATCTGACTGGTCTGCTCATCAGTACAATCTGGAGTCCCTTTATTTTGGGAGCACACTACTGTATAGGCTAATATGAAAGCAGGGCATATTTAATAACCAACTCGCTGGATTATGGAGGCCATTAGTTTCTGAATCACAATGGAGTCATATTTCTGTGCCAGTAAGTGCTACATCCTGCTGGGATTGTTCTGGTTTTGCTTTTAGCATTTCTTTGGCTTTGTTAAATTCTGTAGGTGGGCCTTAAAATTGGAACATAATTAGTCCTGTTGGCGCAAGCTGCAGGAGTCTTTTCATTTGGTTTTTGTACAGAGAAAGTAGAAGCAGCAAGCAAATTGTCTGATGCTTTCATGTTCTCCTGAAAGGTTACACCTGAAACATTATCCTTCTCTTTCAGTTGCAGGCCACCTGGATTGCATTGCCATCATTTTCTATTTTTATCTATTTTTTTCCTTCACTTTTTGTTCTGACAATTTTCTCCCCTTCCTTTTTTTTGGGCTACCACTGCCATCAAGTGTTTTATCCATGGCGCCAGCACCAGAGTCACAATGATCTATACAGTTATTGATGAGGTGTGTCCATCCTAAATCTCTCAATAGCTTTCTTAATCAGACATATGCAGCATTTAAAACAAAAACAGACCAAGTCCAACTGGGAGGAGCTTCCACCATTCAGTGGGGAAATAAACTATCTTTGAATCCCTAGTTTAACCTCAGAATTGTTCATTAAAAACAGAAAATACTCAGCAGGTCAGGCAGCATCTGTGGAGACACAAATAGAGTTATTGGGCTTTGATTTTCAACACACACCAGGGCTTGGAGCAGAGGTGGCAGGTACTAAAATAGCCCTGCCGGTTGGTTTCCCCGGCTCCTTTCCATGCCTGGACCATTTTGGCAGAGGTGGGATGGGATGGGGTCAAGGGGGGGTGGGCAGGGCGACCCGACCTCACAGGATGGGTGGCTGACACAGCTTGTAAAGAGCCTATTAAGGCCAATTAAAGGCAGCATAGTCAGTTTAACCGCCCAAAGGTTGTGTCCCAGCAGCAGAACAGGAAACGAGTGCTCCAGGCGGACCTAGAGGCCCTCCCTGCCTCCCAGGGTGAAAGAACAGCTGCAGGACGCCTTGTAGAGGGGCCCACATCCCCATGCCAGTGGTGGTCTTGCTGCAGGATCCACTTTTTAATTTATATATAAAAGAGTGGGAAAGATGGTCCCTCCATCTTAAGGCACCCTCTCTCTTACTTACCCTCTATTGCATTCTGCTGCTCCTTTCAAGCTGGAAAGCCTTTGATTGGCCCTCCAGTATTGAGAGCCTGCCAGTCTTCCTTTATAGGATGGCAAGCCCTTCTCCTGACTAATTAAGTGGGCACCCTGTGAAAATTGGGGCCAGTGACTGCTCCCCACCGGACGTGGGTTCAGGACTTGGAAAGGTCATACTCTCTGTTTCCCACACCCGGAGAGAAAATCCTGCCAATTATTTCAGGTTGATGACCTTCCATCAGAACTGGGAAATGTTAGGGATATAACAGGTTTTAATTAAGTACAGAAGCAGGGAAAGGTGGGATGGGGGGAGAGGAGGAAAGAACAAAAGGGAAGATAGATCCTAGAGTGGAAGGTTGGAAAGATTAAATTACCAACAACAGCTGCCTCAAAAACTGGGAACAGTGGTTAGGATCTTATATTATCAAACTCAACATTGATTCTGGAATGCTGTAAAGTGCCTATTTGAAAGATGAAGTGCTATTGCTCAAACTTCCATTGGGCTTCATTGGAACAGTGTAGGAGGCAAAGGGCAGAGAGTTCAGAGTGGGAGTAGGGCAGAAAATTAAAATGACGGAATTAAAATATTAATTTAAGTGTCCATGGACTAGAGATGGGATTAAACAGCCGTAGCTCTTGCTCAAATCAGTGAGTCATACTGTGCACAAATGTGAACATTAACCAAGGACAGGAACAGGCTCAGTTATGACAACTCTCAAGGATTGAAAGCTATAGTGATATACATAATCAAGAACTATTACCAGTCACTTTTCTAGAAACTGCAGTGGAGAGAAGGACAAAGAAAACCAAAAAAAAACTTTCCTTAATTTATAATGGATGCCTCTGAAATGTATCCAATTACTTAATCAGTCTTGTTGACTGCCGTCTCTGATTTGTTCACTGAATGATTAGCAATTATGCCTTAATCCTTTCAACCTTCCATAATGGATACCTCTATATTTTGTGTGTCCCCCCCGCCCCCCACCCCACCCCACCCCACCCCTTTCCCGGTAAGGCCAGCAGTGGCTGGTGAAGACATCGCCTCCCCCTGCAAGAAGATCATCAGGCCCCCCACCCAACTTTCCACCTTTCATTGGAGACACCCACCTGGACTTTCCCCTTTTCCCTCCTGTGCCTCCCTGTCCTTTACTCCTCTCCCGCCAAAAAGAGGGGAGGTCATTTCTACCTCTCCCCCCAACTTCCCTCCCTAGGGAGAACTTTATATATCAAAAAAATATATATTTTGTGTGTTATAGATCACTCAGAGATTCCAAGTGGCTGTGGCAACATTCACTTTTACATGCTTGTTGTAGTCTGGAACAAAGGATAATTGACTCCAGACCCCATGAAGTTTCATGGCATCAGGTCAAACATGGATAAGGAAACCTCCTGCAATTGCCATGTACTGCCCTCCCTCAGCTGATGAATCAGTGCTCCTCCATGTTGAACACCACTTGTGGGTGTTGAGGGTGACAAGGGCACAGAATGTATTCTGGATGGGGAACTTCAATGTCATCACCAAGAGTGACTCGGTAGCACCACTGCTGACCGAGCTGGCCGAGTCCTAAAGAACACAGCTGCTAGACTGGGTCTGCGGCAGGTGATGAGGGAACCAAAAAGAGGAAAAAACATACTTGACCTCATCTTCACCAACCTGCCTGCCGCAGATGCATCTGTCTCTGGTAACAGAGACCACCGCACAGTTGTTGTGGAGACAAAATCCCACCTTCACATGGAGTATACCATCCATCGTGTTGTGTGGCACTACCACCGTGCTAAATGGGGTAAATTTCGAACAGATCTAGCAACTCAAGATTGGGCATCCATGAGGCACTGTGGGCCATCAGCAGCAGCAGAATCACACTTGAACACAATCTGCCACCTCATGTTGCAGCATATGCCCGGTCTACAAGGCACAAGTTCAGGAGCGTGATGGAATACTCTCCGCTTGTCTAGATGAGTGCAGTTCCCACAACACTCAAGAAGCTTGACACAATCCAAAACAAAGCAGCCCACTTTTTTGGTACCTCAGCCACAAACATTCACTCCCTTCACCACCAATGCACAGTAGCAGCACTGTGTACCATCTACACTACCACCGTGCTAAATGGTGTAAATTTCGAACAGATCTAGCAACTCAAGATTGGGCATCCATGAGGCACTGTGGGCCATCAGCAGCAGCAGAATCGTACTTGAACACAATCTGCCACCTCATGTTGCGGCATATGCCTGGTCTACAAGGCACAAGTTCAGGAGTGTGAACCACAGGAATTCACCAAGGCTTCTTAGACATTGTCTTCCAAACCCACAATCACTACCACCTAGAAGGACAAGGGCAGCAGATAGATGGGAACACCACCACCTGGAAGTTCCCCTCCAAGTCACTCACCATTCTGACTTGGAAATATATTGCAGTTCCTGCACTGTCAATGGGTCAAAATCCTGGAACTCCCTCCCTAACAGCACTGTGGGCGTACCTACACCACATGGACTGCAGCGGTTCAAGAAGGAAGCTCACCACCACCTTCTCAAGGGCAACTAGGGATGGGCAATAAATGCTGGCCCAGCCAGCAAAGCCCACATCCTGTGAATGAATAAAAAAAATGATGGCAGAGGCTCCAACTTTCTTTCTGTCACATGACTGGCCAGGAATTTCTCCTGCTTTTACTGCCTGCCGTTGGCCTGTTGGAAGGATTTGCATGTTGATAATCAATCTGTTTATGAACACTTTCCTTGGCCATCAAGTCCTGGGGTGGGACTCAAACCTGGAACTTCTGGTTCAGAGGCCGGGGTGCTACCACTGCGCCACATGACCACCATCTTTATTGTGTAGCCACCTTTAATGTTTCAATGTGGATTCCTTACCTTCTACCGTTTTGAAATCCAATTAACGTTTAAATTAAGTTGCCATGCCTTAGCACTTCCTCTTAATTGGCTCAGATCACTCAGAATGCTACAATCTTTCTTACGCTGGTTATTTAGCTTGGTGTTATCAGAATTCTTTTGTACAAAATTAGTACAAGTAGCTTCCCTCCACATTCTATGTGGTCCAAGGCTAACTCTCATGAAATACACAAGGCGGAGTTTTTTTTAAAAAAACCTTATCACCCATTCTGCTTCTCTATTTGATCTGGATAGCTAAGGTGGTTCTTAATAACTCACTCACTTCCTTCAACAAAATACTGAAAGGCAAGAGTTTGATACTCATCATTGCAATCATCAGGGTGCTACCTAGTAATGTTTGACGGCATCTGGCTGCCCTGTCAAGGAGGTTTGTGCCATGGTGTACTAAAACCCAAAACAAGTGCAAAGTAGCTGACACATGAGGCAGAAAAGGTTTTAAGCCAGTTTTGTCTTCAATGGATACCGTCACCAATATATAGTGCACAAGCTTTTTCAGTGCTGATCATAATTCCACACTGAGGCCATCTTACAATTAATTGTATTTCATGAGCTATAAAAATTAATATAAATTCTCTAGATACTTTCAATCTGTGAACATTCATTGTGAAAAAAACATTAAATTGAGCAGTTATTTAGCAAGTATATTCACTTTAATTAAATATTGTTTTAATTAAGTTCTGGCCTGTGCTTTGGCTGTAAGTATAATTCAACAAAACCCACTTCAGAAATTTCAACGCCCTAATGGGCTGTTCCTCAAATTCAATGCACAAATCAAATACGCTTCAAAATGATCTATCTTAATTATACTTTGCTGTTTTTCTAAACACTTCTAGCATTTAGCTCAACTGAGGCACCTGACCCTTCAGCTCCGGCCCTTGGAAAATGAAACATTTCACTGAGAAGGATTTGACTTTCTGATGGGCAAGGCTCAATTGAATTGATACCGTATAATTGAATATATTAATTATTATGCAATTATAGTTGGAGCTTTCTGTGCAATTATTGACAAATACACAATTGTGTTTGTTTCATTAATTCAGAGTTATACAATGATTTGTCAATCAAAGATCCTTTAACATCCTTCCTGATAAAGATGCCGTTGCAATTGGATTTACCACAAATAAGGACCAAAGCCTGTGTGTATGTACACAGACATTCTCAAAAAGAAAATCCTACATTAGAGTTTTGTGGTAAAAGGAAAATATACATTTATACTTTGTTAGTTTTATTGTCAAGATGATTCTTGACAGGTTAATTTCATTTTATCCTGTTTTTTTGGCAGGATATTAAAGGATAATCAAAATCAAAATGACTCAGCATACTTAGCAGATAAATTAATTGTATATTGATTACTATGATCTTGCTTATCAAAATTAACCAACTGCTCATGCTAAAAACTGAATGAACATTTCAAGGATGTATAATTTGATGTAAAACTTGCTGACTTTAGAAGTTGTCACAAGTATTGTAATGAGTACAGTACAGCACAACTATTTTGTCACAAAGTGCACATAAGTCATTCTATGCTCTGAATGAGTGTGCTTGTATTGGATGGAGAATACTACATATCCTTAACCAAAAGTCAGATTCTGTTAAAATACTGTATTCCAGTTTGGACCCCACTAAGTTCCTGGATCTTTGCAGCATTAACAGGCAAAAGTTATGCAAAAAAAAAAGTTCTCTACAAATTCTTAAAGGGCATCTAAAGCAGTTAGCACCTAAAATGGCTCCTCGCATCAAAACTTGAGCCAATATCCTCACCTGTCTTTTCCTTTGTCAGGAGGTGACATGACTGCTCCTGCTGAATAAGCCCTCCTAATGAATTAGAACATACACCTACGTCAAAAATATGGAATGTTGTTGCAGTGGAGACTGTTGGGAATATTGGATCATCTAAGCTTGGAATTCCAGTGCACCAACATAGGCCAGATCTGTGAATGTAAGATGGCAGCACACATTCAAGTTGCCCAGAATATTGAGCTTCAAAGCTGGCATTGTTTTATAATTTTTTCAAGTGACCCGTTGTGATGAATTTGACAATTTGCTACCAAACACAAAATGCAAGGAAGTAAACTGCAACTTCATGCTCTTTACATGCTTTTTGCCACAAGTCAAAAATTTCACAAATTTTTTTTCTCACAAATGCTTTGAACTTTGCTAATCAATCTCCCGTGCGTTCAACAAGTTTATCTAGCAAAGAACTGCAACAAATCAACTAGGAAGTCACTCCCAAGTACTCAGTGCAAAGGCTCACAAATCAATAGTGGCCGCTTGAACATGGCACAGGTGATTGCGTAACATTACAGTAATACCTTCTGGAAAGCAGGTGGGGGTTGGAGTTTGGTAGCAAAGGAAAAACAATATTGTGAATTATAGATATTATCAGTTTACACAGTGTATACCACGGGAAAATGGGTCCTGCTCCTTATAATAGTTTGTCATAACTCATGTATAAAATCAAAGGTGAGATTTTAATCAATTCTGCCACTTTGAAGTTTTCCAAACAGCCGAAGACTTGTCAGTACTTCAAACTGGTGGCTCTCAATCTCCATGACAATCCCATGACAAAATATTCCAGCCAGCAGTTAAAAGTCTCGAGCATGTAAAACACAATGGAGGGAATTATTAAACATTGATGTTCAACCAATTTTCATGCCATTTGGGAATTTATAACCAACAGTTTAGTGTACCCTAACAATGTGTGAAACATGTCTGGAATTTAAAGTTACATAGGTACAATTTTCCAAATGTATATTTTAAAACTAAAGGCAAACTAATCACTATAGTTCAGTTCCCAAAAATGGTCAGGTTTCTCTAATACAAAGATCAATCACTTTAAATATCTGATGTAAATACTAGGCATCTGTGCAAGTTAGAAAACAAAATTGATGCAGACTCCTGCTGGATCACACCGTGAGTATAAACTTCAGGCTAGTGTTTACTCAGGGCTATTTATCTGATCAGCCTTGATTTAAAATTTTCTGAAACTCTTGCCATAAACAGGCCAAACACCATTAAAAAAGATGGTGCAGCAGCTCCCTGGACAAATACATGATTAAATGAGTCATCAAACCACAGTGGAAACATTACTTTGTAGACTTACACCATTTTTTCTTATGAAGGCAACAATAAATTAATACATTAGATTCAAACAATTGTGATCAATTTGGAAACCATATGGGGTCACTTTACGAGTTTACTCTTTAGTACAGCTCCTTGCTCACCAGAAGCATACATTAGCGGCTGAATTCCCCCCATCGGATGGGGGGGGGGGGGGTGGAAGTTGATGGGCGGGTGTGTACAGGCGTGCTTCCGATCAGCACCCCTGATTGGAGGTGCGGCGCCATTTTACATGGGCGGGCCAATTAAGGCCTGCCCAGCATGACGTCTGCACAGAAGCGCTTTGCACTCCCTGTGCAAGTGGCGGGGCGAGTGTGCTCTTTCGAGTATGCGCACGAGAGAGCGCACTCATCTCCCTGAGGCTAAGTGCAGCCTCAGGGAGATCGGTTGCACATGTAAAAAAGACAAACATAGAAAAATAAAATTTTTGCTACCTAATTACCATTTTCTTAGTCAGCAGGAGGGTGGGGGTTTCCCACGTCAAAAGTGAGAGGATTCCCAACCTCTCCACCTGGCATTTATTTTTATATGCTGTGCTTCATTAGTCGGAAGCAGTCAGATTTCTTTGAAGACTACAGAATGCTTGCTTTTTTCTGTTCATTGCTGTTGCAGTATTTTATATATATAACTTTATATATATAAACTTTATATACATAAAGTTCAATTAATGTGTGTGTGTGTGCTTTAATGAAAACTCATTGTAAGTACCTGCAGTACTTTGACCTCCTGGGGTCGTGCTGTGATGGGCACTTTCAACTGATGATTGTGTCATGCTCTGTGGCACAAAATAGCTCGTACTTTATAGTGAGCATATCAATCTCTGTACATTCTGCTGAAGGGTTTCCACAAACTAGTCAAAATGCATTCAATTTTTTTGAATTCTTCTCACCAGTTGAATTTATATTGTTTATAATCAGGGTTTAAATAGGGTTAAAAAATTCAAATCTATGAACACATGAATAAAGATAGACAAGTAGAGTGCCTCTGATCCATTCAGCCAGGCCACACAACTGCAATACATTTTGAATCACAATATTCCACCCAAAACCATGTAACCTCATGGGACAGGAGAAAAATAAAGATAAAAATCCCAAGCCAATTTGGGAGAAAGCAAATCTAAGAAATTTGTCTTCAACCCATCTAGGTGACTAAAGCTGGTCCAGGAGATCACTCAGGTCTTGAAGTGACAGGCGATCTCCACCCCAATCAGAAACAGGCCCAGCTTTCATTCAAAGGAATTTAGTGAGTTAGCATCCACCACACAGGTAGCAGCCTGTTCCAGGTAATTTTTCTACCTAATGGCAATGCTATTTTCAAACATACTGAACTATTGCTTATTTCACAACGTGTTAACATTATCCATTGGATTGTCCTTTATGTCTTCTATTGCCTTCATGAAAGCTTTACTTTTGGGCTTCAGATCATCCTTGGTATTTACCCCATAATTACATAAAGAACGATGACTTTGTGAATTTGGATTGTGCCATCTGGACATGTGTAGAGTAACTCGTTTCTCAGGATGCATCAGTACTGGTCAGTCAGCTATACTGATTGAATATTTCTCACTTGCTTCTAACATTTTTTGCCAAGTATGTATTCTTCAAATAATTTTGAAAAACAAGATGACTAATTTCACAGTTTATTGGGGTGAAATTTACACAAGAACACAAGAGGTGGGAGTAAACCGTACAGCCCTTCGAGCCTGCTCCGCTGTTCAATACTGTTATGGCTGATCTTGGGCTTCATTCCACTTTCCTGCTCATTCCCCATATTCCTTGATTCCTTGACAGAACAAAAATCTGTCTACCTCAGCCTTAAATATATTCAACGATGGTGCATCTACAACCCTCTGGGGTGGAGAATTCTAAAGATTCACAACCCTTTGAGTGAAGAAATATCTCATCTCAGTCCTAAATGATTGGCCCCTTATACTGAGACTGCCATGTTTTAGGTTCCCTAAGCCAGTGGAAACAACCTCTCAGTGTCATACCAAACCCCTTCAGAATCTTGTATGCTTCAGTGAGATCGCATCTCATTCTTTTAAACTCTAGAGAATATAGACCCAGTTTACTCAGTCTCTCATCAAAGGAAAACCCTATCATCCCAGGGACCAGTCTAGTGAATCTTCGCTGTACTGTGTTCAATGCAAGTATCTCCTGCCTTAAATACGGAGACCAAAATTGCACACAGTGGATGGGATATACTGGTAGCGGTGAGGTTGTCATCGTCAGGCTGGAATTGTGCAACACTTCCATTCGTAGGTGGGAGTGTTGGCTATGTATGATTGTGGTGGTCAGCCATTTGGGTATTCATGCATGAGGAGTGTGGTGAATCTTGCGGTGGGGTGGACAGGAAGTCGATGCCCCCACCATTACCAATTTTAAAGGGCACCTGGACAGGTAGTCATTCCCTACAAAGCTGGAGCTTTATTCTTGCTGTCTGAGAGGAGATTTTAAGAACTGCAATTGCTGCTGCCGCCCTATCTTCACCTGCCACCTGGATACCTGGAGCTGCTGCCACCTCAAACAAAAGTGGCAAATGTCTGAGTGCAGACAAAGTGTGACCTCACGGTTCAGTAATGCCTCCCTGCATTTTCTCCTCCAGGCTGTCTGGGAACAGTGAGAGATCCTGTTTCCCAGGGATGGCAGCAGGAGGGTCTCCCTCCTGTCCTGAGTACTTTTGATTAATGGGGAGACCTATACTTAGCATTGACCACACCTTGATCTCCATCCATCCACCGTGGTCAATTCCATCCTTGAGGTTCACTACAGTGAACTCTTGTTGACGCAACTGTATTTGTGGATAATCACACAGTGACTCTGGAAGCAGAAGCTATCATGCTGCACACTCCCTCAATCACCTCTGATCTTCCCTCCATCAAGCTTGACACTCACTCCATCACCTTGCCCTGTCTTCTGTGACCTTTGATCCACCCTCATCACCCTTGACCAGCTATCATTGACCCTCTAGCTATACTGCGGTACAGTATAACTGCCCCCATATAATCCTCAACTTGCCATCCATCAATCTCGACCCTCCCTCTATCATCTTTGATCTTCGCTCTGTTACCCTCAACTCGCACGACTTCAACACTGACCTTCCCTATGTAACCCTTTATGTTCCAAAAATTATGCTTGGCCTACTGCCTTTCGATAATGGCCTTCCCTGTATTTTCCAGATTCCATAAATCTATAGAAAAGTTACAGTGCAGAAAGAGACCATTCAGCCCATCCTGTCTGCGCCAGCCAGAAAAGGAGAAAAGAAACTAGCCACTCATTTTAATCCCACTTTCCAGCACCTGGTCTGTGGCCTTGCAGGTTACAGCACTTCAGATGCAGACCCAGGTACCTTTTAAACGAGTTGAGCATTTCAGCCTCCACCACCAACTTAGGCAGTGAATCCTAGACACCCACCACCCTCTGGGTGAAAAAGTTTTTCCTCATGTCCCCTCTAATCCTTCCACCAATCACCTTAAATCTATGCTCCCCGGTAATTGACCCCTCAGCTAGGGGAAACAAGTCTTTCCTGTATACCCTATCTAGGCCCCTGATAATTTTGTATACCTCACTTAGGTCACCTCTTAGCCTCTTCTGTTCTAAGGAAAATAACCCTACCTAAACAATCTCTCCTCAAAGCTGCAATTTTCAAGCTCAGGCAACATTCTTGCAAACTCCTCTGCACTCTATCCAGAGCAATTATGTCCTTCCTTTAATGTGGTGACCAGAATTGTGCACAAAATTCCAGCTGTCGCCTAGCCAACATTTTATACAATTCCAGCATTATGTCACTGCTTTTGTATTTAATACCTCGCTCAATAAAGGAAAGCATTCCATATGCTTTCTTGACATCTTGTCCACCTATCCTGCCATCTTCAAGGACCTGTGGACATGCACTCCAAGATTTCTCACTTCCTCAGCTTCTCTCAATAACTTCCCGTTTATTGAGTATTCCCTTGCTTTGTTTGCTTTCTCCAAATGTATTACCTCACACTTTTCTGGACTAAATTCAGTTTGTCACTTCTCCGCCCATTCAACCAAACCAACAATATCTTTCTCGAGTCAACAGCTATCCTCTTCACTATCAACCACATGGCCAATTTTTGTGCCATCTGTAGATTTCCCAATCATGCCTCCTACATGTAAATCTAAATCATTAATATATACAACAAATAGCAAGGACCCTTAACACTGAGCCCTGTGGAACACCACTAGAAACTGTTTTCCATTTGCAAAAGCATCGACCATTACCCTTTGTTTCCTGTCACTGAGCCAATTTTGGATCCAATCTACCAGCTTCCCCTGAATCTCATGAGATCTCACTTTCCTGACCTGTCTGCCATGTGGGACATTGTCAAATGCCTTACTGAAATCCATGTAGACAACATCCACTACACTACCCTCATCAATCCTCCTTGTTATTTCCTCAAAAAATTCTATTAAGTTAGTAAGACACAATCTTCCCTTAACAAAACAATGCTGACTGTCCCTGATCAACCCATGCCTTTCAGAATTACAGTTTATCCTGTCTCTCAGAATTGTTTCCAATTATTTGGCCACTACCAAAGTCAGACTGATGGGCCTATAATCTTCTGGCCTATCCCTCAAACCCTATTTAAATAATGGTACAACATTCGCAGACCTCCAATCTGGGATCTCGCCTGTATCTAGCAAGGATTGGAAATTGATCCTCAGAGCATCCGTCATTTCCTCTCTGGCTTCCTTCAACTGCCTGGGATACCATTCATCCGGCCCTGGTCATGTATCCACCTTGAAGGATGTCAGTCCCTCCAGTACTTCCTCTCTCACTATGCTTATTGTACCTAATGTTTCACACTTCTCCTCTTTAACTAGAATGTCTGCATCTTCCCTCTCCTTCGTGAAGACAGAGACAAAGTACTCATTGCGAACCCTGCCCACATCTTCTGCATCAACCCACAAATTACCATGTACATCTCTGATAAGCCCTATCTTTTCCTTAGCTATTCTCTTGCTCTTAATACACTGATAAAATATCTTAGGATTTTCTTCGATTTTGCCTGCCAACATTTTTTCGTATCATCTCTTTGCTTTCCTAATTTCCATTTTACTTCAGCCCTGTACTTTCAATACTTCTCTAGGCTTTCTACAGTATTAAGTCTTTTGTAACTGTCATAAGCTTTCTTTTTCTGCTTTATCTTGGCCTAATGCTTCAGGATAACCAGGAGTCTCTAGATTTGGCAGTACCACCCTTTTTCTTTGTTTTCTACTGTGCCTGTAGAATCTCACCTTTGGATACCTCTCACTGATTTGACACAGTTTTTTCTTCTAATAGCCGTATCCAGTCCGCTCTTGCCAGCTCACCTCTCAGCTTTGTAAAATTTGTCTTCCCTAATTTAGAACTTTTATTCCTGTTCTATCGTTGTCTTTTTCCACAATGATGCTAAATCTAACTATATTATGGTCACTGTCTTCAAAATGGTTCCCCACTGCTCCTTCACCCACTTGCTCAGCTTTATTACCTAAGACAAAATTTAGAATTGCTCCCCCTCTCGTTGGGCTTGTTACGTGCTGGCTAAAAAAGTTCTCAAGAATTTTGCACCCTCTGTGCTCTTCACACTGTTTGCATCCCAATTGATATTAGGATAGGGAAGTCCCCAATGATTACCGCCCTATTGTTTTTGCACTCAGAAATCTGTCGACATATTTGCTTTTCTAACTCCCTTCCACTGTTTGGGTGTCTATAGTACCCTACTAGCAGTGTGGCTACCCCTTTTTTATCTCTGAGCTCAACCCATATGACCTAATTTGATACAAAAACAAAAACAGAATTACCTGGAAAAACTCAGCAGGTCTGGCAGCATCGGCAGAGAAGAAAAGAGTTGATGTTTCGAGTCCTCAAGACCCTTCGACAGAACTGATTTGATGCTTTGTTTAGTACATCATCCCTTCTCACAGTTGTAATTGATTCTTTAATCAATAATGCTACATTCCCATCTTTTTTATCCCCCTCTCTATCCTGCCTGAAAACTCTACATCCAGGGATGTTGAGCTGCCATTTTTGCCCTTCCTTAAGCCAAGTTTCCGTTATAGTGATGATATCATGCTGCCATGTGTCTATCTGTGCCCTCAGCTCATTGGCTTTACTTAGTATGTTCCTTGCCTTTACATATATACTTTTTAAAACTGCCAAATTCCTGTGATCCATACTTTGTAATCTGTGCTGCTTCTGTTTTTCAGAATCACTTGCTAATTCTCCATCTCCCGTTCCTTGCTCTGAATTTGCCCTCGGATTCCTATCCCCCTACCAATCTAGTTTAAACCCTACCAAACAGCACATGCAAATCTCCCCGAGAGGATATTCGTCCCAGTCCTGTTCAGGTGTAGACCATCTGGCTTGTACAGGTTCCACCTTCACCAAAACCGGTCCCAATGCCTCAGAAATCTGATGCTCTCCCTCCTACACCAGCTTTGCAGCCATGTGTTTATTCGCTCATTTCTCCTAATTCTATGCTTGCTTGCACGTAGGACTGGGAATAAGCCTGAGATTACTGCTTTAGAGGTCTTGCTTTTCATTCTCCTTCCTAACTCCCTAAAGTCTGCTTTCATCCCCTTTCCTACCTAAGTCATTGGTACCGTGGACCATGATCTCTGGCTAATCACCCTCCCCAGAAGAATGTCTTGGAGCCATTCCGTGACATCCTAAACCCTAGCACTAGGGAGGCAACATACCATCCTGTAGTCACGTCTATGGCCACAGAAATGCTGTCTGTTTCCCTAACTAACGAATCCCCGATAACTACAGCTTTTCCCCTCTTCTTTCTCCCCTCCTATACAGCAGGGCTGTCTGTGGGGCCACAAACTTGGCTCTGAATGCAGTCCTCTGAGGAACCAACACCCTCACCAGTATCCAAAACGGAAAACCCATTGGTAAGCAGGACCACAAGGGACTCCAGCACTGCCTGTCTAATTTTCTTGGACTGCTTGGCGGTCACCGATTCCCTTTCTGCCTCCGGGCTCCTAAGCTGCGGTGCGACCACCCCTCTGAACGTACTATCCACGTAGCTCTCAGCCTCATCAATGTGCCACAGTGACTCAAGCTGCCACTCAAGCTCTGAGCTGGAGCTCAAGGTTCTGCAGCTGGTGACACTTCCTGCGCACTAGTGTTCACGACTTCCCACATATTACAAGACACGCATTCCACATGACTGAGCTGCCCTGCCATGGTTTCAATTTACTTCCCTTGCGTAATCTTTATTTTACTTATGCAACTTTTTTTTTTACCTGGCCTCAACTTAACTTTATTTCCCTATTGCTTGTGTTTCTTACTTAAATGTAAGGAGCCCCTTCCTTTAAAAAGAATGTGTTTTTCTAATTCCCAGCTACTTGATGATGCTCCCTAATGGAAATTTCTCACCAACCAATGAATTTATGTTTCTCCTGTGATGATAGGTGCTAGGTGCTGTTGACTGCCTGGCTCGGGGTCCTCCTCCCGTATTCTCCGCTAGGTGCTGCTGACTGATTCCATCCTCTTTCCCCCACAAGACTTTGTAAGGCTGCCACTTCCTTCCTCTCCCTCGGTCAGCCATGCCCAGTTCCCCAATCATAATGTGGGGAGAATGTGAGGTTATGCACTTTGGCAGGAAGAATAGAGGAGCTGAGTATTATTTAAATGGAGGAAGACTGCAAGAGGGATTGGAGAATCCTTGTGCATGAGTCCCAAAAAGCTAACATACAAGTTCAACAGGTAGTAGGGAAGGCAAACGGAATGTTGGCCTTTATTTCAAAGGGAATGGAGCATAAAAATAGGGAAGTCTTGCTAAAACTATACAAGGTACTAGTTAGACCACACCTAGAATATTGTGAACAGTTTTGGTCCCCTTATCTAAGGAAAGATACACTGGCATTGGAGGCAGTCCAGAGAAGGCTCACTAGGTTGATCCCGGGTATGGAGGGATTTTCTTATGAGGAGAGGTTGAGTGGGTTGGGCCTGTACTCATTGGAATTTAGAAAAGTGAGTGGTGGCCTTACTGAAGCATCTAAGATTTTTAGGGGGCTTGACAGGGTAGATGCTGAGAGGTTGTTTCCCCTTGTGGGAGAGTCTAGGATCAGAGGGCATAATTTCAGAGTAAGGGGTCGTTCATTTAAGCAGAGATGAGGAGGAATTTCTTCTCTCAGAGGGTAGTCAATCTGAGGAATTCTTTACTGCAGAGGCTGGGTCATTAAGTATATTCAGGGCTGAGATAGACAGATTTTTAATCAGTGAGGGAATCAAGGGCTATAGGGAAAAGGCAGGAAAGCAAAGTTGAGGATTATCAAATCAATCATGATCTCATTGAATGGCAGAACAGACTCTATGGGCCGAATGGCCTATTTATGCTTTTAAGTCTTATGGTCTTATGGCCTCTGCTCCAGTGCAATAGAACACAAAAAATAGGAGTAGACCACACAGCCCATTAAGCCAGCTCTGCCATTCAATATGATCATGGCTGATCTTGGACTTCAACTCCATTTTCCTGCCAGCTCCCCACATCCCTTAATTCCCTGAGACCAAAAATCTGTCTATCCCAGCCTTAAAATCCAATGAGCACCCACATTCTTATAAAAGATTATGTTAGTGAGTTTGCTTACACAAGTGCAGAGAAGTGTTGACTTTTACCTGATTGACATTTCTATGAGGCTAAGGTAAGTTATTTTTTCCTGTGATCTTTTTTGTCAATGCCTCAATATTCATTTGCAGAAGGGTAAGAGATGTCAAGTGTTTAAAGTTTCTGTTTTTGATATTTTAATTGTCTGTTTCAGTGACACTTTTGTAGGAACACCAGTTTTTTTTCCCCAAAATTTTGAATGGGTGTTTTTTTCTAAGCAATTTCATACATACCATTGTTACTATAGTGTTCACTAATTCAGTACATGGTGTACACTGGACAAATGAACATGGAAGAGCCATGTGTTAGCACGGAGGGTATGAGGGGCCATTGAAGGTTGGCAGGAGGCATGATTTGGCATGGGGGATATGGATAAGACCTTTTTATGTTACCTTTCAAAAGGTTCCCGAATCTAGACTTTGGTTCCCGTATCCTCTGAAGGGCCATGAACCACAAGTCATGAAGAAGCCAGCCTGACCCCACAAAAATTGCAAAGAGTTCGGAAATGCCTACCCCACGATGGAGCCAGCCAAGCTGGGAGTGCAGGGTGTGGGCTCGCTACCATCACCCTTTTTATGCACCAGCAAAAATTGGGGAGGTGCCACGAATGGGAACTGGAACCCCAAAATCAGGTCCAGCCTGCCATTTTTAAATGGTTTCAGAGTCCTGACTGCATGAAAATCCAGTCCTTAGCGCCCAGAATAGTCCCAAAGGTGGGATCAGATTAGCGGCAGGTGAGGCCTTCCTCAAATGAGTTGCAGTACCATTCATCTCAATGGCTCATACAGGAAATCATCCTTCGACTATTAATTCTTAATGAAGTAAAGCTGTATTTGATCTTATGATCTCAGAGTGGAGGTTTTCACTCATAGTCAGCACTGTTGGTTCACAGATATTCAGCACTAAGACAATAAATTATGCAACTTCAAAGTAAAGTAGAAAAAGTGTAATTTAATCAGTGCTTTGTGCTAGCACCCCAAGCAAATAACTGGTGAACTTGAAAGAAACAGGTTGTTACGGACTGTTCATTGGAAATTACTGTTGCAAATCACAAATCAGGCACAAAATTGATGCATTAAAAACATTTTGATCTACGTTTGAATTTTAACAAGACTGAAATATTGCATCAGTAACATAATGATTGCTTAAAGTTGAGACGCCAATGAGTGTTTTGTCAATATTGGTTTAATAAAATGCTAATGTTTTGATTCATTTTATTCACACACCAGGGAGTTTACAGATTGAAGTTCACTAGCACTTTGGATTTTGTGGTGGTTTAAACAGGCAGCGGCAATTTTCATTCATTTGCTCTACACCTCTAGAAGGGTTCCACAACTGCACAGAAATATCTAAACTTGCAGGGACTGCGGGGTGAGAGACATAAGATTGATGATCTAGAATTGGCTGTCATCTGAAGCTTTCAATATCAAACCCAAACCCAAGCAAAATTACTGGCAAAAAAAGGGTGAAATAGTTCGCCTCTGCAAAGTTTCAGGAATGGCATGCCAGTTCAATGCTCAAACAAGGTTTCAGTAAAATAGTTATTTCACTAAACCACCAGCACATACAAAAATTGATCTTTAAGGCTGAGTGAATAATGCTGGATTTATTAATTAAGCTCTTGCAGATCAGCAAGGCGGACAGCTTAATACAAAACTCCAAACGTTTTATGAAGGAAAGTATGAAGTAGCAACAAAGGAGCAGGCAGGAAACCCGTACAAACAGACATATGGCAGTCTTGGGATGGAGTCAAGAGCTGAGGGAAATCAAAGAAATAGGAAACGTAAGAAAAAAAAATTGCTGGAAAAATTCCAACAGGTCAGGCAGCGTTTGTGGAGAGAAACAGAATTAACGTTTCAGGTTGACGATCTTTCATCAGAACAGAAGAAGCATAGAAATGTATGAATTTTTATGCCAGTAGAAGTGGGTAAGGGGCAGGATGAACAAAGGTGACAGGGTGGAGGGCTGGAGAGATCAAATAACAAACGATTTCAATTTGGAAAAGCCAAAGAAAGTGGTAATGGGTATAGTAAAGAAACAAAGATCAGGCGTGAATGATTGTATAGTAGCCACCTGAAAGCATAAGGGAAAAAGAAAGAAACAAGCCAGCTAAAAAATAAACCTAAAAAAAAAAATCGAACAAGGTGGAGGCAGAAGTTATGACCTAAATTTGTTGAACTCAGTATTATTGAGTTCAGAAATCTGTACAGTGCTGAGAAGAAAGACACGGTGCTGTTCCTTGAGCTTGTGTTGAGCTTTGGAACACTATATCAGGCCATGGACAGAAAGGTCAGAGCAGGAGCAAGGTGGAAAATTAACATGACAAGTGACAGGCAGCTCAGGGTCATGCTTGTGAACTGAATGGAGGCATTCCACAAAGTCTGTTTGGTCTCCCCAGTGCAGAGGACACCACATTGTGAGCAGCAAATACAGTATACTAAACTGAAAGAAGTACAAGTAAATCGCTGTTTCACTTGGAAGGAGTGTATGGTCCCTTGGATAGTGAGAAGGGACCTGCATGGAAAGGTGCTGAAGGGAAGGGAGATGATGCCTGAGAAGTGGACCAGGGTGTTATGGAGGGAATGATCTCTTCAGAATGCTGAAAGGAGGGGGCAGGGAAAGATGTGTTTTGCAGTGGAACCGCATTGGAGCTGGTGAAAATAGTGGGGGATGATCTGTTGAATACGAAAGCTAATGGGGTGGAAGGTGATAATGAGGAAGACCCTATCATGGTTCAAGGAGGGAGGGGAAGGGGTAAGAGCAGAAGTTTGTGAAATGGTTCAGACATGGTGGAGGGCCCTGTCAAGCATGGTGGGTTGGAATCCTCGGTTAAGGAAAAAGGAAGACATATCGGAAGCAATGGTGTGGAAGGTGGCATCATCAGAACAGCTGTGACAGAGACGGAGAAACTGGGAGAACACAACGGAGGAAGCAGGGTGGGAGGAAGTGCAGGCAAGGTAGCTGTGGGAGTCAGCGGGCTTGAAATGAATATTAGTCTATCCCATGAAATGGAGACAGAGAAGTCAAGGAAGGGAAAGGTAGAGTTGGAGATGGACCAGGTGAAGGTGAGAGAAGGGTGGAAATTGGAAATTAAGTCAATGAAATTTTACAGTTCATGGCAAGAGCAAAAGGTGGCATCTATACAGCCATCAATGTACTAGGAAAAGAAGATAGAGCCCCCGCCCAGAGTAGGACTGAAATAGTGAATGTTCTGCATATCGCACAAAAAAGGCAGGCTTGGTTAGGACCCATGCGGGTGCCCACAGCAACACTTTTTATTTAAAGCAAGTAAGTGGTGTTGAAGAAGAAGTTGTTCAGTGAGAAGAAGCTCACCCAGGCGGAGCAAGGTGGTGGAGAATGTAAATGCATGGATACAGTCTGGAGTCAATAATATTCAACATTACTTTCAAAATAGAAGTAACTGCATACACAGGCTCTCAATCAAATAGGAACAAATAGGCTTATCAAGAACATTGAGACAATCAAAAGATATTTCAACCAACCAAGTAGAAGGGTTGAGGGGGAGTGTGGGGAAGAGATCACGGGGAAGGAGGAAGTGGGAGGGGGGGGGCAACTGCATCCAAGGTGAAATGGATCATAGGATTCAAGGTAGTCAATGGATGTGCTTAGATACAAAAATCTAGACAGACCAAAATAACATCAGGAACCACAGAAAAGCAGGCATAAATGATGCATGAATGGAGGTACATATACAGCAGTGTTTATAGATGAATAGTAGAAGCATTTGCAATAAGATGCTGGAATTGGAGGCTGTTCTGAACACCTATTGAAACTACTGGTATGCCCAGATAATGGACTTGCACCTTATTTTCAGAGGAATGGAGTCATAGCGCATTTGCGCTAAATACAGTTGAGAGGTAAATACAGTTAATCCTGTGGAAGTGGGCTAAATTACACAATCAACTACTCTGGATAAAAATTTCTGAATGTGGAAAACACACATTGCTGCTGTGATTGAATTATGATCCTTGATTCAGGGATTATCCATTAAAGTGGCAGAAGCATGAAGAACATACTTTCCTACTTGCCACTTGTCAGCCCAAGCCTGGATATTGTCCAGGTCTTGCTGCATTTGGAGATGGACTGCTTCAGTAACTGAGGAGTCATGAATGATGCTGAACATCGTGCAATAATCAGCGAACATCCCGACTTCTGACCTTAAGATGGAAGCAAGATCATTGATGAAGCAGCTGAAGATGGTTGGGCTGAGAACACTACCCTGAGGAACTCCTGAGTGATGTCCTGGAGCTGAAATGCCTGACCCCCAACAACCACAACCATTCTCCTTTGTGCTGGATATGACTCCAACTAGTGTAGAGTTTTCCCTCTGATTCCCATTGACTCCAGTTTTGCTGAGGCTCCTTGATGCCACACTTGGTCAAAAGCTGCCTTGATGTTAAGGGCAGTCACTCTCACCTCAGTTCGGAAGTTCAGTTCTTTTCTTCATGTTTGAACAAGGCTGTAATGAGGTCAGGAGTTGAGTAGCCCTGGAGGAAACCAAACTGGCATCAGTGAGCAGGTTATTGCTAAGTAAGTGCCGCTTGATAGCACTGTGATCGACCCCTTCCATTACTTGACTGATGATCAAAAGTAGACTGATGGGGTGGTAATTGGCTGAGTTGGATTTGTCCTGCTTTTTGTGGACAGGACATACCTAGGCAATTTTCCACATAGCCGGGTAGATGCCAGTGTTGTAGTTGTACTGGAACAGCTTGGCTAGGGGCATGGCAAGTTCTGGAGCACAAGTTTCAGTACTGTTGCCAGGGCCCATAGCCTTTGCAGTATCCAGTGCCTTCAGCCATTTCTTGATATCACGTGGAGTGAATCAAATTGGCTGAAGACTGGTATCTGTGATGCTGGGGACCTTCGGAGGAGGCTGAGATGGATCATTCACTCGGCACTTCTGGCTGAAGATTGTTGCGAATGCTTCAGCCTCATCTTTTGCAATGATGTACTGGGCTTCTCCATCATTGAGGGTGGGGATATTTGTGGAGCCTCCTCCTCCCATGTTATTTTATTGTCCACCACCATTTACAACAGGATGTGGCAGGACTGCAGAGCTTAGATCTGATCCGTTGGTTGTTGGATTTCTTAGCTCCATCACTTGCTGCTTATGCTGTTTGGCACACAAGTAGTCCTGTGTTGTAGCTTCACCAGATTGACACCTCATTTTTAGGTATGTCTGGTGCTGCTCCTGGCATGCCCTCCTGTGCTCTTCATTGAAGCAGGGTTGATCCCTTGGCTTGATGGTAATGGTAGAGTGGGGGATATGCTGGGCCATGAGGTCACAGATTGTGTTGGAGTACAATTCTGCTGCTGCTGATGGCCCACAGCGCCTCATAGATGCTCAGTCTTGAGTTGCTAGATCTGTTCGAAATCTATCCTATTTAGCACGGTGGTAGTGCCACACAACACGGTGGAGGGTATCCTCAGTGTGAAGACGGGCTTCATCTCCACAACAACTGTGTGGTGGTCATTCCTACCAATACTGTCATGGACAGATGCATCTGTGCTAGGCAGGTTGGTGAGGATGACGTCAAGTATGTTTTTCCTTCTTGTTGGTTCCTTCACCACCTGCCGCAGACCCAGTCTAGCAGCTAACTCATTTAGGACACGGCCAGCTAGGTCAGTAGTGGTGCTACTGAGCCACTCGTGTTGGTATGACGTTGAAGTTCCCGACCCAGGATACATTCTGCAACCTTGCCACCCTCAGTGCTTCCTCCAAGATGCGTTCAACATGGAGGAGCACTGATTCATCAGCTGAGGGAGGGTGGTATGAGGTAATCAGCAGCAGGTTTCCTTGCCAATGTTTGACCTGATGGCATGAGACTTCATGGGGTCGTATTCAAGGGTGGTATTAGTGTGGAATTCTCTCCAACCAAAAGCAGTAAAAGCTAGCCCAATTATTCATTGTAAATCTGAGGTCTTGCCTTGAAGAAATAGTCTTCAGTCAAAACAGTCACTATCTTCCACATGATGGGCTCTAGACTCATAAAGCTTTAAATTTACTTGTGTGGTCATAACCTGAGAGCGAAAATGTTATTTCTACATCTCTTTCGTACATATCGACACACATTCAGTGATAGCTAAATAAAACGACAAAAGAGAAAAAAGCTGTCTGGTATTAAATATGCATGTCACTATTTATAAAAGGAATGTGTTGTGAACAAAGACCTGTCATTTTGGGTCACATTCCCTCCTCCAGCAACATAAGGGGCAGAAATATTCCCCTTGGCATGAGGGATTGGCGGAGCCGGACGAGGGCAGTCAGGAGGCTGACTACCGCCCACGATCGACAGTGCATCTCGATTTCACGCTGGCGGGCCAATTAAGGCCCGTCCAGCATGATGCGTATGCGGCAATGCTGAGCGCTGACTAGGGGGCCTAGTGTGAACTTTGTGCATGCGTGCGGGAGGTCGCTGAATAATCTTCCTGAGGCACGGAGCTGCCTCAGGGAGATGAAGAGATATTTAAAAACATAATAAAGAGCAGAAAAATGTAATAAAACATGTTCCCTCATGTGAGCAGGGACATGTTTTTAATTAAAAAATGAAGTTTTATTTTATTTGTATTTGCTTTTGGAAACCTCATCCCGCCCGTGCACCAGATTTCCAAAAAAATGCAAAGGCCGCTTGGTTTTTTTCGCCTACCTGCGAACCATTAGGTTGAACGGGCAGTGAAAAATTAGCGTCAATTGATAACTAAATGGCCTTTATAGGCCTTTTAAATGCCAGTGGGCGCACTGCTGGCACCAGCCCGCGCCTGCCGACCGAACTTCGGTGCGACTGCGCGTTGACGTGGGCACGCTCGGCCGACGTCATTTCATGCTCAGTCGGGTCGGATGCGCGCCTGCCCATCCAGCTACAAATTCTGGCCGAGATGTAGCTCACAGCACAAGGCTGCATTTGTGCTAGAGTGTCTCCGTTCAGCACGGCCGGGGCAGGGAAGTTTTGAGACATTTGGAGCCACCCATTTCACCCCCCCCTTTCCCCTGCAAAAAAATCAGGTGACAAGCTGGGAACACTAATTTTCCAGGTAAATTTCTTGTACCAAAAGAGAGACATTTTGATTTAGGATAACTCAAATAATTTATGCTTTTAATATAAGTGATGGCAATACTTTTGCTTCTAATATGAAAAATCAGAAATCAGCACAGACATTTTAAAAAAATATTTGGGCTACTTTAAAAATTATTTACTTTTATAGGTATTTACTTAATTATATTACCTGAGCTGTACAATGTGTCACCTTTACTGCCGGGTGCTTTAAATCATCCGTGCCAAATGCTCGCGGTGCTTCATGTCAAATACCTCTTTCCTTTTAGCCCTCCAGGTTTCTTTCCCTCATGTGTCCAACCAATTTCCTTTGAAATCATTGATCATCTCTGCTTCCACACCCTTATAGGGCAGAGAGTTCCAATCATTACCACTTTTTTTTATTATTCGTTCAGTGGGCGTGGGTTCTTCCTGGGTGAGCCAGGATTTTTACTGCACATCCTTAATTGTCCTTGAGAGGGCGGTGGTGAGCCACCTTCTTCAACCGCTGCAGTCCATGTGGTGTAGGTACACCCACAGTGCTGTTAGGAAGGGAGTTCCAAGATTTTGACCCAACAACAGTGAAGGAAAGGCAATACAATTCCATGTCAGGATGTTCTGTCACTTGGAGGGAAACTTGTAGATGGTGGCGTTCCCATGCATCTGCTGCCCTTGTCCTTCTAGGTGGTAGAGGTCACGGGTTTGGAAGGTGTTACCTAAGGAGCCTTGGTGAATTCCTGCAATGATCTTGTAGATGGTTCACACTGCTGCTGCTGTGCATCTATGTTGAAGGAAGTGAATGTGTGTAGATGGGATGCCAATCAAGCAGGCTGCTTTCTCCTGGATTCCGTAGAATGTTGATCAAGCTGCACTGATCCGGACAAGTGGGGAGTATTCCATCACACTCCTGAATTGTGCCGTGAAGATGGTGGGCAGGCTTTAGGGAGTCAGGAGGTGAGTTACTCACCGCAGAATTCCCAGCCTCTGACCTGCTCTTGTAGCCACAGTAGTTATATGGCCGGTCCAGTTCAGTTGACGGTGGAGGATTCAGCAATGGTAATGCTATTGAATGTCAAGGGGGGATGATGGTTAGGTTCTTCTTGTTGCAGTTGGTCATTGCCTGGATTTGTGTGGGTGAACGTTACTTGCCGCTTGTCAGCCCAAGCCTGAATGTTCTTCAGGTCTTGTTGCATACAGGCACAGGCTGCTTCAGTATCTGGGGAGTTGCAAGTGGTGCTGAATATTGCACAATCATAGTCATAGAGTCATAGAGACCTACAGCACAGAAAAAGGCCCTTTGGTCCATCGAGTCTGCGCCGGTCAAACAAGTACCTAACTATTCTAATCCCATTTTCCAGCACTAGGCCCATAGCATTGTATGCCAAGTGCACATCCAAATACTTCTTAAATGCTATGAGGATTTCTGCCTCTACCACCCTTTCAGGCAGTGAGTTCCAGATTCCCACCACCCTCTGGGTGAAAAAATTCTTCCTCACATCCCCTCTAAACCTCCTACCCTTTACCTTAAATCTATGCCCCCTAGTTATTGATCCCTCCACCAAGGGGAAAAGTTCCTTCCTGTCTACCCTATCTATGCCCCTCATAATTTTATACACCTCAATCATGTCCCTCCTCAATCTCCTCTGCTCCAGGGAAAATAACCCCAGTCTATCCAATCTCTCCTCATAACTGAAGCTCTCCAGTCTAGGCAACATCCTGGTAAATCTCCTCTGCACTCTCTCTAGCGCAATCACATCCTTCCTATAATGCGGATTCCAGAACTGCACACAATACTCTGGCTGTGATCTAACCAGCATTTTATACAGTTCCAGCATAACCTCCCTGCTCTTATATTCTATGCCTCGGCTAACAAAGCCAAGTATCCAATATGCCTTTTTAACCACCTTATCTACCTGTCCCGCTACCTTAAGGGACCGGTGGACATGCACACGAAGGTCTCTCTGATCCTCGGTACTTCCCAGGGTCCTACTATTCATCATGTATTCCCGTGCCTTGTTTGCCCTGCCCATGTGCATCACCTCACACTTATCCGGATTAAATTCCATTTGCCACTGATTAGCACATCTGACCAAACCTGTCTATATCCTCCTGTAATCTAAGACCATCCTCCTCACTATTTACCACCCCACCAATTTTTGTGTCATCCACAAACTTACTGATCAACCCTCCTACATTCAAGTTTAAATCATTTATATATACCACAAACAGCAAGGGGCCCAACACCGATCCCTGTGGAACCCCACTGGATACAGGCATCCTGTCACAAAAACACCCCTCGACCATCACCCTCTGCTTCCTGCCACTCAGCCAATTTTGGATCCAATTTGTCAAATTGCCTTGGATTCCATAGGCTCTCACCTTCGTTATCAGTCTCCCATGCAGGACCTTATCAAAAGCCTTGCTGAAGTCCAAGTCGACTACGTCAAAAGCATTGCCCTCATCTCCACACCTGGTCACCTCTTCGAAAAATTCAATCAAACTGGTCAGACATGACCTCCCCTTAACAAAACCATGCTGACTGTCCTTGATTAATCCCTGCCTCTCCAAGTGTAGATTAATGCTATCCCTCAGGATTGCTTCTAATAGTTTCCCCACCACTGAGGTTAGACTGACTGGGCTGTAGTTCACTGGGTTATCCCTTCCTCCCTTCTTGAATAATGGTACCACATCGGCTGTCTCCTCCAGTCCTCTGGCACCTCTCCTGTGGCCAGAGAGGTATTGAAAATTATTGCCAGCGCCCATGCTATCTCCCTCCTTGCCTCACTCAACAGCCTGGGAGACATTTCATCCGGACCTGGAGATTTATCTACTTTTAAGCCTGTCAGACCATTTAGAACCTCCTCCCTTTCTATGCTAATTTCTTTAATTATATCACAGTCCTTCTGCCTGATTTCCATACCCACGTCGTCCCTCTCACTTGTGAACACCGACAGAAAGTATTCTTTTAGAACCCTACCTACGTCTTCTGGCTCCACACACAAATTACCACTATGGTCCTTAATGGGCCCTACTCTTTCCCTAGTTATCCTCTTACTCTTAATTAACTTGTAAATTAACTTTAGATTTTCCTTTATTTTACCTGCTAATGTTTTTTCATGCCCCCTTTTTGCTCTCCTAATTTCATTTTTAAGTTCCCCCCCACACACTCTATACCCCTCGAGGGCTTCCGCTGCTTTGATCCCTTGGTATTTGCCATAAGCCTTCCTTTTTCTCTTTATCCAATCCTGTATATCCCTCGACATCCAGGGTTTCCTGGATTTGTTGGTCCCACCCTTTATCTTTCCTGGAGTATGTTGGCCCTGTACTCTCCTTATTTCCTTCTTGAATGAGTCCCACTGCTCTGACGCAGATTTACCTAAAAGTAGCTGCTCCCAGGCCACACTGGCTAAATCATATCTGATCTTATTAAAATTGGCCTTCCCCCAATTTAGAACTCTGATTTCTGGCCCATCCTTGTCCTTTTCCATTGCAACCTTGAATCTAATGGAGTTATGATCACTATCTGCAAGATGCTCTCCCACTGACACCTCTACCACTTGCCTGGCTTCATTCCCTAAAATTAAGTCCAGGACCACCCCCACTCTTGTAGGACCTTCGACATACTGGCTCAAAAAGCTCTCCTGGATGCATTTTAAGAACTCTGCTTCCTCTAAATCTATCACACAATGGCTAACATTATTAATGTTGGGGAAGTTGAAATCCCCCACTATTATTACCCTATTATTTTTGCACTTCTCTGAAACCTGCCTACATATCTGCTCTTCTATTTCTGACTGTTAGGGGGCCTACAGTACACTCCCAGCAATGTGATTGCTTCTTATTTGATTTTAAGTTCTACCCATATAGCTTCATTTGAAGAGCCTTCTGAGATGTCATCCCTCCTTACTGCTATACTTGATTCCTTGATCATCAGCGAAAATCCCCACTGCTGACCTTATGATGGGCGGGGCAATGTAATTGATGAAGCAGCTGAAGAGAGTTGGGCCGAGGACTCTACCCTGAGGAACTCCTGCAGTGACGTCCTGGCACTGAGGTGATTGACCTCCGAAAACCAGAACCATCTTCCTTTGTACTAAGTATGACTCCAACCAGTGGAGCATTTTTCCCTGATTCCCAGGTGCTGAGTGGCCCTGGCAGAACCCAAACTGAGTATCAGTGAGCGGGTTGTTTCTGAGTAAGGGCCGCTTGATAGCACTGTCGACAACCGTTTCCATCCCTTTGCTGATGATTGAGAATAGACTGATGGACAGTAATTGGCTATATTGGATTTATCCTGCTTTTTGTGGATAGGACATACCTGGGCAGTTTTCCACATTGCTGGGTAGATGTCAGTATTGCAGCTGTACTGGAACAGCTTGGCTAATGGCACAGCTAGTTCTGGAGAATAATTGCTATTGCTGGAGTGTTGTCAGAGCTCATAGCCTTTGTGGTGTCCAGTGCCTTCAGCCGTTTCTTGTTCCTACTTGCTGCTTAAAAATGTTCTTTCTCACATCCCTCCTGTTTCTCTTGCCCAAAACCTTCAATCTGTGTCCGCCAGTCCTTGTACCATCAGTTATTGGGAATTAGCGTTTCTTTGGCATAATCTTGTGCACCTCCATCAAATCTCCCCTCAATTTCCTTTGCTGCAAGGAGAACAAACTCAATTTCTCCAAGCTAATATTATAGCTAAGTTCCCTTAACCCTGGAACCATTCTGGTAAAACTCCATTGCACCCTCTCAAGGACCCTCACATCTTCTTAAAGTGGAGTGACCAGAACAGGATGCAATACTCTCCTTGTGTCCTAACCAGAGCTTTCAGTACATTCAGCAAAACTTCCCTGCTTTTGTACTCAATACCTCTATTTATGAAGCCCACATGCTTTGCTTAGTACCCCCTCAATATGTCCTGCCACCTTCAAAGATCTATGCGTATGAAGCTCCAAGTCCCTTTGTCCCTGCACATTCTTTAAAACTGTGCCATTACACCTCTCCCTATCCCTTCTGGCAAAATGCATCACCTCACACTTCTCTGTATTAAGTTGCATCTGCTGTTTCTCTGCCCATTCTGCTAGTCTATTCGTGTCCTGCTGCAGTCAATTGCCCGCATCCTTTGCCACACCTCCAAGTTTGGTATTGTTGCCAAATTTTGAAATTTTACTGTCTTCCAATATCCAAGTCATTTATTTATATCGAAGAAAGCAGTGGGCCTAGTACTGACCCTTGGGCAACACCATTGTCTCCCACCCTCCAGTCTGAAAGGCAATCATTTATCGTGACTCGCTGTTTTCTGTCCTTGAGCCATTTTTTTAAAACCAAGCTGACAATCACCCGCCTATTCCACAAGCCTCAGTTTTGTTAACCAGCTTTTTAGGTAGTACTTTATCAAACGCTTTTTAAACACATTATTATGCTGCTGATCTGACAAATATTGAAACATAATGAAAGTACATGGCCCGAAGTTTGAAATATATAAATAACTTTTGTTGGAAAGGAAGCTGTGTGGTCCATTTCAAAAAAGCACAAACCTACTTTCTGAAAGCAATATCCTGGCTAGAATTTCATAAAATAATATAAACTTCTGCCAGATAAACAGCAAGAATTTTCATTCGGATACTTTGTTCCTTATCATGCGAAAGGACTTTAAACCTGGTTTATTGCATGTAAAGACTACCAAAACTGTCAATACTAAATGTAAACTCATAGAAGGTTTTACACTAAATTCACTTCTGGCCATTTCTTACTTTTAACATATTCACACACACCTACTGCAACATCATAAGGATAAATAAACCAATATTATAAACAAATGCACAAAGTCAAACTCACAGTCTGTTGAAAGGCCTGTACAGCAAGAAGGCAGAGCAACTCCAGCAAAAATCTCAAGAGCAAGATTCTCTCTGTCCTGGGCTTGCAGTGACTTGACAGCAACATTTAGACCCACAAGCTAATGAACATCACATTGTACCAAAATCCAGAACAGGCAGCCACAGACTTCAGCACACATCAAAATAATGAAACTAATGACTAGGTTCTTCAAAGCCAACAGCTCCATGATTGCTTTCAACTTCTTTCCCTTTCATTTATATGAATAATGAGGTCCGTGAAATGCATGCAACAATAATGTCTTGCATGAAACTAAGATCTGTTTTTCACATTCCAAATTTCTTACCTTCTATAATTTAATATGGATAAGATTTGTTTTTAAAAAGGACAAATGGTGCGTGGCAGTGGGGAATTAAAGAAATATTAGATTAGTTGACTTATATGAATAAACAGATTCAGAACAAGCTTTAATAATATATAATAAAAAATAACGCACCTGATGTTATCCTTCATTTCCTGTGTGCGTGTATGAACTTATCTATAATTAGCCCCTTTAGTCCGAGTATTTAAATCAGCACCATTAAAATAGAAGTGGATATCTCACATAATATTACAAATACACACTGTTGATAATTATATTAAAAGTTATACCACATTCATCATTAAAGTTATTCATAGACATTTTAATTCATTCACTAAAATAACCATTTGTATAATATAAATGAGGAACAAAAAATTCAATAATGAAATTCAGATTTCCAAATCTTTGTTTCTTCAAACATAATTGCTTTTAACTTAAATTAGAAAAGAACAGCCAAACTTGTATTTATTAAGTTCTTCATATTGATCCAGATTTTGTGATAGGAATAACAGTGAAGTGATCAGCGTGCACCGTTATTAAGGATTAAATTGGACAGCAACTTCTGGCAATCGCACAAGTGCAGCTAAACAGAGAAATCTGGAAGTTGTTGTCAGAAGATATCTGCCCCTAAACAGGGTGAGCTGCAACAGTCTTTGCAATTGACTCAACTCTGAAAGACTTCCAATGCCATAGCATCATAGACATTTACGGCACAGGAGACAACAAGTTGGCTCATCTATAGAACAATCCTATCAGTCCCGGACCTCCACTCTATCCCCGTAGTCCTGCAAGTTTATTTCCCTCAAGTGTCTGTCCAATTTCCTTTTGAAATCACTGGTTGTTTCTGCTTCACTGCCCTCGTAGGCTGCAAATGCCAAGTTATTACCGGTTCCTACATAAAAACCCTCTTCCTCACAGCCCTCTTTATCTCTTGCTAAAAACCTTAAATCCCAGTCCTTCTACCATCAGCTAATGGGAACAGCGTTTCTTTGGCTACCTTATCTCAACCCGTCACAATCTCATAATGCCATCTCTGTGCCAAATATCCTATGTAATCCTGTGTAAATGTTCCAGCAATCTTCTTTGCTCCATGGAAAAAATCCTCCAGCTTCTCTAACCTAACATGATAGCTAAGATCCCTCATCCCTGAAACAATTCTGCTGATGCTCATCTGTATCCTCTCAAGGACCTCCATATCCTTCCTGCTACCTTCAAAGATCTATGCAGGATACCGGCGGGATGAGGTTTCATGCAGGGTGTTGAAAATTTTAATAAAGTTAATCTGTAAATTATGAACATGTCCCCCTAATGTGACGAGGGGGACTTGTTAGGGAATTCTTTTTTCTATTTTTAATATTGTTCAAAGTGGAAGCGATCTCCCTGAGGCAGCATTTAGCCTCAGGGAGATGGGCAATCTTTTGTGCATTGGCGTGAAAGAGCCCACTCTCGCTTTTGGGGAATGCCCCCACCTGCACAGGGAGCGCATAGCGCTTTCCGTCGGACATCATGCTAGGCGGGCCTTAATTGGCCTGCCCACGTAAAACGGCGGTGTGGCCCGCTTTGCTGGCGGGGAGCGGCTCCCCCCCCCCCCCAACCCCACCGCCGGAGATTGGGTCAGGCCCGCCCGCCCGACAGGCAGAAAATTCTGCCCATTGTTTCTAAAACCTACCCACTACAGGCGAGTGATAAACTGACCATCCTTTAGCTATTATCTCCCCCTTTCTTGAACAATGGTTTCACATTTCCCCCCAATCTCTCCTCTGGTGCTCCCACCTCTCCTTTAAACCTTGGGAAGATTGGGAGATTATGGCAATCCCTTCTACTATCTCCACTCCCACTTCCCTTAGCAATCTGGGATGTAAGCCTGCTGGGCCAGGCAACTTCTCAACTTTGAGCATGGCCAGCCTATCCAGCACACCCTGCCCATTAATGAGGGATGGAGGCATTAAATTGTAAGAACAGGGAATAGGTCCCTAACCCAATGTTGCTCGTTGCGATTTTCACATCTTAGATTTTGGATAAATGGCAAAACAAAGCTACTGAATGTTTCAGCAAATTTTATCCAAGGCTAGTATATTAAACTTAAATAAGGGCAATTATGAGGGCATGAAAGCATACCTGGTGCAAAGGAAGATGGTTGTGGTTGTTGAGAAGTCAGTCATCTCAGCTCCAGGACATCACTGCAGGAGTTCCTCAGGGTAGTGTCCTTGGCCCAACCATCTTCAGTTGCTTCATCAATGACCTTCCTTCCATCATAAGGTCAGAAGTGGGGATGTTTGCTGATGATTGCACGATGTTCAGCACCATTCACGACTCCTCAGATACTGAAGCAGTCCATGTCCAAATACAGCAAGACCTGGACAATATCCAGGCTTCGGCTAACAAGTGGCAAGTAACATTCACGCCACACAAGTGCCGGGCAATGACCATCTCCGACGAGAGAGAATCTAACCAAAGCCCCTTGATGTTCAATAGCATTACCATCACTGAATCCCCCCACTATTAACATCCTGGAGGTTATTATTGACCAGAAACTGAACTGGACTAGCCATATAAATACTGTGGCTACAGGAGCAGGTCAGAGGCTAGGAATCCACTGATGAGTAACTCACCTCCTGACTCCCCAAAGCCTGTTCACCATCTACAAGACACAAGTCAGGAGTGTGATGGAATACTTCCCGCTTGCCTGAATGAATGCAGTTCCCACAATACTCAAGTAGCTTGACACCATCCAAGACAAAGCTGCCCGCTTGATTGGCACAACATCCACAAACATTCACTCCCTCCACCACCGACGCACAGTAGCAGCAGTGTGTACCATCTACAAGATACACTGCAGGAATTCACCAAGGCTCCTTCCGACAGCACCTTCTAAACCCACGACCACTACCATCTAGAAGGACAAGGGCAGCAGATAGATGGGAACACCACTACCTGGAAGTTCCCCTCCAAGTTACTCACCATCCTGACCTGGAAATATATCGCCGTTCTTTCGCTGTCTTTGGGTCAAAATCTTGGAACTCCCTTCCTTACAGCACTATGGGTGTACCTACACCACATGGACTGCAGTGGTTCAAGGAGGCAGCTCACCACCACCTTCTCAAGGACAACTAGGCCAAGCCAGCGAAGCCCACATCCCATGAATGAATTAAAAACAGCTAGCTAAAGTGAACCGGCAACTGAGATTAGGGGATAGGTCAATAGAAGTTCAGTGGCAGAGGTACAAAGAGGTATTTCGGAATACACAGAATAGATACATTCTAATGAGAAAGAAAAATTCCAAGGAGAGGGCCCACCATCCATGGTTAAAGAAAGAAGTTAAAGACAATACCAAACTTGGGAAAGAAAAAGCATATAATTACGCAAAGACGGGTGGCAGGTCAGAAGTTTGAAAATAATATGAAGAACAGCAAAGAATGACAAAAAAGACTAATAAGGAAGGAAAAATTAGAGTATGAGAGAAAGCTAGCTAGTAATATAAAGACAGATAGTAAGAGTTTCTATAGATAATTAAATAAGAAAAGAGTGCATCTGTGGAATTGATGATGGAATGTAGGGAGATGGCGGATGAATTAATCAAGTATTTTGCTTCGGTCTTCACTATAGCCTGGAAACAGCTGCAAATCAGGAAATGGAAGGGGGGGAGGAACTCGGGAAAATTACAATCGCCAGGGAAGTGGTATTGAGCAAATTGTTGGGGCTGCGGGCTGACAAATCCCCATATTCACATGGATAGAAGATTGGCTAGCTGATAGGAAGCAGAGAGCTGGCTTAAATGGGTATTTTTCTGGTTTCTGTCTATTTTTTTTGGTGACATTTGACAGGATGTGACAAGTGATGTGCCCCGGGGATCAGTGCTGGGGCCTCAACTTTTTACAATTTATATAAATGACTTGGATGAAAGGACTGAAGAAATGGTCGATCAATTTGTGGACGACACAAAGATAGGTAGGAAAGTAAACGTGAAGAGGACTTAAGGAGGCTATAAAGTGACATAGATAAGTTGAGTGAGTGGGCAAAGATCTAGCAAATGGAGTATAATGTGGGCAAATGTGAAATTGTCCATTTTGGCAGGAAGGATGAAAAAGAAACTTATTATCTAAATGGCAAGGGATTGCAGAGCCATGAGATTCAGAGGGATCTGGGTGTCCTTGTGCATGAATCACAAAAGGTTGGTATGCAGGTACAACGAGTAATTAGGAAAGCTAATAGAATGTTATCATTTATTGTGAGGGGAATTGATTACAGAACTAGGGAGGCTGTGCTTCAGTTGTACAGGGCAGTGCTAAGATCACAACAGGAGTATTGTGTACCTTAGATAAAAACAAAAAAACTGCGGATGCTGGAAATCCAAAACAAAAACAGAATTACCTGGAAAAACTCAGCAGGTCTGGCAGCATCGGCGGAGAAGAAAAGAGTTGACGTTTCGAGTCCTCATGACCCTTCGACAGAACTTGAGTTCGAGTCCAGGAAAGAGCTGAAATATAAGCTGGTTTAAGGTGTGTGTGTGGGGGGCGGAGAGATAGAGAGACAGAGAGGTGGAGGGGGTTGGTGTGGTTGTAGCGACAAACAAGCAGTGATAGAAGCAGAATATCAAAAGATGTCAACAACAATAGTACAATAGAACACATAGGTGTTAAAGATAAAGTTGGTGATATTATCTAAACGAATGTGCTAATTAAGAATGGATGGTAGGGCACTCAAGGTATAGCTCTAGTGGGTTTTTTTTTTTATATAATGGAAATAGGTGGGAAAAGGAAAATCTTTATAATTTATTGGGAAAAAAAAAGAGAAGGGGGAAACAGAAAGGGGGTGGGGATGGGGGAGGGGACTCACGACCTAAAGTTGTTGAATTCAATATTCAGTCCGGAAGGCTGTAAAGTCCCTAGTCGGAAGATGAGGTGTTGTTCCTCCAGTTTGCGTTGGGCTTCACTGGAACAATGCAGCAAGCCAAGGACAGACATGTGGGCAAGAGAGCAGGGTGGAGTGTTAAAATGGCAAGCGACAGGGAGGTTTGGGTCATTCTTGCGGACAGACCGCAGGTGTTCTGCAAAGCGGTCGCCCAGTTTACGTTTGGTCTCTCCAATGTAGAGGAGACCACATTGGGAGCAACGAATGCAGTAGACTAAGTTGGGGGAAATGCAAGTGAAATGCTGCTTCACTTGAAAGGAGTGTTTGGGTCCTTGGACGGTGAGGACAGAGGAAGTGAAGGGGCAGGTGTTGCATCTTTTGCGTGGGCAAGGGGTTGTGCCATACGAGGGGGTTGAGGAGTAGGGGGTGATGGAGGAGTGGACCAGGGTGTCCCGGAGGGAGCGATCCCTACGGAATGCCGATAAGGGGGGGTGAAGGGAAGATGTGTTTGGTAGTGGCATCATGCTGGAGTTGGCGGAAATGGCGGAGGATGATCCTTTGAATGCGGAGGCTGGTGGGGTGATAAGTGAGGACAAGGGGGACCCTATCATGTTTCTGGGAGGGAGGAGAAGGAGTGAGGGCGGATGCGCGGGAGATGGGCCGGACACGGTTGAGGGCCCTGTCAACGACCGTGGGTGGAAAACCTCGGTTAAGGAAGAAGGAGGACATGTCAGAGGAACTGTTTTTGAATGTAGCATCATCGGAACAGATGCGACGGAGGCGAAGGAACTGAGAGAATGGGATGGAGTCCTTACAGGAAGTGGGGTGTGAGGAGCTGTAGTCGAGATAGCTGTGGGTGTCGGTGGGTTTGTAATGGATATTGGTGGACAGTCTATCACCAGAGATTGAGACAGAGAGGTCAAGGAAGGGAAGGGAAGTGTCAGAGATGGACCACGTGAAAATGATGGAGGGGTGGAGATTGGAAGCAAAATTAATAAATTTTTCCAAGTCCTGACGAGAGCATGAAGCAGCACCGAAATAATCATCGATGTACCGGAGAAAGAGTTGTGGAAGGGGGCCGGAGTAGGACTGCAACAAGGAATGTTCCACATACCCCATAAAGAGACAGGCATAGCTGGGGCCCATGCGGGTACCCATAGCCACACCTTTTATTTGGAGGAAGTGAGAGGAGTTGAAGGAGAAATTGTTCAGCGTGAGAACAAGTTCAGCCAGACGGAGGAGAGTAGTGGTGGATGGGGATTGTTCGGGCCTCTGTTCGAGGAAGAAGCTAAGGGCCCTCAGACCATCCTGGTGGGGGATGGAGGTGTAGAGGGATTGGACGTCCATGGTGAAGAGGAAGCGGTAGGGGCCAGGGAACTGGAAATTGTTGATGTGACGTAAGGTGTCAGAGGAATCACGGATGTAGGTGGGAAGGGACTGGACAAGGGGAGAGAGAAGGGAGTCAAGATAACGAGAAATGAGTTCTGTGGGGCAGGAGCAAGCTGAGACGATCGGTCTACCGGGGCAGTTCTGTTTGTGGATTTTGGGTAGGAGATAGAAGCGGGCCGTCCGAGGTTGGGCAACTATCAGGTTGGAAGCTGTGGGAGGGAGATCCCCAGAGGAGATGAGGTCAGTGACAGTCCTGGAAACAATGGCTTGATGTTCAGTGGTGGGGTCATGGTCCAGGGAGAGGTAGGAGGAAGTGTCTGCGAGTTGACGCTCAGCCTCCGCGTGGTAGAGGTCAGTGCGCCAGACAACAACAGCACCACCCTTGTCAGCGGGTTTGATGACAATGTCAGGGTTGGACCTGAGAGAATGGAGTGCAGTAAGTTCAGAGAGAGACAGGTTAGAATGGGTGAGAGGAGCAGAGAAATTGAGACGACTAATGTCGCGCCGACAGTTCTCAATGAAAAGATCGAGAGAAGGTAAGAATCCAGAGGGAGGGGTCCAGGTGGAGGGAGAATATTGAAGATGGGTAAAAGGATCCGTTGAACTGGGAGAGGACTCCTGCCCAAAGAAGTGAGCCCGGAGACGAAGACGGCGGAAGAAGAGTTCAGTATCATGCCGAGCCCGAAATTCATTGAGGTGAGGGCGTAAGGGTATGAAACTAAGTCCTTTGCTGAGCACTGAACGTTCAGCATCGGAGAGGGGAAGGTCAGGGGGTATAGTGAATACACGGCTGGGGTTGGGATTGGAAGATGGGGTGGGGACGGAGGGACAGGCAGGGGTGGAGGGTCCTAGATGGGTGTTGGTGTCGATGAGTTGTTGGAGCTTGCGTTCCTTAGCACTTGAGAGAAAGAGAAAAAGTTTCTTGTTGAGGCGTCGGATGAGCCGAAGGATAAAATGAAACTGGGGGCACGCGCAGCTTTGAAAAAGGGTACGGCGGTGCTGCTGGAGGGAGAGGTCGAGTGTGTTCATATGGCGGCGCATGGCACTGAGAGTGGATTTCAGAATGTGACGGGAACAGCAGTCCGAGAAACGTTTTATGTCCCGGAGATACCTGTAATCCTGGGTGGGTTCGAAACATGAGGGGTGGAATTTCAGTTGAAATCCATGTGGGGTAAGTCGGAGACGGAGACAGTCACTGAGAAAAGAGATATGGCTGTGAAAGCGGGTTTTAGTAAACACCTTGTCAAACACTAGGAGAGAAATGGAAAGCAATGAAGGTGAACAAGGCAACAGAGAAATCCGGAAATCTTGTCGCAGAGAGGAACAGAACTTCTTCAAGGAGGTAGGCATTTCTTGAAGAGCAGTGGCAGTCAATTAAACACAGAGATAAAAACAAAAAAACTGCGGATGCTGGAAATCCAAAACAAAAACAGAATTACCTGGAAAAACTCAGCAGGTCTGGCAGCATCGGCGGAGAAGAAAAGAGTTGACGTTTCGAGTCCTCATGACCCTTCGACAGAACTTGAGTTCGAGTCCAGGAAAGAGCTGAAATATAAGCTGGTTTAAGGTGTGTGTGTGGGGGGCGGAGAGATAGAGAGACAGAGAGGTGGAGGGGGTTGGTGTGGTTGTAGCGACAAACAAGCAGTGATAGAAGCAGAATATCAAAAGATGTCAACAACAATAGTACAATAGAACACATAGGTGTTAAAGATAAAGTTGGTGATATTATCTAAACGAATGTGCTAATTAAGAATGGATGGTAGGGCACTCAAGGTATAGCTCTAGTGGGTTTTTTTTTATTTTATATAATGGAAATAGGTGGGAAAAGGAAAATCTTTATAATTTATTGGGAAAAAAAAAGAGAAGGGGGAAACAGAAAGGGGGTGGGGATGGGGGAGGGGACTCACGACCTAAAGTTGTTGAATTCAATATTCAGTCCGGAAGGCTGTAAAGTCCCTAGTCGGAAGATGAGGTGTTGTTCCTCCAGTTTGCGTTGGGCTTCACTGGAACAATGCAGCAAGCCAAGGACAGACATGTGGGCAAGAGAGCAGGGTGGAGTGTTAAAATGGCAAGCGACAGGGAGGTACATCGATGATTATTTCGGTGCTGCTTCATGCTCTCGTCAGGACTTGGAAAAATTTATTAATTTTGCTTCCAATCTCCACCCCTCCATCATTTTCACGTGGTCCATCTCTGACACTTCCCTTCCCTTCCTTGACCTCTCTGTCTCAATCTCTGGTGATAGACTGTCCACCAATATCCATTACAAACCCACCGACACCCACAGCTATCTCGACTACAGCTCCTCACACCCCACTTCCTGTAAGGACTCCATCCCATTCTCTCAGTTCCTTCGCCTCCGTCGCATCTGTTCCGATGATGCTACATTCAAAAACAGTTCCTCTGACATGTCCTCCTTCTTCCTTAACCGAGGTTTTCCACCCACGGTCGTTGACAGGGCCCTCAACCGTGTCCGGCCCATCTCCCGCGCATCCGCCCTCACTCCTTCTCCTCCCTCCCAGAAACATGATAGGGTCCCCCTTGTCCTCACTTATCACCCCACCAGCCTCCGCATTCAAAGGATCATCCTCCGCCATTTCCGCCAACTCCAGCATGATGCCACTACCAAACACATCTTCCCTTCACCCCCCTTATCGGCATTCCGTAGGGATCGCTCCCTCCGGGACACCCTGGTCCACTCCTCCATCACCCCCTACTCCTCAACCCCCTCGTATGGCACAACCCCTTGCCCACGCAAAAGATGCAACACCTGCCCCTTCACTTCCTCTCTCCTCACCGTCCAAGGACCCAAACACTCCTTTCAAGTGAAGCAGCATTTCACTTGCATTTCCCCCAACTTAGTCTACTGCATTCGTTGCTCCCAATGTGGTCTCCTCTACATTGGAGAGACCAAACGTAAACTGGGCGACCGCTTTGCAGAACACCTGCGGTCTGTCTGCAAGAATGACCCAAACCTCCCTGTCGCTTGCCATTTTAACACTCCACCCTGCTCTCTTGCCCACATGTCTGTCCTTGGCTTGCTGCATTGTTCCAGTGAAGCCCAACGCAAACTGGAGGAACAACACCTCATCTTCCGACTAGGGACTTTACAGCCTTCCGGACTGAATATTGAATTCAACAACTTTAGGTCGTGAGTCCCCTCCCCCATCCCCACCCCCTTTCTGTTTCCCCCTTCTCTTTTTTTTTCCCAATAAATTATAAAGATTTTCCTTTTCCCACCTATTTCCATTATATAAAATAAAAAAAAAAAACCCACTAGAGCTATACCTTGAGTGCCCTACCATCCATTCTTAATTAGCACATTCGTTTAGATAATATCACCAACTTTATCTTTAACACCTATGTGTTCTATTGTACTATTGTTGTTGACATCTTTTGATATTCTGCTTCTATCACTGCTTGTTTGTCGCTACAACCACACCAACCCCCTCCACCTCTCTGTCTCTCTATCTCTCCGCCCCCCACACACACACCTTAAACCAGCTTATATTTCAGCTCTTTCCTGGACTCGAACTCAAGTTCTGTCGAAGGGTCATGAGGACTCGAAACGTCAACTCTTTTCTTCTCCGCCGATGCTGCCAGACCTGCTGAGTTTTTCCAGGTAATTCTGTTTTTGTATTGTGTACCTTATTAGTTTCCTTAGTTGAGGAAAGATGTAATGCATTAGAAGCAGTTCAGAGGTTTACTAGACTAACATGAGGACTGAACGGCTTGTCTTACGAGGAAAGGTTGGACAGGTTGGGCTTGTATCCACTGGAGTTTAGAAGATTAAGCGACGACTTGATTAAAACCTTTAAGATCCTGAGGGGATCCTGACAGGGTGGATGTGGAAGAATCTAGAACTAGGGATCACTGTTTAAAAATAAAGGTCGCTCAATTAAGACAGATGTGAGGAGAATTTTTTTTTCTCAGAGGGTCATGAGTCTTTGGAATTCTCTACCTCAAAAGGCAGTGGAGGCAGAGTCTTTGAATATTTTTAAGGCAGAGCGAGATAGATTCTTGATTAACAAGGGGGCGAAAGGTAATCGAGGGTAGGCAAGAATGTTGAGGTTACAATCAGATCAGCCATGATCTTATTGAATGGCAGATCAGGATAAAAGGGCGGAGTGGCTTACTCCTGCTCCCAATTCATATGTTTGTATGACCCCAAACTAAATGAAATGTTCAGTTTTCTTTCTGCTCTATCATTTTCTACTTACATTCCTGCATAATATATACTAGAGAATTAAGGACTGACAAAGGAGTCTGCATCACCCTCAGTTATTTTGTTATATAATGTTGGCAGCTTTGACATTAACAGCAATTTGCAATCAACATTTGATGAGCAGCCCACACATCCTGGTGAGTAACGTATATGAGTCACATTCGTGTTCAAATAGATACCTTCAACTCTTATATCTGAGACAGCGCAGCAAAAATGTAGCACGATGGATAGCAGCAAAAGCTGTTTAACCAGAGGTTTTAGTGTTAAAAAAATTGAAAATGTCTCCATAAATTTGCAAAATCAAGCTATCAAGAACAGAATGAATAATATAGGTGAATTCCCAATCAAATCAACTTTGGCTGTATTATCCCAGCCCTGGGGTGGAGGACTTGGAGGCAAGGAGCCAGGAAAATAGAGGAGAACCACTTTGGCACGGCTTCCTCACCAATGGAAGGAAGCAACCAGGGAACTTTCCTGGGGTGGGCAGGGAGTAGGATCAGCTGTCCCCTCCATGGAGGCGGGAAGACAATTGGGATGATTAAAATCCCAACTAGAGGCGATTTTGTGGCCGTGCTATCATTTTGCTGCTGGCAGACTGAGTTCCTTCCCCCGCCGCATACAGAGACCAGGGGGCCATTGGAGCCAGAGGTTCCCTGCTCCAAAGAGGGCACTGCAGTCAGGGAAGGCTGCATCTGCAGACAAAATGATTCATCCAAAGGGGTTTTTCCCTCTACTTCAAGGGCCCAAACAGCTTTACCCTCAAGAGGAAACATCCTTTCTACATCCACCTTGTCAAGGCCATTCAGGATCTTACATGCTTCAATCAAGTCACCCCTCACACTTCTAAACTCCAGTGAAAACAAGCCCAGCCTGCCCAACATATCTGATGTTACAGAGGTGAAAATAAGTGATCTTGGAGATGGCATGATTATGAGGTCGGGAGCTCATCTCAAAGTCAAAAATGACATCAAGGTTACGAACAGACTGGCTTAATTTCAGACTGTTGCCAGGACGAGGGATGGAGTCAATAGTCAGGGAACGAAGTTTGGAGTGGGGATCAAAAAAAAGGCTTCAATCTTCCTAATAATTAATTGGAGGAAATTTCTGATCATTCAGTCCTGCATGTTGGTAGAGCAATCTTCCATCTCTTGAATGATCCCAATTTCACATTACTTTTATCTTTCCAGTTGGAGTATACAAACATACGAAATAGGAGCAGAATTAGGCCATTTGACCCCTTGAGCCTGCTCCACCATTCAATAAGGTCATGGCTGGTCTGATTGTGTTTCAGGTTCTACGTTCCCATTTACCCCCGATGACCTTTGATCCCTTGCCTAACAAGAATCTACTTACCTCTGCCTTAAAAATATTCAGTGACTCTGCTTTCACTACCTTCTGAGGCAGATAGTTCCAAAGTCGCACAACCCTCAAAGAGAAAAAAAACTCCCCATCTCTGTCCTATAAGGGCGACCTCTAATTTTAAAACAGTGCCTCCTAGTTTTGGGCTCACCCATGTCCGCCTTGTCAAGGCCATTCAGGATCTTATATATTTCAATCAAGTCATCCCTAACTCTTCTAAACTCCAGTGGAAACAAACCCAGCCTGTCCAACCTATCCTCATAAGACAACCCGCTCATTCTAGGTATCAATACACCAGCCTCCCTATTAATAACAGCAAATCTTACCATGGCGCCCTCTAAACAAAGTACTTTACAAAATGCAGAGCTTCAGAATTGATAATGTCAAGCATAGAAGCCACATCAGGAAACAACAGTCCAGAATCAAAGAGCAAGAGCATGCAACGATCCCTGTTTTCTATGTTTCTTTGTAAAATTATGTTTCCCACCATCCTCCCCATAATTATGTGAGAGAACAAAACCTAAAATCTTATATGTATTTTAAAGGATCTTTGGGGTGGAGACGTGGAGAAAACACACAAGATCCACAAGTATGAGGTGGAGAAGTTATTCACCTTAATTATATCAGAAACTACAGAAGTTAAGTAGCCTCCAAATTGGCTTTTAATATCCTTTGTGGGAAAAAATCAGTTGCACAAGTTGGGAAATCCAACTGGGCATAACTGGCTTCTATTTTAATAACAGGTTACAACCAGTTTTAACTGAAATAACTGGAGATTATAACTGGACACCAGTTGATATGCCTAACTGTCCAGTTGGGTTTAAACAGGGAAACTGGAATTTTATTGGACCAGTTGAATCATTTACTGGTTTAACTGTATACAACTGGAATAATTAGCATATACAATGTGATTCCGTTTGACCAGTTGACTTCAACTGTAACTGCTTAAATCTAACTGGGACCAGTTGACTTCTGCTGGAATAAGTTGACAGGCAAACTGCAACCAGTTGGAATTAAATGGAGCCATTTACCATGTAGCTGCTTCAATGATTCCTTGAACTAGAAAGTGTACCAGTTGAAGCCAACTGGATTGACTTGAAAAAGTGCCTGAATAAGGCCAAAAGGCATTGATGTGTCAGTACACATTTTCACATCAAGTTTGCAACATGTTACAAAGAGCATAATGATATTTATCTCCTCAACTCACATATATGAATGCGTTACACAGATACAAGTTTATTAATGACAATAAAAACAGAAAATGCTGGAAAATCTCAGCAGATCTGTGGAGAGAAAAACAGAGTTAATTTTTTGGGTCTGTATGACTCTTCTTAAGAGATGGGTCCCATCACATTTCTACCTCTCCTCAGCTCTGAAGAAGTCATACTGACTCAAAACATTAACTCGGTTTCTCTCTTCACAGATGCTGCCAGACCTGCTGAGCTTTTCCAGCATTTTCTGTTTTTATTTCAGATTTCCAGCATCTGCAGTGTTTTGCTTTTATAAAAGTTTCCAAATGAACATAAGAAATAAACAAATACAAGTAACGAACATAATAAATGGTTAACAATACAAATAAACATATAAATACAATAGGGGAAGATAGCCCCTTGCTGCACTTCCCCTCTGCGGGCCATCTCTTCCCCCGACTGCTAATAGCTGTATCCCACCCGCCCTGGGCATCCCCTCGCCCTCCCCAGTACTCAATGTCTCATTCCCGACCCCCGTTGCCATTCTCAGCCACCATGGTACTTGCCCTCCCCAATATTAAATATGTCCATGCCCTCCCCAGTACTGAATATGTCCTTCCCCTCCCCGTTATGGCCACTTCCTGGCCACTCGCCTCACCCTCCCCAGCATTCGACAGCTCTTTCCCGCTGCTTGCCAACCTGGTCTCAGTTGTCAAATCTCTTGTCGGGGCCTCTCGCCCTCCCTTCGATCTCACTTCCCGAGCCCGTAGTGAGAATGAGCGCTCAGGAGGTGCAAGAACGAAGGAGGCCGAACAGCCCCAACAAGAGATTTGGCGACCGGGAGGCCCGAAAGCAGCGGGGGAGAGGCATCGATTGCCAGGGGAGGGCGATGCAAGTACCAGGGCGAGTGGGAACAGCCATAATGGAGTGCGGGAAGAAAGCATTCAGAGTGGGGGAAGGTGGAGTGGCCATTAATGGTGACCTGCTGAGAAGTGGCCGTCACCAGGAAGTGGGCGAGTCAGCGAGAGTGCCCCGAAGCTCCCTGGAGCAGCAACGTGACCGAGATAGAGGGAGACAGAATGATGCCAGAGGAGGCACCACCACACTCTGATTGGTCAACTTTAGCAAAAAACCACTTTCTGATTGGCTACTGTGTTTGTCAATCAGCAGTGTCCCCCCCCCAGCCACGAGCTGAAAGAGGGAACATTTGTTTATTTGAATTTTCTCAGTGAGGAAGGGGTGAGGATTTGACAGTTTCACCAGAGACATGTCTGAAGCTATGAAGCTGTTTTTTTATGTCAAATAACATCTTTGCTCTTTTTTCACAGGTACATCTCTTTTCTCACTTAAGTCTTCAATGCCTGTCTGAATTCACCTTAATTAATTCTTTGATCAATAGTACAGCCGTCAAATTGTACAACATCACATCAGCAACATAAATCCCTGTATGGTGCAATGGATCCTATCAAACAGCGGCGGACTACCAGAGGGAGAAAAAAAAGTGGATTTTGAGTTCACAGCTCATCCTCCTGCAGCCAATTGTTAATTCTCCTTGGAGCGGCATTCATTATTTTAGCAGAGAGGTCAGTCTAAGGGACATAGATTTAAAGTGTTTGGCAGAACGATTAGACGAGAGATGAGAAAAATATATTTCACCCAGATGGTTGTGGGGGTCTGGAACTCATTGCTTGAAAGGATAGTACATGCAGCAACTCTCAATTCATTTAAAAGTTGTCTGCATATGCACCTCAAGTGCCATAATATGTAGGGCTACAGACCAAATGCTGCAAAGTAGGATTATAGGCTGGGTGGCTCATTTTTGTCTGGCACAGACGCTATGGGCCAAGTGGCCTTTTTCTGTGATTCTCACAGGTAGATTTCAGAGATATAAGGAAACTTTCTTTTCATCAAAAGGGGCGAGAAGATTTCTGTATCTTAGCTCTTGGAAACCATTTGCCTGATATAATGCCCCAAACGACTAGACAGGCAAATCTAAAATGTGCTGTGTAATGCTATTAAATTGTTCTTGATCCTGTTGTCTAGACATCTGTGAAAAGATCAGACGGAAGGTACAGAGTGGCCCAAGGTTCAGAGTGCCCAAAGATTGTGAACAGCATCGTCCAGGGCAACAGCACTGGTGATAATGCACCCACATTGGACAAAGAGATCACTCAAAGATGCAGCCAGGGTAAATATCTTCTCATTGAGTTCCATTGTGAATGGCTTATGAGATCTCAAATCAAAACTAAATTATTTCAAAAATACCTTCTCCAGCAGAATTAAAGAGAATTCTGCCTACAACTAAGGCCTGAGAGCAACAACGGAAGAGAGAATGGCTGCAAGGAAAATTTGATAGACTCCCAGTCCAAGGAAAAGCAGCTGGAGGCTATGAACCACAAGCTACAGGAGGAAATTGTGGAACTGTCAAGAATAGGTGAGTTACAACTGTTGTTTAATGTTATGTAGTACACCTTTTTCTGTGACTAATGCAGCTCTGTTCAGTCAGAAACAGATGATAGAGTGAATTGGATTTGTACAACAGCATCCCAACACTGATATATGAATGATGCAAATTATTTTCCACCATGTTGCTAGGTGAGGTGACGTACCAGCACCGCACAAAAGTATTGGAGATGCCTGCACCCCCCCCACCCCGCACCAACCCAGGCAGTCAGCAAGCCCCCTATATAGAGCACGAAGAGGCCAGTGAGCAGTTGTACAAAGCAATTGATGACAAGGTATTGATTCTTAGAATTTATATTCAAAACATTTGATAATCAATGTTGGTTTCAGCAAAAAGTGACAGATCATTATGGTGGTAGGCGCAGTGTTAAACGTGCCTCCATCGCTAATGATTTGTCATTGATTGAGACTGAACTGTTGAATAACCTCACGCAGAGGCTGTAGTTAATCTAATTTACATGTAGGATACAAAGTATGTCCTTGATTTTACTTGCAGGTAAAACTACCAGGTTAGTATTGAGGTAACAGAGGGAATGTGGAATGAGTCACACAGCCAAAGGATGAATTTATCATTTGTCAAGACTTTGGCTGTTGGCACCTGTGGGTCCGATGAACTGGCAGGATGGGTTTTTTTTTATTTCTCACAGCAGGAAGTTGGCTTAGAGACTTTTTGTCACCTGTTTTGGAAATCCCCAATTAATTTCAAGCTTAAACTTTTTCTCATACTTTACAGCACGTTTTTCCCGCCAGATCCAGACCCAGGGGAGGAGGTTTTCAAGGAAGAGTTATATCCGAGAAGATTCAGGACCTCAATAAGAGACAAAAATCCAGTGAAGCATTCAACATGTAAATATAAATGCTTAAGTTCAGTGTTTTGATTAACTGTTATAATTTAACATGTCTGCACTTTAGCTGTATTTATATTTGGCTTTTACACCATTTGTTTTGTGTTTTTATACATCACAATAAAATTTGAACCTTACACTACAGTCCAGTCAAGTTATATTTCACTACAGCAGACAGAGACACATTATTGGTAGTTTTATTTTAATTTATTAGTGATATTTATGTCAATGGAGTGGATTAATTTTCTAGATTTTCCTTTTTGCAAGTTTTGAATACTTAACTGCAGGGCAACCAGCTGTCCCATAATTTCAGGGATTGTCCATTGACTGTTCGCCCCTTAAGGGATGCCTTGTTCCCATATTTTCTAGGAATGCCTGTGGGAATCGAATCTGGGAGTCAGCAGGGTGAGTTTGAGTGATTCAGGTGGCACTGCAATTGAGTGAGTTGGCCAGCAGAAGGTCTCAACAAGAAAAGTTGTAACCCCGGCCCCTCGCCTCAATTAAAAGAGCCACCACCCCTCTCAATTTCCAACTCTCCCTCCCTCTCCCCCCAACACCAACGCCCTACCTCCTACCTGGTCCCTTAGTCAGTGATCCTGTAAGAGTTGATCAACCAGAGCCAGTAAATTTAACCAGGCTAACTTGACACAAGTGGAACCAGCTCGATGACTCAAGTGGAAATAATTTAACTGGGAGCAGCTCAACTGGTCAACTGGGGAGCAGCTCAATTGGCCAAGTGGGAGCTGGTCAACTGGGAGTAGCTCACCTGGCTTACTGGAAACAACTTAACTGGCCAACTGTGAGTGACTCAACAGGGACCAGTTCCAATTCCCATTTGAAATTGCACCCATTGTAACTCTTTCGAGTACAAACCCGTTTCCATCTGTTTCAGATGAAGTTACATAGTTTCATAGTTTGCCATTGTGAGATTTGAACTCTTGATCTTGGGGTTACAAACCCAGTACTATAACCACTTGGCTATTTAGGCCAAGCTTGCACCCATTGTAACTGATTTTTCCATGAGGGATGTCATACAAAACAATTGATAGCTCATTCCACTTCTTCTATGCAAATCTTGGCAGTTTCCGGCATTTTTTGTCAGTCTCTCCATATTCAGTTAAGAAGGCAGCTGAAGCAACTGCTAACCACTAATTGTAATAAGCCATGCTGAAACAGAGCTCCTCAACTTTGTAAATAGCAAGCTTAATCACTGCAAACAAGCATCAATTAAATTATGATAAAATCAAGTATACAATCAAATTAATCAGAAAACATAACAATGAAAACAGTTGGAAGTATTTACTTTTATCACAATTGCACTTACCATTCACAGACTCCTACTGACACTGGTAATGGCTCAAAAAAACCCACTGGTACTGCAGTTCAGTGAGATACCCACTTCTCTTCAGACATAACTGAGACAGGAGCAGTCAATAGGAAAAGTATCACATATATGCGCCAAAAATTTGAAAGTTACACATTAGAAATTTTAAAAAAAACTTACCTCAGATCTCCAGGTCTGAAACATGAGGGGTCCAGTTCATTTACCTATATTGAGAACCTAGCGTTTTACATGTTAACTCGTCCTAAAATTTTGCATGCAACAAACTCAGGCATGGTGCTAACTGGCATTTTTGTTGTTGCAGTTACAATTAAAGAACGTCAGAACTGTGTCTAGACTTGTTTAGAGAACCAGTAACTACACAGCTGAGTAGTTACGTTGTTGGCAACAAGTACAATGAGAATCTCTCATTCTTACACGTCCAAGCCTGAATAAAAGTCTCAAAAAACTCTTCAATGCAGTCACAATCTCTTTAGGAGGATTGAACTCTCAAGAATCTCTGACACTGCATTGAAACTGAGTAGCAATGATAATATTTCACATATTGCATCATTACTGTCTTTTCACGGCTTATATAGCTTCCTTTGTCTTGCTTATCTTGAATACAACTTGTGTGTAGGAGTCAACATACACAGCTTCCACACCTGTGTTAAGTAAACTTGTCAAATATAAAGGATTCTTGCCGCTGCCAAAACTGCCGGTGATTGAGAGTCACAGATGTTACCATCAAACACATTTCTGATTTATTCCACTATTGCCAGGATTACTATCGAGTTTAGTACTCAGTAATTCGAATCCTTTTAAGTGCAAACATTGGGTTGGATTTTCGCCAAATGACAGCACGGGATCAAAAATCATTTCGACTGTGTTTCTAGAATAAAAACACTTACAGATTATCTCTTCCACATTTCTGGGTTCTTTACGTAGAGACTGTTGCAGTGAAGAGCTGAGGTCTTCTTATGCCAGTGTTTTTAGGTTTTATTCCAAGCTTTTCTACACATTCAAATAGCAAGGCTGTCAAGCAGCATTTCAAAAAAGTTGAAACATAGCCAACTCTCTACGGTAGCCACACCTCTTATCCTTACAGAGGCATTACATAGGTGTCACACTCGTATCACTTTTCTATCCACCCTTCCACGAGAACCGGGAGGAACAGCTCAAGAAAGAGATGGGAAGAAGAAATGGATGGGCCGTAACTCGTAAATTCAAATTAGATGCTAGTCTTGATTTAGATTGATATTATCATTTACAGTGGGAGGTGTGTCTGCCAAAACTGGTCAATTTGTCTGAATGAGGAAAATGCAACAGGAGAGACAGCTTTTCCTACTGTGCTCAAATGCTCCTCCAGGTGGTGGAAATGATACTGCCAATTTCCATGGCTATTTTCTCAAATTGCATTATAACCAAATGGGTTTCAATTTCCATTTTCAACCTCATAGCTATCAAATATTCCTAACTTACAATTATTTTCCTTAATCAATAATTAGGGCTCAGTTATGACAAGATAATTAACTTGAAATATCTTCTACATTTGTAAATTCTACTTTCAAGGCTCCTTCAATTCTACTTTTTTTCCCTCCTACAATTTCTCCTTTTTTCCTTCCATGTTAACCCCAACCGTAGGCCTAGGTCTTTGTTAATCAACATAAAATAGTCCCTCTTAACCCCTCCTACCCACTATTCCAATCACAGAACAGCTAAGACCATGCATTCATGTATTGCTCTGAATCTGTACACTACCATTGAAGAATGGAGCTCATAATACTCCAATTATATCATTAAATAGAAGTTGGCAATTATTTTTGATCTGGCTACAATCTGTTAGAAAGGTAGATTTGCATTTATTCGGCACCCTTCATGACTACAGGACATCCCAAAATGCTTTACAGCCAATGAAGTACTTCGGAAGTGTAGTCACTGTTATAACGTAGAAAACACAGCGGTCAATTTGTACACAGCATGTTCCCACATATAGCTGTGTGGTAACAAATAGATGATCTGTTTGTGATGTTGATTATGGAGTAAATATTGGCTAGAACATTGGAGATAGTTCCCCCAATTTTCTTCAAGATAGTGCCATGGGATCTTTTAGATCCACCTGAGTGGACATGTAGCACCTTGGCTAACATCTCATCCAAACGATGGCACCACTGACAGTGTAACACTCCCTCAGTACTGCATTGGAGTGTCAACTTTTTGATTTTGTGCTCAAGTTCTGAAATGGGGCTCGAATCCACAACCTTCTTACTCAGAGGCAAAAGTGCAACATTATTGTTCACTGTAGTGGTCAGGTGGTGTGCTGGAGGGCACTTGTTTTCAGTCCGCATGATCATGGTGCAATTAATGAGTATGATGCGCAGGCCCATCCACCAGTTGACTAAAAACACTAAGCTATTTCAAGATGCATCATTAAGGTAACAATAAAATAAGGCAATACATCATTTTTATAAAAATTACTTATTACCATTATCACTGTCATGATAGGTATAAATGTTCTTGGTGCAGAAATTAAGATCGCATAGCTGTAAAAAGTATTTGTTTAAATAAAACCATGCTGGGCCAACTATAATCCACAGCCGAACGACTATACTTAAGCAGCATTTTTTTTCTTCTCTCACACTGGAAGGTATGGAGTAAAGAAATACAGATCAGAGCATTTCAACCACAAAGTGCACATTTTGCAACATCTTACAGTGGAAGTTACATATACACACCCTAGATCTAGTCAAGCGTGTAATTGGTTTCTCGAGGACTGATTAAACCGTGCACCATAATAAAAACACTAACCACTTGACCTTTGAGCCTCTCACTATGTGATCTAATACAAAAGAAATTCAAGTATGATGTTTGTTAAAAAATGGAGCCAGCATTTCATGATCTGAGCCTTTCTGAAATCCCCAGCTCCTTCAATGTTCTTTCTGCTACCATTAAATCTCTGTGCAACTCATCTTATCCTCATAATTTCCCCAGTGATGATTGTTTCTATTAATATATATTAGATGGAATTTATTGTTCCACAGGGAAAGGTGACCACATAACACAAGTGCATTAAGCTGGTCACTCAGTTCATAAATATGAATAATCCACGTCAGTCATCCACAATCCAATGCATGCCAAGTGAACCTTGCCTTTATTGGTAACTTCCCACATATCCATTACTGCAGGGTTTTTCCCCCACTCATTTAAGTTAAGGAGCAATAAAAGATAACTATCATTGGAACTGTGACCACTTTTTAAATTAAGGCCTTAGTGATGCAAGCAATGGAGCGTGAAATGAGCCCGAAGACAATGCGTTGTGCTGTAGTATATTTACTTGAATCAATGCCTTGGAACATAGAATTAAGTTTTGTTGTGAATATTGCCTGCTAATTAGGAATGTGAAGAGCCAGAGACAGCATTCACCAGTGGGGCTGACGTGCACAGGCAGATTGCGCAATGGTGAATATGAATGGATTATTAATAATTTGCAGTTGGAGCAGATATTAGGCTTTAACATAGATAATTACCCAGCTTTTTTTCTGCTGCTGCACTAGGGAAAGGAAATAAAACAAAGAGAAATGTCTTTGTCCTAAGGAAAAGCATTTACTTGCAAATACATGTGTGAAAAAAGAGCACAGGAATATAAAGGAAAAAGTGAAAGAACCATTTTTATATTAGTGATAGACCATACAAAACTGCTTTACAGAATTGGGAATAAAAGTGTTGAAGGTAAAGCAATCAGTACTTAAAACAAAAAGCTCTAATTTAACTCAAGTATCCCTAAGATTATGTGGGACATAGATAGGGTGGATAGGAAGGCACTTCTCCATTAGTAGAGGGGTCAATAACCAGGTGGCATACATTTAAGGTAAGAGGTAGAAGGCTAAGAAGGGAGTTGAGGAGAAATCTTTTCACCCAGAAGGTGGTGGGAGTCTGGAGCTCACTGCCTAAAAGGGTGGCTGAGTCAGAAACTCTCAAAACATTTAAGAAGTATTTAGATATTCACTTGCGTTGCCATAGCCTCCAGGGCTATGGGCCAAGCACTGGAAAATGGGATTAGTGTAGTCAGATCTTTGTTGACCAGGGCTTGTAACCTTCACAAACTTGAGTTCATGCAAAAAATCTGTTGCCTGTATCCTAACTTGCCTCACGACCTGGTCACCCATCACCCATGTGCTCTTTGACATACATTGCCTCCTGGGCTAGCAAAGCTCTGTTTTAAAGATTCTTAGTGTCATTTTCAAATCATTCCATGGTCATGTTCCTCCATATCACTGTAACCTCCTCCCACTCAGTGGCGTTCTGAGATCTCTGCGCTTCTCCAATATCCTCCTCCCTTTGTGCATCCTTGATTTTCATCACTCCACTATTGGTGACCATGATTCCAGCTGTCTAGACCCTTAGCTTCAGAATTCCTTCCCTAAACCTCTCCACTTCTGAACCTCTCTCTCCTCCTTTAAAATGTTCCCTAAAAGCTATCTCCTTGACCAAGGTTCTGATCATCTGTCCTAATACCTGCTTACGTGCTTTAGTGTCAAATTTTACAAAACCATACCTATGAAGCACCTTGGGATGTTTTACAATGTTAAAGGTGCTATATAAATGCAAGTTATAGTTGTTAACTAAAAATCAAAATAAACATTATAAAGCATAAAAAGGAACATCCAGCAGATGGAACGACCACAAGACACTTAGGTCTTGTAACCTGTAAGTGGGCAGGATGATTAATGGCAGGAAAGTACCGAATATAAGAAGAAAAAGTAAGTCACATTTCTTTGCTGTGGTGCAGAAACACCACGGATGAAAATGAGAGAGCTACAAATCATAGTAGATTTACTACTCTACGCGTTCAACCAACGCAGAGCTCTAGTTGATACTTTTGTCCAGTTCTAGCTACTGAAACAGAGAGTGGCATTCAAGCCTTAGAGTTAGTGCAGAAAAGAACGACGAGTCTGACCTTTAATGCCAAATGGCTGAGCTATAAGGAAAGAGTGGAAAGACTTGACTGGCCTTTAAAGCCTGGGAAGTTATATTTATGATTTCTTTGAGGTGTATAATATAAGAATGTAAGAATTAGGAGCAGGAGTAGGCCATTCGGCCCCTTGAGCCTGCTCCATCATTCAATAAGATCATGGCTGATCTGATTGGAGCCTCAACTCCACTTCCCTGCCTAGCCCCTAACTCCCTTATAAATCGAAAATCTGTCTAACTTGGCCTTGAAAATATTCCATGAGCCAGCCTCCACAGCTCTCTGGGGTACAGAATTCCATAGATTAATGACCCTCAAAAAGAAGCAATTCCTTCTCATCAGTGTCGTAAATGGGAGACCCCTTATTCTGAAACTGCAACGCCTAGCTCTAGACGGACCCACGAGGAGAAACATAGCTAAGGAAAATGGGAGATATAGATCCAGGATATTACATTGTGAGAGTAGGACAAGGGTTTGCAGATACAAATGAAGTAAGGTCAATTTGGGAATGATGTCAGATAACTCTTTTTCTCACAGTGGCGAACATAATGGAATGGACTCCCAGGCGGATTAATGAAGGTGAAAATCTGACAGGTTTTAAAGAAACAATTAAAGCTGAAATGGGGAAGACTAGATAGACAAATTCCAATGGTCTTCCTCATCTGTAATTATTTTGTGATCTTGGAGTAAAGTCACTTTTGTTACAAAGGCAAACATGATGGCAAATTTGACCAAAGCAAAGCCCCAAAAACAGCAAATAAATGAATGAATCTGTTTTTGTTTAAAGGACGAATATTGCCCCCGACAGAAGGAAACTTCTTGCTCTGCATCAAATAATACCATGGCATCTTTTACATTTATCTAATCAGGCTGGCTTGGATTCATCAGAAAGACTAACCCTCCAACAATGCAACATACCCTCAGGACTGCAATGTGGTATCTACCCAATATATAAGCATGTTCTGGAGTGTGCCAGAACTTTCACACTCAGGCATGTGTGCTTACAACTGAGCTAAGCTACAAAAAAAATCTACCAAGATTTTCTTGTTTGTTAAATGTTAACATTCTCTTCCATGAGGTCAGGTTTCACTTACAAAGTTCAGAGAACTGAAACACACATTGATTAGAGCCAAGCCAAGGAGCCTCAAGTGTACACCTTGGGTAATTCTGGAGCTAAAAACCATGCACCTTATCAGTACAGAACACTGGGAAGCTGCCCATTCCTTGCTTAGCTAGGACCACTTCATCTTTCAAAACACTGGATTGGTTTTCATGGACATCTGGAGCCAATTCCAATTCCCAATGATAGATATACTTCTCCAGGTCTCATGCATCATTAAAATGTACCACAGCAACACCAATAACTTGCATTTATTTAGCACCGGTAACACAGAAAAATGTACCAAAACATTTCACAGAAACTTAAGGGCTAATTTTCATCTTCACTGTTTGGATGCTAAACTGGCCATTATAGAAACGACTTAACCTCCCTTTTAATGTCATTGTTATTCTATTCTGGAGCATTTAGCTTTACTTTGTTCCTGTTGCAATTAAGTACTTGCCCTGTATGACCCCTAATGATAAATGGACATCCGTTCAAAACATTAATAGATTTATCCTTGAATAACATCCCCCATATTTTGGTAATTAGTGACACAGAGTGGAATTTTTGACCATTTTTCCACAGAAAGGATTTGGAAAATAGTTCGCTTTTTAAAGCTTTGGGACAGAAGATGATTAAAATGTTCAAGGGTAAATGTTAAATTTTCACTCAAAGGGTTGTGAGTCTTTGGAATTTTTTTCTCTACCCCAGAGGGTTGTGGATGTTCCATCGTTGAATATATTTAAGATTGGGATGGACAACTCCTGGTTTCTCAGAGAATCAAGGGATAAGGCAAGCTGTCGGGAAAGTGGAGTTGAAGCTGAAGATCAGCCATGGCCGTATTGAATGACGAAGCATGTTCAATAGCCAGTAGAAGAACATAAGAAATAGGAGCAGGAGAAGGCCATTCGGCCCCTCAAGCATGCCACGTCATTCAATAAGATCATGGCTGATCTGCCCCGGGCCTCAACTCCTCTTTCGTGCCAGCTCCTCATAGCCCTCAACTCCCCGATATTTCAAAAATCTATCTACCTTCTCTTTAAGTACTTTTAATGATCTAGCCTCTACAACTCTCTGGGGTAGAGAATTCCAGGCATTCACTACCCTCAGAGAAGAAATTCCTTCGTATCTCAGTTTTAAATGAGTGTCCCCTTATTTTGAAACTATGTCCCCGAGTTCGAGAATCCCCCACTAGTGGAAACATCTTCTCAACATCTCATTATCAAGCTCCCTCAGAATCTTGTACGTTTCAATAAGATCACCCCTCATTCTTCTAAACTGTAGTGAATAAAGGCCTAACCTGTTTAGCCGTTCTTGATAAGTCAACTCCTTCACCCCAGGAATCAGCCTAGTGAATCTCTTTTGAACTGCCTCCAATGCCAGTATATCCTTCCTTAAATAAAGGGACCAAAACTGTACACAGTACTCCAGGCACAGCCTCACCAACACCCTGTACAGTTGTAAAAAGACTTCCCTATTTTTAAACTCCAATCCCCTAGCAACACAGGCCAAAATTCCATTTGCCTTCTTAATTACTTGCTGCACCTGCAGTTAACTTATGTTTCATGCACACAAACACTCAGGTCCTTCTTTGCTGCACTTTTTTGGAGTGTCTCTCCATTTAAATAATAGTCTGCCTTTTGATCCTTCCTACCAGAGTGCATAACCTCACACTTTTCTACATTAAACTCCATCTGCCAAGTTTTTGCCCACTCACTCAACCTGTCTATATCCTCTTGCAGATTCTTTATGTCCTCATCACAACATGCATTCCCACCTATTTTTGTATCATCTGCAAATTTGGATACATTACACTCTGCCCCTCTTCCAAGTCATTAATACAGATAGTAAATAATTGAGGCCCTCGGACTGATCCTTGTGGCACTCCACTAGTTACATCTTTCCAACCTGAAAAAGGCACATTAATCCTGACTCTCTGTCTCTGTGCATTAACCAATCCTCAATCCATGCTAATACATTACCCGTGAACTTGTGCAATAACCTTTTATGTGGCACCTTATCGAATGCCTTCTGGAAATCCAAATACACTACATCTACTGGTTCTCCTTTATCAACACTGCTTGTTATATCCCCAAAGAACTCTAGCAAATTTGTCAAACATGATTTCCCTTTCACAAAACTATGTTGGTTCTGTTTGATTGCGTTGAGCTTTTCCAAATGTCCTGCTATTTCTTCCTTATTAATGGACTCAAGCATTTTCCCAATGACAGACGTCAGGCTGACTGGCCTATAGTTTGAAGCTCTAGTTTGAAACTTTAACTTTGTTTTTCTCTCTCCACAGATGAAGTCAGGCCTGCTGAGTTTTTCCAGTATTTTCTGTTTTTGTTGGCCTACAGTTTCCTGCTTTTTGTCTCCCTCCCTTCTTGAACAAAGGCGTCAAATTAGCAGCTTTCCAATCTGATGGGACCCTCCCAGAATCCAACGAGTTCTGGAATATTTCGACCAACGCCTCCACCATCCCCGCAGCCACTTTCTTTAAAAGTCTTGGATGCAGGCCATCAGGTCCTGGAGACTTGTCTGCCTTTAGTCCCATTATTTTGTCAAATACATTGTCCCTCATGATAGAGACTGTTACAAGATCTTTCCTCCCATTAACTCCTTGCTTATCTGATATCTTTGGGCTGTTTATAGTGTCCTCCACTGTGAAGACCAATGCAAAATATTGATTTAAATGATCTGCAATTTCCTTATTCCCCATTATCAATTCTCCAGTCGCATCCTCCAAGGATTCCACGCTCACTTTATCCACTCTTTTTTTTTCAGATACCCGTAGAAGCTCTTGTTGTTTGTTTTTATATTTCTTGCCAATCTACTTTCATAATCAATTTTCTCCCTCTTTATTAGCTTATTAGTCACCCACTGCTGGTTCCTAAAAAATTCCCAATCCTCTAGCCTACCACTACTTTTCACCGCTTTGTGTGCCTTAGTTTTTGATTGGATACTCTCCTTGACCGCCTTGTTAACCACAGGCGGTTCATCCTTCTTAAGAGTCCTTCTTTCTGACTGGGATAAATTTTTGCTGAGCGATATGAAATATCTGCTTAAATGTCTGCCACTGCTCATCCACTGGCCTTCCCTTTAGTCTATTTTCCCAGCCTGCTTTAGACATTCATTCTTCATATCTCTGTAATTGCCCTTATTTAAGTTGAGTACACTGGTTTGAGATCCGAGTTGCTAGTCCTCAAATTGAATTTGAAATTCTACCATGTTGTGATCGTTACCCCTTAGAGGATCCATAACTACGCTATCTCTTATTAATCACACCTCATTGCTCATTACTGGATCTAAAATAGCTTGTTCACAGATAGGTTTTCCACCCACGGTCATTGACAGGGCCCTCAACCGTGTCCGGCCCATCTCCCGCGCATCCGCCCTCAGGCCTTCTCCTCCCTCCCAGAAACATGATAGGGTCCCCCTTGTCCTCACTTATCACCCCACCAGCCTCCGCATTCAAAAGATCATCCTCCGCCATTTACGCCAACTCCAGCATGATGCCACCACCAAACACATCTTCCCTTCACCCCCCCCATTGGCATTCCGTAGGGATCGCTCCCTCCGGGACACCCTGGTCCACTCCTCCATCACCCCCTACTCCTCAACCCCCTCCTATGGCACCACCCCATGCCCACGCAAAAGATGCAACACCTGCCCCTTCACTTCCTTTCTCCTCACTGTCCAAGGACCCAAACACTCCTTTCAAATGAAGCAGCGTTTCACTTGCATTTCCCCCAACTTAGTCTACTGCATTCATTGCTCCCAATGTGGTCTCCTCTACATTGGAGAGACCAAACTGGGTGACCGCTTTGCAGAACACCTGCGGTCTGTCCGCAAGAATGACCCAAACCTCCCTGTCGCTTGCCATTTTAACACTGCACCCTGCTCTCTTGCCCACATGTCTGTCCTTGGCTTGCTGCATTGTTCCAGTGAAGCCCAACGCAAACCGGAGGAACAACACCTCATCTTCCGACTAGGCACTTTACAGCCTTCCGGACTGAATATTGAATTCAACAACTTTAGGTCTTGAGCTCCCTCCCCCATCCCCACCCCCTTTCTGCTTCCCCCTTCCTTTTTTTTCCAATAAATTATATAGATTTTTCTTTTCCCACCTATTTCCATTATTTTTAAATATTTTAAAATCTTTTATGCTCTCCCCACCCCCACTAGAGCTATACCTTGAGTGCCCTACCATCCATTCTTAATTAGCACATTCGTTTAGATAATATCACCAACTTTAACACCTATGTGTTCTTTTGTTCTATTGTTGTTGACATCTTTTGATGATCTACTTCTATCACTGCTTGTTTGTCCCTACAACCACACCAACCCCCTCCACTTCTCCCTCTCTCTCTCTCCCCCCCCCCCCCCCCCCCCCCCCCCCCCCCCCCCCCACACACACCTTAAACCAGCTTATATTTCAACTCTTTCTTGGACTCGAACTCAAGTTCTGTCGAAGGGTCATGAGGACTCGAAACGTCAACTCTTTTCTTCTCCGCCGATGCTGCCAGACCTGCTGAGTTTTTCCAGGTAATTCTGTTTTTGTTTTGTTCCCAGATAGGTTCTGCAATGTATTGCTCTAAGAAACAATCCCTGATGCACTCTACAAATTCATCTTCCATGTTACCCCTGCCAATCTGATTTGTCCAGTCAATATGCAGATTAAAATCACCCATGACAATTCTTACACACCTCCATTATTTCCTGATTTATACTTTGTCCTACAGTGAGGCAACTCTTCAGGGGCCTATAGATGATTCCCGCCGGTGACTTCTTCCCCTTATTATTCCTTATTTCCACCCAAACTGGTTCCACATCACGATCTATTGCACCTGACTTGGAAATATATCGCCGTTCCTTCACTGCCACTGGGTCAAAATCCTGGAACTCCCTACCTAACAGCACTGTGGGTGTAACCACATCACATAGACTACAGCGGTTCAAGAAGGCAGCTCACCACCACCTTCTCAAGGACAACTAGAGATGGGTAATAAAGCTGGCCCAGCCAGTGAAGCCCACATCCTGTGAAGGGATAAAAAAAATCCTTTTATCACTACTCACCACCACACTGCCTCTTTTTCCTTTTTGCCTATTTTTCCGGAATGTCGAATACCCTTGAACACTGAGTTCCCAGTCTTGGTCACCCTGCAAACATGTCTCTGTAATAGCTGTAATGGTTTACTCCTGCTCCCACCTCTTGTTTCTTGTGTTAACAGTGAGGCATTGAAGCAGTTTCCTCGTAGTCCATAAATAAAACAAAATTTGTTGGCCTGGCTTGCTACTTTATTAGCACCTCACGCAAGTCATGTTGGGAGATCTCTGATACTTGGTGCATGGCAAGAGTTATCTGACATAGCCCCTTTCTTTGAGTTGTGAACATGGAGTTAAAAATAGAGAAGGAAACACTCATGGACAGTCAGCTTTTCCTTTAAACAGAAAGCTACAGGGTAAACTTTTCACCAGGCTGAGATTGGTAGAATTCATGAATGCATTTAGAAGTTATTTTGTTTACATCAAGCAAATGACCACTGAAATGGGAAGTAGAGCTGTCATTATTTGATATTCTTACACAAGGATAAGTATACTTGTGCAGCAGAAACACCATCATAGACCAGCTGGGCTGAATGGCCTGTTTCAGTGCTCTAACTACTGTGTAATTTTATGTAATACTGATTGAATTAAACATGCCCAATTATAACTATTGTCCTGAACATTTACTGACTGTGAAATTAATTAACATAACAATTCTATTTAACTTCTACTTAATGTTTTCTTTGTTGTGACTGTGCTCTGCCCCTCAGTTGTTTCAAGGTTTAAGGTAACCTGTTCCAGCCTACAGCCCACCCACCACCACCTGCTGAGCTTCTTTCTGTATTCCAATGCATTAGTGCTTCCTCAGCTTTATTTTGCTACTGAATGGGATTTGGATAGAAATCAACTGTCTCCTGGGCTAGAGTCCATTTTTCCACTGGTTTTGGAACCTTAAAATAGCCTCCAGTGGAAGCTGCATTTTCTGCTGCTTCTTCCCTATTCTAGTATCTGGGTTTTTGCTGCATCCTGAGGTGCTGCTTCTCTATATTCTTCACTTCACACTGAGTTCACTCTGATCTGCTCCTGCTGGCTGCCATCCTATTCTGGACTCTACTCCATTGCTGCAGAATAACCTTTGCTTTCCTGAATTTTGTTTGTTATGTATTTCTGCTGACTCCATTCAGCTCTCCGCTAATACACTGGATCTGATAGTGCGCTGCATGTGCAAATCGCTGAGGCCATTTCAGCAGCAATGGACCTCTGGATCATTTGCCATGCACAGTTGCTCTGAATGTGGATATTATGCCTGGACGTTTGGCCTTTATTGTGAGGCGGATGGAATATAAAAGTAGGAAAGTCTTGTTAGAACTCTACAGGGCATTGGTGGGATTGCACGAAGAGCACTGTGTATTGCAAAAGTTCTAACAAGGTTCATTAGGTTGATTCCTGGAAGGGAGGAGTTGTCTTATGAGGAGAAGTTGAGCAGTTTGGGCCTATACTCATTGGAGTTAGAAGAATGAGTCAAAGATCACTTTCCTGCCTGCTCCCCAGTGGAGTTAAGGCCACAATCAGATCAACCATGGTCTTACTGAATGGTGGAGCAGGCTCAAGGGGCATATGGCCTATTCCCGCTCCTATTTCGTAATTTCTTAAGGTGATCTCAGTTTTGTGGTAATTTTGATTGCCGCACTGGAGCTAGCTCATAACTTCCTATCTGCTCCTATTCTCTTTTCTTTACCCCTCTTGGGCCCTTCTCTCTTGTCTCTTTCTGTTCCTGTCACTCATTCATGCCACCTTTCATTTCTTCCCTCTGGGGTACTTTGGCCCCCTCCCCAAATCTCTATCATAAGCATCAATATTCATCTGCCTTCTATTCTCTTTCCATCACCCCAGACTTGAATTCCTCCTGGATAAACCTATAGCTACCCACTGTGTGACATTTGGGATTCATCCAAGGGCCATAAAGGCACTCCTCCCTGATTCCTTGCAAGCAGCAACCCAAACTGACCTATCCTCCTCTTTCATTGACCTCCCCACTCAGCACATTCACTGGGGGCTAATTTAGCCAACCTTCTTCCCAACACTTACACCCCTTCCACTGCTGACTTCTCAGACTCCGTCAGTTGATCGACATCACAGTTCCCCTCTGCAAGTGCTATTTTCAATCACATGTCCATCTGAAACTCATGTGGGAGCAGGGTGATACTTATCACAAAATCTCTCCTTGATCTCCCTCACTTTCCTTGAGCACCTCAATTCGTTCCACCCCACTTTGCTCTCCATTAAATCCCTACTCTCCACTGCCATACCCCTTCCTAAATTTCTCATATATTTTCAGTCCTTTCCTTTCTCAGCATCTGCACCGAATGACAACTCATCATCACTAATTTCAACCTCTACCTCAACTTACCTTGCTCTGCCTCCTTTAAATTCACTGTCCTCATGTCCCCCCTTAACCTGTCCAACACATAAATCACCTACACATATTCAAGGCCAGTGCCTCAACTGTGCCATATCATGTGACCTCTCTATTTCCAGCATTTTAAGCACTTCCTTGGGGCCCTCACCACTTGCATTCCCTTCCTCATTTCCAATATCACTTCCTCCCGCACCCTCCCTTAGAAAATACTCTCTCCGGAGTTACTTACAATTGGACTTTAAAATTTTCAACTGTCTAGCCTGTAGTCCTCTGTTCGCCATGTTATTTCTGGAGCTGTAATCAGATTAATTACTCTCTCACCTCCACCTTTGATGCCCTTGTCCTCTTATTTTTGCCTCCCAAATTGGTTCCCCTTTCTCTCTCCCACCCACGTAGCTACCCTGATTGAGCTCTGATATTTAATCCCCCAAGTCCAAGGGTAGCAGACTTGAACGTACTTGGCACACAATTGGTTTAGCTATTCATCACCAGATCTTGCTGGATCACATCAAGCACTACTGAGCTCTTCTCTTCTCTGTCAAAACTGCTCACTACTCCAAGATCATTCTGGAATGCATATAAACTAATCTCTAGCTTCTTTTCTCCAATATAAACCATCAGCTCTACTCAATTCACTCTGCTGTACAAAACTATTCACTACTCTAGAATCATTCGAGAGGGCTATGACAAAGCAGCTGTTTCAGGACCTTGTTCCAGCCAACTCCATCTTCACCTCCAGCAATGCACAATGTGTTCATGGATGTTTCTGTCACTAGAATTGTGAGCATCTGTTCAGTTGCCTCTGCCCACTAAGCCAATTGTCCCTCAAGTTCTGTGCCTACTGCCCTACCCTTAAATCTGCATCCTTCTCTCGTTTCTCTCCTATCTCCCCTCTCCAAGCTCGTCTTGTCCAGGAGACCCATCTCCTTCTCTCTTAAACTCTATCTCACTAAACTGTTGACTGCTTAACTTCCCTTGCTGGACCTTGTACTATCTGTATTCTTCCCTTTGCAAGCTGGCATTGTCACCCCTCTTCTCAAAAAATATAAAGAATAAAAGTGGAAAATGATCAAATGTCTCGCTTTAAAAAAAAACACATTTGCACTCATGTAAGTGCCATATAAGCGCTTTAACTTCTATCACAACTTTTGAACAGCAACACATTACCAATCTGGTGTAAACTGCAATTGAAATGGGAAATATGCACATCTGGAATAAACTGGGTAATAAATATTAACAGGAGAGTTTGGGAGTTTCACAAAGTTGCCCCACTTGAAACTTGAAAATAACAGTTTTAGTTATCTTTTTCTTTTCCTTGGCCTCCAACTTCTTTACTTTTCTGATCTCTCGATTTTACCACTGCTCCTATAGTCTGTGCTCCTTTAAACATTCCCGTCTGGTTTCTTCTAAGCTTCAAGTGCCATCCTACGTGATTTCCTTGTATCTTACTGTATTGATTGCACCATCTCCTAATCTAACTCATGCTACTCAGACCTTCAACTGTGAAACCTCTTACCTTGCTCAGGTTTTTCTTCCTTCTTCAATCTAGTTTTTTTTAAACTCCTAGTTTGGTGTCAGCTAATCCCCCTAAACCATATGTTTCCTTCTCTCCTGCAATTTTCAACCATGATGAATCTTACCCTTGGCATGTCAAACAGGTATCTCAATTACAATCTAAACATGATTTTTTTGCAAGATGAAGCCTTGAAAGTTTGTCAAAAATCTAAGAACCAGGATTATGTATAGTGTCTGGGATACATCAGACTTTGACTCAGAAATTAAGACCCTTTATTCCACATTCCATCAGAAACATGTTATTTATTCTTCCAGAAACAGTTAATAAAAACCACAGATCATCCTAAATTATATCCATACTTATCATGAGATGTGCCATTTCAATGTTGCTAGCTTTTCCCTCCTGAATTTTAATTTCATGAAATTTGAGGAGCAATTTATTATACTGCAATGAACAACATACTCTTGCGGTTGCACAATATCATTAGGATGAGTAATCCAGAAAACATGAATTCTAATCCCACTGTGGCAGTTTTGAGGATTTGAATTCAGTTTTTAAAATCTATAAATAAAAATGAAGCTGGTATAGGTATCGAATTGTCGTTAAAATACAACTAGTTCATAGCTAACATAAAAGGGAAGGCCGAAGTTTTTACGAATATATAAATATTAAAAAGGGCAGTCAAAGGAATAGTGGAGCCAATTAGGCACCAAAAATGCAATCTGCTTGTTGAGGCACAGGGTACGGCTAAGGTACTAAATCAGGACTGTGCAACTGTCTTCAGTGGAGAAGAGGATGCTGCCAATGTAGAAGTAAAGGAGAAGGCAGCAGTGATATTGGATAAGATAAAAAATAGATAAAGAGGAGATGCTTAAAAGGTTGGAAGTTCTCAAAGTGTAAAGTTACCCAGTCCAGATGCATCTTAGGTGTTTTTTTATTTGTTTATACGATGTGAGCGTTGCTGACAAGGCCAACATTTGTTGCCCACCCACTTTGAGAAGGTGGTGGTGAGCCATTTTCTTGAACCATTGCAATCCATGTAGTCTTGGTACACCCAAAGTGATGTTTGGGAGGAAGTTCCAGGACTGTGACCCAGCAGCAATGAAGGAACAGCAATATAGTTCCAAGTCAGGGTGGTGTGTGACTTGGAAGGGGGCTTGCAGGTGGTGGTGCTCCTATGCATCTGCTGCCCTTGTCCTTCAAAGTGGTAGAGGTTGCAGGTTTGGAAGGTGCTGTCGAAGGAGCCTTGGCAATGTATTTTATAAATGGTACACACTGCTGCCACTGTGCACCAGTGGCAGAGGAAGTAAATGTTTAAGGTAATGGATAGGGTGCTAATCAAGTTGCCTGCTTAGTCCTGAATAGTGTTAGGCTTCTTGAGTGTTATTGGAGAACACTTATCCAGGCAAGTGGAGAGTATTCTATCACACCCCTAACTTGTGTGTGGTAGGTGTGGACAGGCTTTGGGGAGTCAGGTGAGTTACTTGCCGCAGAATTCCCACTTTTGACCTGCTCCTGTAGCCACAGTGTTTAACTGACTGGTCCAGTTAAGTTCTGGTCAATGGTAACCCCCAGGATGTTGATAGTGGAGGATTCAACAGTGTAATGCAACTGAAAATGAGCAGAGAAAGTTTGATTTGCTGTTATTGGTGATGGTCATCGCCTGGCATTTGTGTGGCATGAATGTTACAGGTTACTGAGGAAAGTCAGGGTGGAAATGTGGAGGCTCTGGCCATAATTGTCCAATCTGCCTTGGACATGGGACTGGTGTCAGAGTACTGGAGCATTGTAAATGTTACACTCTTGTAATAAATGCAAGTCAGCATGAATTTGTTAAAGGCAAATTGTGTTGACTAAGCTGATTGAGTTCTTTGATGAAGTACCTTTGATCAAGTTCTTGGAGTGGATTGATGAGTGTGGTGCAGTTGATGCTGTGTATATGGACTTTCAAAGGCATTTTATGAAGTACCTCATAATATACTTGTTAACAAAATTAAAGCCCATGTTATTAAAGTGACAGTAGTAGCATAGATACAAAACTGCTAAGGGACAGAAGGCAGACAGTAGTGGTGAATGACTTTTTTTTTACACTGAGGGTAAGCATATAGTGTTCCCAGTGGTTGGTATCAGGGTCATTGCTCTTTTTGATATATATTAATGACGTGAACTTGAGTTTACAGGGCAAAATTTCGAACTTTGAAGATGAAACAAACTTGGAAATGTAATAAACGATCAGGTGGACAGTAACAGACTTCAAGAACACCCAGACAGATTGGTGAAATGGGCAGACACATGGCAGATGAAATTTAACAGAACAAAGTATGAAATTATACATTTTGGGTGAAGAATGAGGAAAGACATTATAAATGAAATGGTACAATTTTAAAGGGGTGCAGGAACAGAGGTCTAGGCTTCCTTTAAAAGTGGTGGGTGGGACACGGATCTGGAAGTCCTGCCCTCACTTCTGGAAGTTCCCATTTTTGCTGTTAGGCAGAAGAACGGGTGTGATTCGCACATGAGGAAAACCCAAACTCAGCAGGGCCACTTAAACTCTGCACTGCATTCAAACAGATGTCATTTTTGCTGCAGCAAGGGTTATAACCCACTGTGTGGGAATTATGAATTTTTTTAGCGTCGTTGTAAATGTTCTGCATAAGATCTGTAGAACTATCAGGCTATCAAGTTATTTAAATCCCCAGCCCTTTAAAAATTACAAAGGCCTGCCTGTGTCAGTGAGAAGTACAAAAAGTTCAAACTGTGAAGTTATTTAAATTCCCAGCCCTTTACATTTTTTTTTGAAAATGCCTGTGTCAGTGAAAGTTGAGCATGGGGAACCACTGGGAATGGGTTGCGGGGTGTGGGATAGAGGGCCTACTATTTAACAAAACGACTGTGGCAAAGTGCCGGAGAACTGAGGTGGGCCTTTTAAACAGTCCGCCTCAGCAATCAGCAGCCCCTGTGGCCACCACCATCTGTGTCCAGGCCTGACTCCATCCCACACCCAACCCCACACACACCCCTACACTTGCTGCCCAGCACAAAGATCCTGCCATTCCGATGAGTTTCTCCTGGAGGGCAGAGAGAGCCGGGAGACTTCCCGATGCTTGCTCAAAGCGAAAACCCAGGCCCTAGGGTGCATGTGCAAAAAATATTTGAACATGGCAGAACAAGTTGATGCTAAAAAAAAGCATAAGGGGTCCTTGTCTTTATTAATAGAAAAATACAGTACAAAAGAAAGGAAGTTATACTGAAACTATATAAAACACTGGTTAGACCTCAGCTGGAGTGCTGTGTCCAATATTGGGCACCACACTTTAGGAAAGATGGTAAGGCCTTGGAGTTGGTACAGAAGAGACATAAGGAAGCTTCTTTTTTACACAGTGAGTTGTTACGATCTGGAATGCACTGACTGAAAGGGTCTGGAAGCAGATTCGATAGAAGCATTCAAAAGAGAAGGGTTAATACTAAAGGGAAAAATATGCAGGCTATGGGGAAAGAGCAGGGTAATAGGATTATTTGGATAGCTCTACCAAAGAGCCGGCTCAGGCATAATGGGCCAAATTGCCCCCTTCTGTGCTGTATAATCCATGAGTTGAACTTAACGGCAGCAGCAGTGGCCCCAACAGTGAGCCAGAAAGCCAAGGCAACCTTGCCACAGCCATTTCTGGGAGCCCTGATGCAATTCTACGCCTATCAGGCAGTTAGTTGCCTGGCACTGGGGCTTTCATCCCCTTACGAGCAAAGATCCCAAGTTCTACCAGCCAATCAGAAGGCTGGCAGCAGATCAATTGAAGTAGCACCACTGGGAGCAGTGGCCACTGTTGGTACTGCAGCTGGTCTGAACCAGGCCTCGGAACCCAGCTCGGTGGGTCAGACTTACCAGTGCCAGTCAGGCAGGCCCTGACAGGGTGGGGGGCTGCATTAGTGTTGAGAGCAGCGGGGAGGTGGGGGGGGGGCAGTGTTGATCTCTCCAAGAGGGTGCCGGGTAGGCCCTCCTTGGGCCACAGAATGCCCGGTCAAGCAGTTGTCCACACCTCCCCTAGACCCCGGCTGAGCCCACAAGGAGGCCTCCAGCTTACCATGTGGTGCGAAGGCCTCTTGCCGCTAGTATTCTACTAGCAGTGGCAGAATTAGCCTTTATGTGGCCATTAACGAGCCACTTAAAGGCCTTAATTGGCCTTCGGACAGGAAGGCCATCCTCGACCATCCCCGCCTCCACACCACTGATTGAATTGGATAAAGTCAGGAAGGTAACGGGGACTCCACCCTCTGCCTTCCCTCCTGATTTTATGACACTCGGCCCACGCAATCCACATCCCAGTCCACTCCCGAGGACTGGATTAAATTCTTCCCTATGGTTCGGAAAGGAAACCTGATTTCCTTACTCAGTCTGATCAACTTGAGAAACAGAAGCTGAAAATTCCAGTCATTAGGAATACTTCTTGTGTATTGTATTTTCAAGTGTTACATTGCACTAAAATTTATAATATTTCAGTAAAATTACTTATTTTTTAAACAAACGTCCAAAAAAGTCAAAATAAAAATAACAATTACAAACCATTTCAAAACTCCTCTCTTATTTCACGCACCGGAGTGAGGTGAACATGTATATAGCACTGCACATATCAGAAAGAGATTCCAAAGCACATTACTGAGAGAAGAAAATGGACACCAAGAGGAAGAAAAAGAACTTGCAGAATGGAGTAGGGGCAGACCCAACTGAGGAGTTAAGGAGGCAAGTCTTTAGCTTTTGAAAGCAGAAACAGAGGAGATAAGGCAGAGGGATTAAGCGAAGGAGCTCCAGAAGTTAAGGGCAAGGGGGCTCGAACAGTCGAATATGGTGAAGCAATGAAGACATAAATCAAGCAATAGGCCAGTATCTCAGCAGTAAAAGCAGCGAGCAGGGACATAGGGATGAAGAGAATCACTGAAGTAGGATGGGTGAGGCCATTTGAAGGCAAGGACAAGGATCTTCAAGTTAATTTTTAATGAGGCAGGGTAGCAGTGGAGCCTGATGCTGCAAGGCCTTGAATGGTTAACAACTGGACTAAGGGCACTCAATGAACTTTGGTTTGTTAAGGGTAGAAGGAAATGAGAGAAATCAAACCTCAAGATGATAAAAGCATTGTTTAGAGGTTCTGAAGCAGCAGGGTAAGGACAGGCACCTGTGATGCTATGATGATGAGAAGTGTTGGTCTTACTCACAGGCTGATGTAGAAAGAGAAATTCAACTAAGGATCAGAGCACAATGCTGAGGCTGCTTGCCATTGAGTTTAGTCAGATTAAATACAATTAAGGGAAGAAGTACTTAGGAGTTGCTGATAGCTAAAAGTGGTGGGTTAAGTTTTACCGTCATTGGGCTGGAGGAAATTTTGTTTAATCTAAATCATAATGTTGGACAGACAACTGAAAATCATAATGTTGGACAGACAACTGAACAGTGAGCAACATTTATGAAATCATGAAAGAAGATGGAAGGGCCAACAGCATACAAAAGGAACTAATCGCACGTTTCCAGATGATCTCACTAGGATAAACATAGAGACAATGAAGAGAAAGTGCTAAGGATGGACTTTTTAAGAAAATTGTTCATGGGATGTTGGCATCACTGCCAGGCCAACATTTATTGCCCATCCCTAATTGTCCTTGAGAAGGTGATGTTAAGCTGCCTTCTTGAACCACTGCAGTCCATGTGGGTGTAGGTACACCCTAACTGAATTAATGAGCCATTCGCAGTTTCACTGTACCGGCCGTGTGTACTTAGACAAGCATGGCTTAATCTTTGAGACAAGGTACACCCACGGTGCTGTTGGGGATGGAGTTTCAGGATTTTGACCCAGTGACAATGCAGGAATGGCAATATATTTTCAAGTCAGGGTGGTGAATAGCTCGGAGGGAAGCTTCCAGGTGGTGGTGTTCCCATGTGTCTGCTGCCCTCGTCCTTCTAGATGGTAGCAGTCATGGATTTGGAAGGTGCTCTATAAGGAGGCTTGGTGAGTTCCTGTTGGCACTATTGGTTATCACTGGATAAATCTTTGGAGAATATGTAACATCCATTTTTGGCAAAGATTCTGAATGAAACCAGAAGAAAGCAGTAGAATGATGCTGGATTGCCAAGGAGGAGTATTTGTGGCAGGGAGAATGATCAACAATGTTAAAAGCAATGGAGAAATTACAAAGAATAACGAGGGCCAGCGAGCTGAAATCACTGTCACAGAGGCTGTTATTTGTGGCTCAGACAGAGCTGGAAACCAATCGCTGGGTCTCAAACAGGGAGAGGAAGAAGATGTGAGTGTGTGGTTGTGAGGCAACAACATGTTCCTGGATGTGTAAATTTGACCTGCACTTAAGAAGTTTACTACTTTTTTTTAATGTGGAATACATATATGTAATTACATAGGTTTATGACTCAGTGAACTCATGGGCTTTATTCTGTTTTATAGAGATTGTCATTTACAAAGAGACTGTAAAAGCACTCACCTGATCTCCTTGAGTCCTTCACGCTGGATGACTTGTAAGATCTCCTTGTGGCTCATTGGTGTGTTTGGGTACTTCTCCAGTACCTGATAAAGATGTACAGCAATGTCAGCTTCAACTGTGTATTCCTGGGTGATAACCACACTAACAGGGAGTATCCAGTACACATCTAAATAATCCAAAAGCTAACTTAGAAATATTCTGTTTTAGTTAACATGATAATATTTTTTGAACACATGACATTATTAAACAATGGAACATGATTAAGATATGGTATTCAACAGAGAGACAGAGATATTGCAAATGTGATATTATACAAATTGAAACTTTCCTTTAAAACTGTTGTTCAATTAACGAAAACTGTCTTCTAAACAAATTTAGCAAGAGAAAATCCAAACTTATCAGAGGTGTCCACTTCCACTTAATGAAATAAGACTGCATCATTTGTACTGAATATAAAACATACAACAGCTCTGGCAGCCAAAGGTATCACAATATATTCATTTTCAGTTAAAGTTCATTTTAGGAGAAGTGAGAAAAACAACAGCAAACACGAAGACAAAAAGTTCACTCACCAATTTTATGATGATGGAAATGCTAATTACTTACCATGGATATCAACTTCCTTATTCTTTGGAAGAATCTCAAAGATCACATAGAATTAAGATTTGCCTTCATTCGTGAGGCAAGTCAGGTTGTGTGTCTATGAAACTGACTACATATCTCAAGAATGAATTTTCACATTTGGAGTCCAAAGTCCAGTAAAGGGTGCTTTGCAGTCCACTCCTGATACAACACACACCCTTTGCCCTCACAATGACACTGAAAATATCTCACAAGTGAGCAGGTTTGTAAGTAATGCCAAGAACAGATCTGTGTGCGGCACAGAGAAACCTGATGTCTTTTCCTGAGAAGTGGAAAGAATGTTGCTCAGCCAAAACTTCTTTCCTGGGATGTTTCCTATTTAAATTCAATTATTTCTTTGGCTTTTTTTGATGCATTGGAACTCAAGATCTTTTTAAACTTGAAAGGATCAAGCTTGAACATTCCTGTGGTAGGATAGTTTCCCACGAACAAAGCAATCATGCTGAAATATGCACTGACCTCACATTTCTGAAAGCTATTCAGCATTGAAAAGATAATGAAATGTATATTGGCTATCAGTCAACGGCAACGATTCATGATACTGAACATAAATCCTGAAGTAAGGGCCAGCATCGATTGGGGACCGACTGCAAGTTGTCTGTGATAAGCCTTAAGCGGCCAATGCTGAAAGCTAAAAGGAAAAGTTATATTGGTAGTGATTTTTTAAACTAAAATATATGTCAAATTATAGGAGTGCAATGAAAAAAAAACAAACTTATTCAGATAGAATTAGCAAAATAAAAGGCAAGCTTTTAAAGGTAAAATTCCAGTCTGCAGCCGACAGTAGATGACGAAGGATCATGGTTCAAAGAGAGAGGCCTCATGTATTTCAGTGGAGTTGGATCACTTGATCAGGAAATTGCTTAAAAGACAGCAAGTCCCCAAACACCCGACTTCTTGAAGGCCAACAAATCATAATTGTACATGATGGTTGAACAAACAAAGATGATCCTTTCTTATATCAATTGCAAAACTTCCACGTGAAAGGATATACTGTCATATTTTACCCTTCTTGGTGCAGGCATCTAAAATTACATAACTGACTTGAAATACTACAATTATTTTTTTCAGATGTCATGTATGTACTTGCTCTCTGGGGATAAGAGGATAATGCGAAAGACTGCGGGGAGGACAACTACAATGCAGGCCAAGGCTCTGTGGCTCAGAAAGTTGCCCAGAGGCAGCAGCTGTTGGAACAGAATAGAAATGTGTTAGTAATAGGGGACTTTATAATTTGGGGGATAGATAGCATCCTCTGCAGTCAAGAATGAAAGTCCCAGAGGGCGTGTTGCCTGCTTAGTGCCAGGGTAAGGGACATCTCACAGCGACTGGAGAGGAGCTTGGAAAAGGATGAAGTAAATCCACTTGTCGTGGTTCATGTTGGAACAAACAACATTGGAAGAAATGGAGGAGGTTCTGCTGAAAGACTGTCAGGAGTTAAGCTCTAAATTAAAAAGCAAGATCTCCAGGATAATAATCGCTGAATTATTGCCCAATCAGGAGAATTAACATGTGGCTAAGTTACTGGTGTGGGAAAGAAGGACTCCTGTTAATGGGGCCCTGGTACCAATTCTGGGATAGGAAGGAGCCACAGCAATGGGGTGGGCTCCACCTGATTGAGATGGAACATGCGTCCTAGCAGAAAGGGTAAATAGGGAGGTGGCAAAGGCTTAAAATTAGGAAGACGGGGGAGAGATCTACAAGAAACATAAGCAGGCTAAATGTATACTAAACAGGGAAGGGGAGCATGGGAAAGATTAAAGTAAGGATGACAAGGGAATAAATAGAATTAGAGAACAGGAGTTTAAAAGATGGTTCAACATAAAGTGAAGGGAGCTTGGAAACAATCATCTGTTGAAAACCAAACATAGTCATTTTACTGAGAAATGGCCACAGAAAAATCAGGACTAGAATTAAACACCGTAGAGCATAACATAACATATTTAGGGCAGAATTTTACATTCGGCATCCAGACACGCGCCCAACACACCCGAGCGGAATATGATGCAGGATGACATCGGGTATGTGTCCCAACGTCATCGTGCACTCACGCGATATTTCATTCGACGGGCACGCGCTGGAGTCGGCTGCGCGCCTGTCTATAATTAAAAGGCCATTAACAAGCTAATTAAAATCAAATTAACACTGCTCGTTCAACCTTATGGTTGGCAGGCAGGCGAAAAGGCCAAGCGGCCTTTACAATTTTTTTGAAACCTCATCCACGAGCGGGACGAGGTTTCCTCAAGCAAGTAAACATTAACTAAAAACTTTATTTTTGAATTAAAAACATGTCCCAGCTCATGTGACAGAGTCATATGAGGGGACGTGTTTTTTTTTTAAATTTTTACCGTCTTTATTTTTTTTAAAAAGCGCTTCCATCTCCCCGAGGCAGCTCTGTGCCTCAGGGAGATCGTAGCGCTCTTTTGCGCGCATGCACGAACTGCGCAGCAGGCCCAGCTCTCCCTCCTCCCGCACAGGCAGCGCTCCATGCGGAGCCGGCGTTAATTGCCCGGCCCACGCGAAATCGCGGAGCGGAGCCGATCGCGGTCGGCTTCCCAACTACCCCCGCCCATTCCCACCGAGCCTGCCCAACGAGGGAAATATTCTGACCTTAGAAAAGATAGGGGGGGGCCGGGGAGGCGGAATAACTGTGCTTATTAAAGATAACAAAATGGCAGTAGAAAAAAGGGATACAGCTGGCAGCAAGATAAAAACGGAATCCTAAGGGACAGAGATAAAAGATAATGGGTGGAATTTGCTGTTCTCGCCAGCAGTGGGAATCGCGGTGGGTGGGTGGGTGCACTTAATTTTGCAGGAGGCAAAAATCTGTTTCCCACCAGCGGGATAAACTGCGAATTTTGTTTTCTCGACCTTCTAGGTGGGTTAAAGGCTGACCAAGCTTCCTGATGAACGATGTCAGGAACCCCATTTGCATTCATTAGCATCTCCTACAAGCTCAGTAAAAGGCCACCTCACCCTTTGAATTAAGCTCCTCGTCAGCGAGAATTTACAACATTCAGTTGGGTGACTGTATATAAGTGGTGTGCACCTCTTCGAGCTTCACCTCTTCCATGACTTTGAGATCCGTAGCAGTTGTTTTCTCCTTCTTGGGGACCACACATAGCTTCACTTAAGTGCCGCTAGCAAACGCTGCACCAAGGCTGGACAACGCAGGCAAGCTAAGCGAAGATGTGGGGGTTGGGGGGGAGTAAGGTGGAGCAAAGGCTGAACAGAGGAAGCAGGCTTATGGGGGAAGGGTGGGGAGAGCGTCCAGGGAATTGGGCGGGGGGGGGGGGGGGTATGTCTGGGGAAGGGGTGGAAGAGTGTCCAGGGAAGATGTCTGGGTAAGGGATGGGGTGGGGAAGAGTGTCCAAGGAAGATGGGGGCAATGTCCAAGTAAGGGGTTGGGGGAATGTCCGAGTAAGGGGTGGGGGGAATGTCCAAGGAAGGGTGGGGGGCAATGTCTGGGGAACAGGGGAAGAAGAGTGTCCAGTGAAGGAGGAGTGGGAAGAATGACCGTGGAAGGAGAAGGAATGTTCCAGAGAGTGGGGTTGATGGTGTCGTCAGTGAGGTCCTGGGGGAGGATGCTGGTGATAGAGGGAAACAGTGACAGGCAGAGTGGGGAGTGGGGTGTGGTAGGGTGGCAGTCCAGGGTGAGAATCTGGTAGGTAAAGGTCCCATCAGGTTGGTCATGGAGGGACACAAGACAGGTGGCTCAGAATACTGGAGGGGGCAGGGTCTGGGTGGGCATGGGGATGGTAAGGGTTGTCGGCTCCGAGGAGAGGAAAGGCATATGGAGATGGATCTTGATAGGGTCCAGGGTAATACAGGAAAGCTCAAGGGTGACAGAGGGGAGAGGAATGGTGATATTGGGTGGGTCTATGGTGATGGGGAGAAATTGGTGGGTGACAGGGTGAGGGTAGAGATGGCAGAGCTTGAAAGGTGATGCGCACCATTTTTCCAAACTGATCTTGACCAAGCAGTTAGTCAGGCAGGGAGATCCCTCGAGGTGCGGGGGGGTTTCGGGTGGGTGGAGTTGAAGGTCAGCACAAGGGCCACCCTAATAATTATGGGATATGGGCGTCGCTGGCGAGGCCAGCATTTATTGCCCATCCCACCTAGGTAATAGCGACCATTATGTAACATGCTTTAACATAACGATAGAGAAGAACATAAGTATGGCAAAAAAAACAGATTAATAGATTGGAGAAAAGCAGATTTTGAGGGGCTAAATATGGAACTTGGGAAAATAAAATGGGCAACAATATTGGCAAAGAAACAATGTAGAACAAGAATGGGAATCATTTAAAATGGTGTTCAACAGAGTGCAGGGAAAATATATTCCACTGAAGGGAAAGGACAAGCTAAACACGAGTGAGACTCTGTGGATGAATAAGGACATAAGGGAACGACTGAGGTGCACGATAAGGGGAAATACAAAAAGTTTAGGAGAAAAGTAAAGAAAAACAGTGAGGAAGGCAAATAGAACTATGAAATGAAATTATCAAGGAACATGAAACAAAATAGTAAAACATTTTGCAGTCACATTAATAAAAAAGGAAGGCTGTGATGGGTGTAGACCATTAAAGGATAGACAGAATGATATAATAGGTATTGACAGAGAGATACCAGAAACATGGGGCAGAGTTTTCCCGCTGTTGTGCAGGGGCTGGCCCCACATGTCCGCGCAGTGACGTTGGGTGAGTGTCCCGACATCACCATGCACCATCACGATATTTCGCTGCACGATGGTGTCCTACGCGCGCCTGCCATTAATTAACGGGCCACTTAAGGCCCTCGAGTGTTCAATCGATGACGATTTTTTGGCGCCCGTGCAATCTTCGGGTCGACACACGGGCACAACAGGCAGGCGGGTAGGACACGTTTGTATAAACCTCATCCACGGGCGGGATAAGAGGGCTCACTGGGGTCGTGAATGTGCACAGTCAAGTATTTATTATTGAAAGTTTTTCAAACTTGCCTGTGTGATCTGCAGTACTTCAAAACACATACCAGCTGCTTTTCCTGGACTAAAAACAAAAAAACTGCGGATGCTGGAAATCCAAAACAAAAACAGAATTACCTGGAAAAACTCAGCAGGTCTGGCAGCATCGGCGGAGAAGAAAAGAGTTGATGTTTCGAGTCCTCATGACCCTTCGACAGAACTGAGCTTTTCCTGGACTCTTAACCTTCAGGTCAGCACTCTGCAGTGAAGAATCTTTTCTGGGTCTGCAAGTTTCAGGAAGCCTTCCCTTAGCCTGGGAATGGGAGCTGAGCTGTCCATTGGAGGCAGCTCCTCCGAGGGGGAAGGGAGGGCTAGAAGGGGGAGGAGGCCAGGAGTGCACATTCAGCCTCCAGGGAAGCCACCTTTGGGAGTACAAGTGCAGGCACAAGGGGCACAGGGCCAACAGGAAGTCCAAGGCGGAAGGGGCTGCAGAAGACGTCACTATCCTGCTGCCAGGGTTTACAGGCAGCAAGCAGCGACTTCAATATGTCTGAGGTGCAGTGCCGAAGGAGGCTCTGTCTCTCATGGGAGACAGTCAACTATATCTGTCAGATAATTGGGTCTGAGATCTCCACTAACTGTGTGGGTGGACACCCCATGCCAGTGGCTCTGAAGGTCACAGCTGCCCTCAGCCTCTATGCCTCTGGCTCCTTCCAGGGCTTGGTGGGTGACCTTTATGGTGTCTCCCAATCAGCTGTCCACACTTGTGTCAAACAGCTTACAGATGCTCTGTTCAGGTTTGCATTGACCTTCATCCACTCCCGTTGGGACCAGGCAAGCCAGACACAGTGAGCCAGAGGCTTCACAGCCATTGCTGGCTTCCCCCGTGTCCAGGGTGCTATAGATTGTACACATGTGGCCATCAAGGCACTAGCAGGTGAGCCCGGTGCCTTCATGAACTGGAAGGGATTCCACTCCATGGACATGCAGATAGTGTGTAACCACAGGATGCTGATTCTACAAGTCTGTGCAAGGTACCCAGGCAGCTCCCACAACACCTACATCCTCAGACACTCCCAGGTGCCGAGGCTCTTCAGTGCTCCAGCCCGGCTGGATGGATGGCTGCTGGGTGACAAGGTCTATCCCCTCAGAAGGTGGCTCATGACGCCTCTCCGCCATCCAAGAACAGAAGCTGAGCAGCGGTACAATAGGAGCCACGGCTCCACAAGGGCTGTGGTGGAGAGAGCCATCGGTCTTCTCAAGATGCGCATCCGATGCCTGGACCATTCAAGGGGCGCACTCCAGTACCCCCCAGATCATGTCTTTGTGATAGTGGTTGCACGCTGCACTCTCCACAATCTTGCACTGGAAAGCGGGGACGCAGTGGACGATGAAGACATCACTGCAGTGTCTGCAGCTGCACACAATGAATCCAGCAGTGAATCCAAGGACGAGCACAGGGAAATGCTGAGGGGGTAGACACTGACCCGGGACTACTCCAGGGAGGCAGGGACAACCGGGAGGCTTTAATCCAATGAACCTTCAGCTAGCACAACACAGATGGACCTCCCAGGACAAGCCTGGGCTATCGGCTCAACACTCGACGCCTAAGTGAAAAATCTGCCAGGTTAGCAACAGTAGTAAAGGTACTTGTTAATAAAGCTGAATGTCCAACAAAGCACTCATTACAGTTTTGGAAACCATACACATGCAGAAGAAAAGAGGCACCACCAGCCATGGTGACATATCTGAATTTAATGTGTCAAACAAAGCAGCTTATTACAAAAAAAAAGACAATAGTTTACAAATCAAATAAAATCATAAGGACCTCATCTCGGGCCAACACAAAAGCACCAGTGATAAACCTGTGGTGTACCTAAGGTGCCTTATGTTTACGCTTTCGGGTGCTACGTCTTAGTGCTGATCCATCGCTCGGAGTGGCACCTGAGACAGCCTGCTGACTCTGCTGTCCCGTTGGCGTCGATGACCTTGGCGGTCGTCCTCTGGCCCATGGAGCCAGCTAAGGTCATTGCCGATGTGAGGGCTTGCTGGTCACAGCGCATCCCCAGGAAGCCCTGATGGGTCTCCTGGAGGAGGCTCTCCATGGAGGATGCATGGCGCTCGGACATGTGGCTCATTGCTTCAGTGAGAATCCGTGTAGATTCCTCCACCACGGAGACCAAGCCAAGCATAGCCTCATGTATCTCCACCAGATGCTCCCACACACCTGGCCACATTTCCTGCACCTGCTGCATCACGGACGACTCCAGAGGCACATCATCAGGCGCTGACTGAGCATGTGCCTAGTCCCCTGCAGTCCTCTGACTGCTAGCACCATGGGCACTCTCTGTCTCTGCCAGCTTCTCCAGCGACTGTGAAGTGGTCTCACCGCTGTGCCCCAGGACACTAACCGATGTTCTAATTCCCACTGAGATGCTAGTATCTGTGCTGGTGCCTGCCTGGCAGAGATGGTGTGATGCTGGTGAGACTTCAGGGCCCTCAGGTGTAAGAGGGGGCCTCTGCTGCTCCTCCTCCCGGCCCTGCTCTGCTGACGCTGAAAGGAAGAACAAGGACATTGGATCACTTAGCATGGAGACAATGTCAAAGTCCATCCCTGTCCCCCGGATCATTATGCGCTCATCCTTCCATAACCAATGGTGAAGCCATGTTGCAAAATTAAATCATTTAACATTCAACAGTGCTATGGCTTTTGGGAGGACAATGCTGACCTCACTGTTGGGCATAAATACCTGGCCGTGGCACCCAGCCTCACTGACACCAGTGGGCCTCGGCGCATGGTGCCTCTCCAGATCCAGGGCCTCCTGCTCGAAGCGGCTTAGAATGGAGATCTGCGCCTGGCCGCTGCAAGTTCTCTGCTGCATTATGTGCATTCTTCCCCTGAAAATGAGAGAAGAGCATTGATTTGTGCAAATTGCACCTGGACTCTGTTCACGCACAACCCACCCCAGCCAGAGTGGGACATTTCAGTGCTCCAGAGCCTCCTCACCCCACTGCTGCTGATCACTCACACAAAGATGCTGGGCCTGTCCCCCACACCCCACTCCCCCCCTTGTACACATGCTGCCTACATCAACATTCGGCACCACACGTTATGTCCTTCCATAGCAAGGATGTGGAGCACAAAGTGCAGCAGATGGTTCATTGCCAAGTCACCTTGAAGTTCCCCTCCCAACATGTCATCACCCTGACTAGGACATGTCCTGGAGTTCAAACACAGCGCCTGGGTGTAGCTCCTCCAGGTTGTCCCCACACCAGTCATGTAGGACTCAGTGTAACACATGCTGCGGGAGCAAAACACTTCTCCTCATCACCCTCTCAGGCTGACCTCAGCATGGGCAGTATCTGCTGGCCCACCCAGCAAAGGACACGTCGTCAATGATTCAATGCAGTCACTACACTAGGACTTGGGGGAGCAGGGGGTAAGCCGATCTGCTGGGTTAAATGCCCAATGCCAACATGGTACTCACCCTGCCAGAGTGCAACAAGTCACTGAAGCGCTTGCGACACTGGATCCAGGTGCGCCGCACCACATCACGGGAGCTCACCACCTCTGCCACCTCCTCCCAGGCACGTTTCGTCATGTGGCAGGGCCTCCTCCTCCCATCCTAGGGGACCAATACCTCCTGCCGTGCTGTCATCTCCTCGAGGAGAGCAGCAAGGCATTCATCTGAAAAATGAAGGGCATCCTCCGGCCTGGCCTGGCCTGTCCTGCTGCCCTATCCTCTGGCTTGGCCTGTCCCACTGGCCTATCCTCCAGGCTGGCCTGCTCGCCAGAAGCCCTCTGCTGCAGCCTTGTACTCGCCATTATGAGCAGCCTTGTAAAAGCTGCCTGGCCTTCATTTAAACAGACTGCCAGGTCGCCATTGGATCAGGCGGCCTGTCCACGCCCACTCCCGCTATTCTTGGGAGTTGAGAAATACGCTGGGCGGGACTGAATTGGCCCGCCTGTTAAAATGGCGGCATGGACCCGAATGTGGGCAGGGGTCGGGTCCGCGCCCGCCCATGCCCGTTCCACCCCCCTGCCAACCGGAAAATTCAGGCCATGAAGTAATTATTTTGCTTCGGCATTTACCAGGAAGATAGAATAAGTAGACACGGCATGGAATGCTGAGAAGTGCAATGAGATAAGTGCATTTAAAATTAAAAAGGGGGATATATTGAATAAACTAATCAAACTCAAAGAGGATAAGGCCCCTGGTTCGAATGGATTGCATCCACATATTTCAAAAGAATCAAGGAAAGAGACAGCAAAGACATTACTATACATATTTAATCATTTACTGGAAATAGGGGAGGTGCCAGAGGACTGGCAGATAGCTAACACCATTCCTATATTTAAGAAGGGAGGCAGAACATGGCCAGGGAATTATAGACCAGTCAGCTTACCATTGGTGATAGGAAAAATAACGGAATCCTCACTAAAGGAGAAAACAGAAGAACATAGGAACATAGGATTTAGGGGCAGAATTAAGCTATTTGGCCCCTTGAGCCTGCTCCATAAAATACAATAACGAATAGCCAGCACGGATTTCAAAAGGGTAAATCTTGCTCGATGAACATTACTAAATTTTTGGAGGAGGTAACAGGGAGGTTAGGCTATAGTAATGGGGTACATATAATTTATCTGGATTTTCAAAAGGCCTTCCATAAGATGCCCCACAATAGACTAGTGAATAAGGTCACAGAACGTGGAGTCAGGGGCAGGTGGCAGAATGGATTGCCGGTTGGCTTCAAGACAGAAAGCAGAGAGTGGGAGTAAAGGATAGTTTTTCAGAATGACAGAAGGTGGGAAGTGATGTTTGACAAGGATAAGTGCTGGGACCATTGCAGTTCACAATTTACATTAACAATTTGGACTTTGGAATCAAAAACACAATTTCTAAATTAGCAGATTACCTCAAATTGAGGAGTGGGATAATTAATACTGAGGAGGACAAGAAATTACAAGAGGATATTAATAAACTTACAGAATGGGCAAATAATTGGCAAACAAAGTTCAACACAAGTAAATGTAGGATAGTACATTTTGGTAGCAAAAATAGGGAGGTCACTTATTATTTGGAAAGTAAAAAAGGATCTCAGAGTGCAAATAAACCAGCCATTACAAGTTACACCACAGGTTAGTAAGGCCATTTAAAAAAAGCAAACTGAGCACTAAATTTTATTTCTAGAGGGCAAGAACTGAAAAATAAGGAAGTTACGGTAAACCGGTATCAAGCCTTTTTTGGACCACACTGTGTACAGTTCTGGTCAGCATATAATAAAAAGTGTATAGAGACACTGGGGAGGGTGCAGAGAAGACTTACGCAGATGGTACCAGAAATGGGTGAGTCTCAAAAAAGGACCGACAGGCTGGGTCTCCTTTCTCTTGAGAAAAGCAGATTGAGTGGTGATCTAATTGAGGTTTTTAATCAGAAAATCCACAGGTCTGGCAGCATCCGTGGAGAGAGAAACAGAGTTAACATTTTGAGTTCGTATGACTCTTCTTCAGAGCTGAAGAGAGGCAGAAATGTGATGAATTTTATACTGTGAAAGAGTTGGAGCAAAATAGAAGGTCAGGGATAGGTGGGAGCTCAGGAGAGATTTGACAAAGATGTCATGGACACAAGACAAAGGGAGAGGTAATGATAGTGTTAAAGACAAAGGAAGGTGCTAATTGTGGCCTAAAGGTGAGATAGCAGAACCTGTTAATAGCAGAACAAGGGTCAGTGCTCTCTGAAAGCAAAACATATGAACAAGTTACAGACTGGCCCTGTGTGGGGAGGGGGTTGGAAGAGGAAAAAAAGCAAAAAAAATGTTTTAAATGATCAAAGTGGAGGACAGAGCTCACGGTCTGAAGTTGTTGAACTCAATGTTAAGTCCGGAAGGCTGTAAAGTGCCTAATTGGAAGATGAAATGCTGTTCCTCCAGTATGCATTGGGCTTCACTGGAACATTGCAGCAGGCCAAGGATGGAAATGTGGGCATGAGAGCAAGATGGGAACTGAAATGGCAAGCAACAAGGGTCATGCTTGCAGACTGAGTGAAGGGTGGCTCGTTCAGTCGGCAAGCATGACCTCCTCCTTCCTGTCGCTTGCCATTTCAATTCACCTTCTTGCTCTCATGCCCACGTTTCCATTCTTGGCCCGCTGCAATGTTCCAGTGAAGCTCAACGCAAACTGGAGGAACAGCACCTCAATTCCCCCTAATTAGGCACTTTCCAGCCTTCATGACCTAACATTGAGTCCAACAACTTCAGACCATGAACTCTGTCCTCCATTTTGATCATTTAAAAAAAAATCCCTTTCCTCCCCCAATCCCCTCCCCGCATTGGGCCAGTCTGTAACTTGTTTGTATGTTTTGCTTTCAAACAGCACTGGCCCTTGTTCTGCTATTAACACGTTCTGCTATCTCACCTTTAGGTCACTATTAGCACCTTCCTTAGTCTTTAACACTACCACTAACACTCCCTTTGTCGTGTCTATGACATCTTTGTCAAATCTCTCCTGAGCTCCCACCTATCCCTGACCTATTTTGCTCCAGTTCTTGCACAGGATAAAATCCATCATGCTTCAGCTCTGAAGAAAGGTCATACAAACTTGCAACATTAACTCTGTTTCTCTCACCAAAGATGCTGCCAGACCTGCGGAGTTTTGCCAGAATTTTCTGGTTTTATTTCGCATTTCCAGCATCTGCAATATTGTGTACTTTCATTCTTCTCTTTCAGGTGCACTCAATCTACTGTTCTGATTTCCAGAATTTTAGGCCTAGATTTTTCAGGAGTTCCTGGCTCCATGCGCCCAACCTTTAAAAGCGGATTGTCAGGCTGGATTGGAAGTTGGGCTGGGCAACCCCAGGAGAGGCTAGGAGGATGCCAGGTGCCGAGGCTGGCTAGGTGGAAGGCTTGCCTTGGGTCTCCACTACTATGTCCCCTCCATGCAAACTCCCCATGCCCCATCTGTGTCAACATGCCACCACATGCCCTCCACCCGCCCCTTACTGCCCTCGTGTCCCCCCCCTTCCAATCCCTATGCAGCCTTATACCCTCCACACCAACCTATGCCTCTCCACCCAACCCCATGTTCCTTTATAGCCCCTACGCCAGCCTATGGCCCTCCACTCAACCCCATCATCAACCCATATGAATTAGCAGCACAAGTAGACCATTCGACCCCTTTGGCTTGCTCCGCAATTCAATAAAATCGTGGCTGATCTTATTGGGGCCTCCACTCCACTTTCCATCCTATCGTCTATACCTTTGACCTCCTCGTCAATCAATCTATCTAACTCAGCTTTAAAAATATTCAATGCCTCCACTGTGCTCTGGGGAAGAGAGTTCCAAAGACTCACGACCCTCTGAGAAAAAAATTCTCCTCAGCTCTGTCTTAAATGGGAGATCCCTTACTTGTAAACTGTGTCCTCTAGTTCTAGTCTTTCCCACGAGGGGTAACATCCTCCCACCCCATGGCTCTTTAGAGCCCCTATGCCAAGCTCTGCCCCTCCAGCTACTCCCATGGGCCTTTTTAGTGCCTATGTCAACCTATGCCCCTGTACCCAACCCCTATGCCCTTTCTCGCCCCTATGCCAACTTCGAGCCAACTCATGCTAACCCATGCTCCCACCCACCACCATTTACTCTTACACCTACCATATCAACTCACATGGTATGGGGCAGACCTCAACGCCCATGTAGAGATGAGCAAAAATAAAGTTCTATAAGTTCACTAATGTCCTTTAGGGAAGGAAATCTGCTGTCCTTCCCTGGTCTGGCCTACATGTGACTCCAGATCCACAGCAATTTGCTTGGCTCTTATATGCCCTTTGAACAAGGGCAATTAAGGATGGGCAATAAATGCTGGCCTAGCCAGTGACGCCCATATCCCATGAATGAATTTAAAAAAAAGATAAAGTTCTAAGTGTCCATTTCAGACTTCACTATATTCTTAAAGCATTCTCATTCATAAAAATAATCCCATTTACTACATTTACATTCCTTCAACTAAATAAGGCTTTTAACAACAGGCATTTCATTCAAGTGCACAATCCCTCTTCCCAACAATCATTAGAATTCACAGTCCCACATCAAAGAGTCTATAAGCACTTAAAACTGTCAATCAAACTGTGAAATGGCAGGCACCCTACAGTGATATTGGATCGTAGTGAAATCAGTTATGCAGAATTATTCCAATAATGGAAACCCTCAGGCTTATGTCAACAGACAGAGTGAAATAGCAAGCAATCATTTTTTTTATCTCATCTCAATGAATTTCGGGCTCGGCACGATGCTGAACTCTTCTTCTGCCGTCTTCGTCTCCGTGCTCACTTCTTTGGGCAGGAGTCCTCTCCCTGTTCAACGGATCCTTTTACCCACCTCCAATATTCTCCCTCCACCTGGACCCCTCCCTCTGGATTCTTACCTTCTCTTGATCTTTTCATTGAGAACTGTCGGCGTGACATTAGTCGTCTCAATTTCTCTGCTCCTCTCACCCATTCCAATCTGTCTCTCTCTGAACTTACTGCACTCTGCTCTCTCAGGTCCAACCCCAACATTGTCATCAAACCCGCTGACAAGGGTGGTGCTGTTGTTGTCTGGCGCACTGACCTCTACCTTGCGGAGGCTGAGTGTCAACTTGCAGACACTTCCTCCTACCTCTCCCTGGACCATGACACCACCACTGAATATCAAGCCATTGTTTCTAAGACTGTCACTGACCTCATCTCCTCTGGAGATCTTCCTTCCACAGCTTCCAACCTGATAGTTGCCCAACCTCGGACGGCCCGCTTCTACCTCCTACCCAAAATCCACAAACAGAACTGTCCCGGTAGGCAGATTGTGTCAGCTTGTTCCTGCCACACGGAACTCATTTCTCGTTATTTTGACTCCCTTCTCGCTCCCCTTGTCCAGTCCATTCCCACCTACATCCGTGATTCCTCTGACACCTTACGTCACATCAACAATTTCCAGTTCCCTGGACCCAACCGCTTCCTCTTCACCATGGACGTTCAATCCCTCTACACCTCCATCCCCCACCAGGATGGGCGGAGGGCCCTTAGCTTCTTCCTCGAACAGAGGCCCAAACAATCCCATCCACCACTATTCTCCTCCATCTGGCTGAACTTGTTCTCACACTGAACAATTTCTCCTTCAACTCCTCTCACTTCCTCCAAATAAAAGATGTGCCTATGGGTACCCGCATGGGCCCCAACTATGCCTGTCTCTTTATGGGTTGTGTGGAACATTTCTTGTTCCAGTCCTACTCCGGCCCCCTTCCACAACTCTTTCTCCGGTACATCGATGATTACTTCGGTGCTGCTTCATACTCTCGTCGGGACTTAGAAAAATTTATTAATTTTGCTTCCAATCTCCACCCCTCCATCATTTTCATGTGGTCCATCTCTGACACTTCCCTCCCCTTCCTTGACCTCTCTGTCTCAATCTCTGGTGATAGACTGTCCACCAGTATCCATTACATTACAAGTCTACCGACTCCCACAGCTACCTCGACTACAGCTCCTCACACTCTGCTTCCTGTAAGGACTCCATCCCATTCTCTCAGTTCCTTCGCCTCCGTCGCATCTGCTCCGATGATGCTACCTTCAAAACCAGTTCCTCTGACATGTCCTCCTTCTTCCTTAACCGAGGTTTTCCACCCACGGTCGTTGACAGGGCCCTCGACCCTATCCGGCCCATCTCCCGCACATCCACCCTCACGCCTTCTCCTCCCTCCCAGAAACATGATAGGGTCCCCCTTGTCCTCACTTATCACCCCACCAGCCTCCGCATTCAAAGGATCATCCTCCGCCATTTCCGCCAAATCCAGCATAATGCCACCACCAAACACATCTTCCCTTCACCCCCCCTGGCGGCATTCCGTAGGGATCGTTCCCTCCGGGACACCCTCGTCCATTCCTTCATCATCCCCTACTCCTCAACCCCCACCTATGGCACCTCCCCATGCCCACGCAAAAGATGCAACACCTGCCCCTTCACTTCCACTCTCCTCAACGTCCAAGGGCCCAAACACTCCTTTCAAGTGAAGCAGCATTTCACTTGCATTTCCCCCAACTTAGTCTACTGCATTCGTTGCTCCCAATGTGGTCTCCCCTACATTGGAGAGACCAAACGTAAACTGGGCGACCACTTTGCAGAACACCTGCGGTCTGTCCGCAAGAATGACCCAAACCTCCCTGTCGCTTGCCATTTTAACACTCCACCCTGCTCTCTTGCCCACATGGCTTGCTGCATTGTTCCAGTGAAGCCCAATGCAAACTGGAGGAACAGCACCTCATCTTCTGACTAGGCACTTTACAGCCTTCCGGACTGAATATTGAATTCAACAACTTTAGATCTTGAACTCCTTCCTCCATCCCCACCCCCTTTCCGTTTCTTGCCCCTTCCTTTTGTTTTTTCCAATAATTTATATAGATTTTTTCCCCACCTATTTCCATTATTTTTAAATCTTTTATGCCCTGCTAGCCTTTCCACCCCAGCCCCGCTAGAGCTGTACCTTGAGTGCCCTGCCATCCATTCTTAATTAGCACGTTCGTTTAGATAATATCACCTTCAACACCTCTGTGTTCTTTTGTCTTTCTGACATCTTTTGATTATCTGCTCCTATCACTGCTTGCTTGTTCCTACAACCACACCACCCCCCCACCCCCCTTCCGCCACAACCCCCCGCCCCCACCTTAAACCAGGTTATATTTCACCCCTTTCCTAAGATTCACTCAGTTCTGTTGAAGGGTCATGAGGACTCCAAACGTCAACTCTTTTCTTCTCTGCCAATGCTGCCAGACCTGCTGAGTTTTTCCAGTTAATTCTGTTTTTGTTTTGGATTTCCAGCATCCGCAGTTTTTTGTTTTTATACATTTTTTTTTAATATCTGGAGTGTTTTAAAGATTTCAAGGGGAAGGCTTTTAAAAGTCTTGACAGCTTGATAGCTCCCTTTGCCAGGTGCTTTTGAAGGATGTAAATGCATTGGAGGCGGTTCAGGGGAGGTTTACTAGATTGATACCTGGAATGAGCGGGTTGTCTTATGAGGAAAGGTTAGGCAGGCTGGGCTTGTTTCCGCTGGAGTTTAGAAGAGTGAGTGGTGACTTTATTCAAGTATATAAGATCCTGAACAGCCTTCACAAGGTGGATGTCGAAAGGATGTTCCCTCTTTTGGGTGAGTCCAGAACTAGGGGACACTGTTTTAAAATTAGGGTTCACCCTTTTAGGTCAGATGAGGAAAATTTTTTTCTCTCAGAGGGTTGTGCAACTTTGCAATTATCTGCCTCAGAAGGTGGTAGAGGTGAGGTCATTGAGTATTTTTAAGGCAAAGGTAGATAGATTCTTGTTAGCCAAGGGAATCAAATGTGATCGGGGATAGATGGAAATGAATTCAAAACACAAACAGATCAGCCATGATCTTAATGAATGGCGGAGCAGGCTTGAGGGGTCAAATGGCCTTATTTTGAATGTTCATATGTAGGCTTTCTTGATACTTTTGACAGTTCCTTTTGACAGGTCTTCTTGACAGGGGCTTCTGACAGTTTTGACAGGTCTATTGACAGTTCCAATGAGCCTGACAGTAATAGGTTTATGCACTTTTTGTGCACACTTATGGCTAATTTTAACAATTCCAAAGGCACTTGACCACCACCAAAGGGCACCTGACCTCCACCAAAGGCACTGTATCTCTCCCAAAGTTATCCTGGCACCAATTCCAAAGGGGTACTGTACCTCTCCGAAGAGATATCCTGGCTACCCAAACGAATCCACAAAGTTCATACCTGCTCTTACCAGGTGTAATCTGCACACTTTGGGTTTCACATGCCAAACTCACATTTCAGTGGAGGCAGCTGATGATTTAACTGGCTAGTTGATTCTGTAAAATGCACATGTACAAACTGTGCCCTGCCTCCATTCCTGCCCCTACAAAAATTGGAAGTACCGTGTTCGGGGGTGGGTCTTGCAACTTTTGAGCAGTTCTGTTATTTTCATCATGATGGAGAAACTCTCCATTTTGGCAAAAAATGTGGGCCTTGGTTTTTATTTCAGGTTTCCATCATTTGGGTTTTCTATTTATCAATGTGTATGCAGGAATGTCTATCGCATGGCTATTAAAATTTTAAGTACAATTTTTATGTGGTGCTACCTAAATTTCAAGCAAGACCTCCCAGATGAATGATCTTGCATATGACAGCCAATAGAATTTTTTCTGGTTTAGATGCCAGATGGCAAAATTTTTATCTGTAAGCTATTTCCTTTCTCTCGCCTTAACTGATGTTGTTTATCGGCTGAATTATATGTTCAATCAAAAGAAACAATGAGCACTGCTTGGTACCAACCTGCATTTAAACTGTAGTGCATTTGCTTCAAATGTCCTTATTCTTATGTCATACATAACCAAAAACTACTTGGATACAGCAAAAAAGTGTCCATTTATAACAAACCTCCTATGTCCCATTAATGTGTGTTCCTGGAACTCTGCATTGGGCCACAATTCAATTCTTCACAATAAAATTGAATCACTCCAGTGAGGTTTCAATCCTTCATAGAGCAAGCAGATTGTATTAATGGAAGCCATGAATGATATTCTATGAGATTATGGTGCCTTATTTCTTCACTTTTCTCAACCACTCTGTAGCATTCAACATGGTTGAACATCATGCTTCTCCAATATCTCGCCTCCCTTATCCAGTTTGGTTGGGTTGCCTTGTGTAACCCCACTCTTAGCTATACAACTGTAACCAGAGCACCTCTACCAAGAGCCTCTTTCCCCATCCTTGCACTGCCATTTTTTTTTAACCAACCCAACAGGTCAACAGAAAATACTTTAACTTCCTTTTTTGGATGCAGGTTTGAATTCTCACAAAATCGCAAACTGTACAGGTCCAATTAATATTTTATTGTTCTACCTTTTTATTGCCAAAAACCAACGCATAATATTGCCTTTATTTGCTGGACATTAGATGAGAACTTTCTAGAATTACAGACAAAGCGCAGACTTACCAGGCTACAAATTTCACAACAAGATTTACTATTCCTGTAAACAATAACATTCTTAGCTATGAATTGGAAAGATAATAGAAACTCATTAAACTTTTAACCCTTTGGATTTGAGTTACTATTAGTTTTTCCAATTCCACACATTTCCAGATAAATTAACAAGGTGCAGTGGGTAATTTAAATGCATCTTATTTGCTGCCTCACAAGTTTAGGCCAAATGGAACAGTTCTTCCAGCTTCAATCAATACTTCACATTCATACACATTCTTTTAACTGGATGGAAATATTCTCAAACGGATAATGATATTGTCACTGAGTGCAACTTCAAACTGCATTAACTATGTCATTAGTTACAATTTATTAGATTTATGATTTATGAAACACTCCATCAGAATTAGTTTAATAAAGTTCTAAATCACAGAAAATGCTTTTAAAAAGTACCAGGTGTATGATTATCTAAGAGCCATTGAGCTAATCTTGCTGTTATGTTCAATATTAAACCCAAAAAGCTTCGACATTTAATTTCTTTTTGCGAAAGTAAGGCTGTACTTGCACAACAATACAACATCATACAATAGAATCCATTGATCAAGAGACCAATGAGATTTGCTTCCAAACTTGCTTCCATCATCACCACACCCAACACCCCCAACCCCAGTCCCCCAGACAACGATTTTGCTTTTGCAATACTGTTTTAAATGCACTCTTTGTTGGGGTCAAGGAAAGCCAGAAAGTAAGTGAATAGATTATATCAGTTAGAAAATCAATTCTTAACTTCAAGTCTTTCAACCACATCTATTCAGGACACACAAGTATGATAGCAGGTGGATTGGCTGAGAAAAATTGCAGAAGAATATATTTGGTAAAAGCATGAGCTCATTTTAGAGACTTCTTCACTGACCTCTTCTTGTATTAGGAATTAATAGATGGGTCGACCATAATCAGTGCCACTTTCATTATTGCATCAATGGAGAGGCCTCTTGATGGATAACGGCAGTTGGCAGATAATTAAAAGCCACCATACTCTGGTCTGCCACATGCAGTACAACAATTTTCAATCTTATCTAAATGGTGAGAGATTAAGGATCTGGGTGTCCCAGTACATGAATCACAAAAGGCTAGTATGCAGGTACAGCAAGTAATTAGGAAAGCTAATAGAATGTTATCATTCCTTATGAGGGGAATTGATTACAAATGGAGGGAAGTTATCTTCAGTTGTACAGGCCATTGGCAAGACCACATCTGGAGTACTGTGTACAGTACTGGTCTCCTCATTTAAAGAAATATGTAAACGTGTTTACTAGACTAATACCAGGAATGGGGGGTTGCCTTTCGAGGAAAGGCTGGACAAGTTAGGCTCGTATCCACTGGAATTTAGGAGAGCAGGAGGTGACTTAACCGAAATCTTTAAGATCGTGACGGGTCTTGACAGGGTGGATGTGCAGAGGCTGTTTCCTCTTGTAGGGGAATCTAGAACTAGGGGTCACTGGTTAAAAATAAGGGATCGCTCATTTAAGACAGAGATGAGGAGAAACTTTCTCTCAGGGGGTAGTGAGTCTTTAAAACTCTTCCTCAAAGGCACTGGTAGCAGAGTCTTTCAATATTTTTAAAACAGAGTTAGATAGATTCTTGATTAACAAGGGGGTGAGAGGTTATCGGGGGTAGGCAGGAATGTGGGGCTGAGGTTACATTCAGATCAGTCATGATTTTATTGAATGGCGGAGCGGGCTTGAGGGGCCAAGTGGCCTACCCCTGCTCCTAATTCAAGGGCAAGATATTGAGGTTGGCGAGTGGGGGGCAGGGCCCGCTCACCGACGCGTAAAATGACGCGGGATGACGTTGGGCGGAACTCCGTCGTCACCCCGCGTCATTTCAATTTTCAGGTCGGCAAGGTCTCAGCCAAATCAGCTGTGCACCTGCCGACCTTTCAACGGCCAATTGAAGCCATTTAAAAAGTAATTAGACTCGTTAATGGACCTGCCCCGTCCAATCTTAAGGTCGGTGGGCAGGCCGGGAGCCCTGGCGGGCTTCAGAAAAAGCATCAAACCTCATCCGTGGGCGGGAAGCGGTTTCATGTAGGTTTTTAAAGTTTAATAAAAGTTTACTTAAAAGTTATGGACAGTGTCACACGAGGGGACATGTCAGGGAAATTTCATTTTTCTACATGTACCATTTTAAAATTTTGCGCCGATCACCCTGAGGCAGCACTTAGCCTCAGGGAGATGAGTGCGCTCTTTCACACGCATGCACAAAAGAGCGCATTCTCGACTTAGGGAATCCCTCCCCGCCTGCACAGGGACCGCATGGCGCTTCCTGGCAGACGTCACGCTGGGCGGGCCAATAAGGCCTGCCCACGTAAAATAGCAGCGCACCCCCAATCGGGGGCACCAATTGGAGGCGCGGCCACATGCACCCGTTCCTGAACTTCCCCCCCACAATGGGGTGGGGGGAGAAATTCTTCTCCAAATGTTCATAATACATGGGATTGAAGACAAGCACAATATATAATTAAATAAATAGAGTGTAATCTGTTTTTGGACTGTAAAGTTGACTACTGTCAGAGGAATTTGTTTTTAGCAGATGGTGTAATAAAGCAAGGCTTCATCCTCAATTGGTTGCAGATCAATGTTCCTTCTAACTTCTGTTCGCTGTGCATGGCTGGCTTGTTGCACTGTGTGGTCCCTTTAAGATTGGCACATGCCATGCAGGCATACATCTTTAAGGGAACTTTGCTAGTGCGTGGCCTGTTTGTTCCCAACATGGCATGTTCCCGATTGCTGCACAGTCTCACAGCCACACAGCTTAGAGGGAAAATTCGTGCAGGTACTGCAAGCCCCATTGTGCATTCCAGAGAACAATATAAATGAAACTATAAAAGAGTACGTGAGTCATTATTTTGATTTACACATGGTGAAAGTTTATAGTCATGACGAAGTTTTTAGAATGGCAAATTCAGAAATATCGCCTTTGTGGGTCCCCTTGTGCACACTGGAGGCACCCCGCCCCCAAGGTCATCCTGCCTTTAACGCGGCCCCCCACCCCCACCAAGACCCCGACCCTGGGTTCCTCGGTGTGGTGGGACTGGTAGTGCTGCTGATGGCGCCGGTGGGACCCTATAGCTGCAGGCCAATCCAATTGGCCAGCAGCATTCTATGGCAGGACTTCCTGCTGAGAAAAGGACACAAGTCTCACCTTAAAACAATTAACGTTGCTTCCAGTGTTAAACTGCTGCGGGGCAGCCTTTGAGATTGTGGGCAGGCTCTCCAATGACTTTATAAACCGACGGAGGGGCGGGAACGACGATGTCCAGGAATATCCATCCCTACCCCTCTGTGTTCAGTAGAAGGTATAATCAGTGATAAGAGTTATGAAGTAATAAAATATACAGAAAATTAGATAAACTAAAGCACCAGTGATCACAAGTGATCTTAATCATGAACCATCCTTCCTTGATGATTTGTGATGATAACACAGACAAATCATGACAAACATCGAGATAAATAGGGAGGTTATAATTTTTACAATGGTTACTCATGCGGATATTACTGTTATCACAGTGTACACTGATTAGCAGGTTGAGGGTTCAAACTTGACTCCAGTACTTGAGTACATATCCTTAGTGCAGTACAAATGATCTACTGTATTGTCTTCTAGATAAAATGTTGAACTTTGGTCCTGCCTACCTGTTCAGATGGACATGAAAGATTCTATGGCATTATCTGAAGAGCAGACAGGTGCCCTGGTATCATGGTCAACATTATTCTTTCAGCCCAACATTACATTTAAGAAAAAAATCATTCATCTTGTTTGCTATTTGTGGGTTTTTAAGCAGTAAATAAAGCTACATGAAAACAGTGATGACACTTCAAAAATAATTCAGTGACTGTGAAATACGTTGGGACAGCTGGAAGAACTGAGCTGCATTCAGTTATATAAATGCAAGTTATTTCTTACTTTCGCATTCTAACAATAGCCCCAGTTTGTTGAATGCCACTGAGTGTTATATTAAAAAAACCTCAAATGGGAAACTGTTTCGCAAGATATAAATTATGGCTCACACAACATACATGTGAGGAAGAAAATAACCTGAATTTTCATAATCTAGATCGTGAGGGGGTGTGTGTGTGTGTGTGTGGGGGGGGGGGGGGTGATGATGGTGTGGTGGGGGCCTAGTTAGTTCCTGATCTGCAAGGTCAAGAATCAGTAAAAAAGAAAACACACTGTCAAAGATAGCAGAGAAAAACCAAAATGCGTCCTGTATGTGAGCCTGAAAAAAAAATGCGTCAAGGAACTCTTACAACATGAGTACACCCCATGGAGTTCCATTCTCAATACTTCTTGAAGTGCAGTGACACAACTACTACTACTGAAGTTACTGAACCTATAGAATGATATATTTCAATGGCACCATTACATCATATATAACAATGTAAAAGTCCGCGTCTGTGTGAACCTGAAGTAGCCATTTGGAAATATCTGGAATTGTTTGTTGAGGTAGTTCTAAGGACTTTACCACCCATTTGGGAAAAATTCCTGTGTTTGAAATTCATACTTGCGATCTTATTATCAAAAGCTAATAGAGAGGCTGAGGGGGTAAAACAAATGCTCAAACAAGGGAATTCTTACTGAGTTATAGAACAACTTTCATTCTAACTACAGATAAAAGCCCAGCGGAGATAATGGCAGGAAAGCAAATCAAAACTACGGTGTCTATTTTTGACAAAAGTCTGAAGCCAACATGACCAAGCAGAAGACTAATAAAATAGGCCAGCAAAGTAAGCTTGCCAGCATTGCTTTAATAAGCAATATTCAGCACACCCAAAGCTAAAACCTGGTGATCAAGTGAGGACCAAGCTTATTGAGAAGACTGGAATACTGAAAGACCAGTACCGGTCTCCAAGGTCATATGAAATGTAGACAGCTGTTGGCACCATCCGCTGGAATCAGAGACATTCAAGTTGAAGGGGGATTATATTAGATCAAGGTTTATAGGTGAAGAATGAGTTACGAGCAGTACCAGACAAAATTGAGCCAGAAGATATTACTGTACAAATGTTATTTCCTCCTTGAAGATTCATTCCAGATGGTAATTGTTCCACCAGTGAAAACAGGAACATCAAAACTTGAAGAATTTGTCATTGGCAGAACTGAATGAATTTATCCTGATACTAATTAATATCAGCAAAATATGCAGGGGCAAAATACTGCTCTTCAAACCTAGGGCAGTCTACTCTGAAGGCCAATTTGGATATGTTTGTTTCATTAACTCAAAAAAAAGCGTATGAAGAGAAAATATTTCCACTTTAAGAAATGTAATTTAGAGTTTGTCAAGTGACTGAGTGATTGGAATGTTTCTTTATTCAAACCGTTGCCAAATTCTGGAGCCTGTTGAAAGAAGTAAAGTCAAATGCTATTTCCTTCTTGCAAAAAATGTGTTTAAAAACAAGGTAACTTTGGCTTAATCATGTATAATCCTATCCTATCAGAGTTGTGAATACAAGTAGAAGCCTGATTCACTAAACAGTCTCTCATAGAAAAAAGGAGTTCCACTTTTCAATCAACAAAAAATACACACGGAGGAATTACTTGCATTGAAATTACCCCATCCCCATTGGCTTTTGTTCCTCTTTGAATAGAAAGCTCTTCATTGAGGCAGCAAGTTAGGTTGGACTTGAAATGTTCCTGATCAAATGTTATTTGCTTTTCTTCAGATTCTGTTTTTTTTATAAATATCCATGTTGAGGTGCACAAAGCCAGTTATTTCTTGTCTCACAGATATATACGACAGCTAATGTAATTCTTTGATCAATGAAAAGGAACAAGAACTGTGTTGAAGACAGAGAAAAGTAATATTGAAGTGTGAAAATCTGATTTCTGATGTCTTCACTGTAATGAAATGCTGGAGAAAAGCCAGCTTTCAACAAGAAGAATATGCAACCCCTTCAAAAAGAATATTAAAGATAAGAGTAGTGAGCTAGAGAATGAGATTAAACTAGATAGTTCATGTCGAGAAAAGCTCTGGCTAACTTCAAGGGGTAAATGGCCTCTTTCTGTACTGCAACATTCTATGATTCCAACAGAAACATGAAGGACTGATTTGAGCCATAAATAATTTGTGATTTCTCTTCTGGTGAAACACGAATGACATAATCGTACAGGCAAGCATCTGATTTCTCTTTAAATATGACATGAGTCTTGTATAATCACACCTTAATCACTATCAGAACCAATGCTGTTTCTCTCAGTACCATCACCGCCAGTCACCCAAGGACTTATCTGTGACACTCTCTACCCATTCCCCATTTCTTTTCTCCATGTTACCGCTTAGCAAAATCATCCACAAGCATGGCGCTCAGTGTACAGCTGTATGCTGAAGATACTCGTCGCTACCACTCCACAACTTCCTCTGACCCTTGGACTGCTTCCACGCTGTCACACTGCCTGTCTGATGCCAAAGTCAGAATTTTACGATTGGGGTCAGGACCCCAATTTAGGATCAATGCCAGGTCCCAGCTCCACACCATGTCAGCAACAGTCAGCTGAAGTCATTTTGGAAGAATTGACTAATTAGTAACCAGAGGTATTGCTCACCATCCAATTAAGGAAGGCGAGCAAGCTCGTGAAGCTTAAGGGTCATTGGACACCCTCCAGAAATTAAAGAGCTGCAGCCTGTTGGGAGACAGAGGGCACTTCAAGACTCAGCACTTTTTACAAAACTGAAAAAATGACCACAGCTGCCAAACCACAATTGTGGAGGGAGAAACTGAATAGATTAGCAACCTACCGGCCTCTTGTTGGCAATATGCTGGGGTTTACCATTGACCAGAAACTGAACTGGACCAGCCATGTAAATACCATGGCTAGAGCAGGTCGGGGCTGGGAATTCTGCGGAGAGTAACTCACCTCCTGACTCCCCAAAGATGGTCCACCATCTACAAGGCACAAATCAGGAATCTGATGGAATAATCTCCTCTTGCTAGGATGAGTGTAGCTCCCACAACACTCAAGAAGCTCGACACCATCCAAGACAAAGCAGCCCATTTGATTAGCCCTCCATCCATCACCTTAAACATTCAATCTCTCCACCACTGATTCATAATAGCAGCAGTGTGACCCATGTACAAGATACCCTGCAACAATCCACCAAGCCTTCTTTGACAGCACCTTCCACACCTGTGACCTCTACAACCTAGAAGGACAAGGGCAGCAGATACATGAGAACAACACCACCTGCAAGTTCCGCTCCAGGCCACACACAATCCCGACTGGGACCTATATGCCACTCCTTCACTGTTGTTGGATCAAAGTCCTGAAACTCCCTCCCTAACAGCACTGTGGATGTGCCTACACCACATCGGCTGCAGCGGTTCAAGAAGGCAGCTCACCACCACCTTTCTCAGGGGTAATTAGGGATGGGAAATAAATGCTGGCCCAGCCAGCAAAGCCCACACCCTGTGAACAAAAAAAAGGAAATGTAGCCGTTCTGCATGCAACCAGGCCGGCAGGAAAATGCTTGGGAACTGGCATGCCGACCAGCATCAGGAAATTCTATGTCTGCCCACTTTTTTCCCACCCCCATATCAGCACCAAATTCTTGCCCCAAGTTTCTCACTTGGAAAGCCACTGGCAAATTATAATCCACCTCTGTCATTGCCTCAGATTCTCAGCTTGGTTGAAAATCTATTCAAATTCACGGTCAGTTTACATTCAATTTCTTTTCAAAAACATGAAACATTTGACATATCAACTGTGAAACATAAATAATGAAACATTTATAATTCAATCAAGAAAACAACACTGCAGGAAATACGTACTCTGCAGTTTAAGGGGACTTTTGAACAGGAATTGTGTCCTTTTCCTCTCTCACTGTCTTTCACACACACAATCTTGCTGTTTACAAAAAATGCAAACTAAACTTCACATGACTAAAGCTTTAAAAATTGATTCTTTAGCATTTCTTCAAAAAAAATTGAAAAAGAGTCATGCAGACACTACCAGAAGCTGAACAAACATTCTACGTGACCAAGTGCTACTCACTCATCCTGGAAAATTGAGTATTCAACAACTGCCAACAATGTAGGATATTTTTCCAGCTATTGGAGTCATGGTTCTGAGCAAATGTCCAAGCCTAAACATTTGGCAGAGGCTGTGGCTTTCAAGTAAAAATGTTAATCATGATATTAGAAGAATCAAAAGGACTTTTGTGAAATATATACTTTTGGTGTTTTTATTTTGTTTGAAAACTTATTTTGGAGAATAAAAAAAATTAGTTCTTTAAATAAAAAAGATAAAATTTGTTTTGAGATTTAATCAGTCTTTTTTTTCTTGACTGGTTCTCAGGATTGTTTTTTTCCCCATAAGATCTTCGTTATTTCCCACAGGCAGTTTTCTAGCTTTACTTTTCATGTTTGTTCCTTACCTTCATTTTTGATTTCCTGTTGTTTCACTTTTAGTCAATCAGTAACACGTGACAGCAAAATGGTGGCAGCAAAAAGGTTGAACATTTAAGTGTGACTGATAAAGACTGACAACAGGAAGCAAGATGAATTCATGCAGGAAGTGCAAAACCTATGTACGACTTTTTACATCAGCTTGACTCAGTTGGTAGCACCCTTATCGCTGATGAAGATTGAGGACTCAAACTCCACTGCATAATTTGAGAACATAAGATCAATTGACAGTCATTGAATACTATTTGTTACATTGTTGGAAGTTCCACCCATTAGTTGAGACTTTAAGCCAAGGGTCCATCTGCCTGTTCCAATAGCTGACATGCAAAATAAAGATCTCATAGCTGAAGAGTAGGGAGGTCATTTGATGAAAGCAAAAAACTGCAGATGCTGGAAATCCAAAACAAAAATAAAAATACCTGGAAAAACTCAGCAGGTCTGGCAGCATCTGCAGAGAGGAGCACAGTTAACGTTTCGAGTCTGTATGACTCTTCAACAGAACTAAGTAAATGTAGAAAAGAGGTGAAATATAAGCTGATTGATGGGGGGGCGGGGGGGAGAGTAGAGCTGGATAAAGGGCCAGTGATAGGTGGAGATAACCAAAAGATGTCATAGACAAAAGGACAAAGAGGTGTTGAAGGTGGTGATATTATCTAAGGAATGTGCTAATTAAGGGTAGAAAGCAGGACAAGCAAGGTACAGATAGCCCTAGTGGGGTTGGGGTGGGGTGAAGGTAAGGGATCGAAATAGGCTAAAAGGTAGAGATAAAACAATGGATGGAAATTGGTGGGAAAAGAAAAATCTATATAAATTATTGGAAGAAAAAGGGGGGGGGGTGGAATTGGAAAGGGAGTGGGGATGGAGGAGAGAGTTCATGATCTAAAATTGTTGAACTCAATATTTAGTCCGGAAGGCTGTAAAGTGCCTAGTCGGAAGATGAGGTGCTGTTCCTCCAGTTTGCATTGAGCTTCACTGGAACATTGCAGCAGGCCAAGGACGGACATGAGAGCAGTGTGGAGTGTTGAAATGGCAAGCGGCAGGGAGGGAGGTCTGGGTCATTCTTGCGGCCAGACCGAAGGTGTTCTGCAAAGCGATCACCCAGTCTGCGTTTGGTCTCTCCAATGTAGAGGAAATCGCATTGGGAGCAACGAAAGCAGTAGATCAAATTGAGGGAAGTGCAAGTGAAATGCTGCTGTCTTGGTTAATGTTCCTCCCATAACTGAGAAAATTGGGATTTTCCACTTTGAGGAGGAGCCCAAAACGTAATCTCATAGAATTACAGCATAGGAAATGGTGTAGAAAAATTAAGTTTGAAACATCATTTCAATCTGAACTGCAATGGGAGGTTAAAGGAGATGGGTCTAAACTATAAAAAGACTAAGGTTTTCTGTGTAGCTAAAATCGGCTGAAGGGTTTTCCTCATTTGTATCAATTAACACCATAAACAGAGTCAACTCACTGTTGTTTGTGGGACCTCGCTATGTGTGAAATGACTGTTGTTCTGAGAGAAATGATGAGACACTATGTAAATGAAAGTCCTTCCTTTGTTTAAATCAATAAACCACCACATCAAGAAAACAAAAGTCAAGAAGCCCCTGAAATATTTGCCCCTCCTTTAACTATTCTTTTCACAGCGATATAATCTTCAAATATGAAATAAAAATCACTTAACTAAATGCTGACCTGAAAAACAGATATATTGTTACACTATTCATGTATATACTATGACATACATGAATTTACCCAACGATTTTACAGTTAATGAAAGCACTGCAATTATAGCTGCATCACTCACTTCATTATCCTGCAGATTGTATTGTCTGAAGTTCCTACCACCCACAGAGAACAAACTCTGAGTAAATGGTCTATTTCTTTCTGGTTTTAAGATTTCCAGAAAGAACAAAGATTTGGCACAGTGCATATACATGTCTAGGTATATATAGAATCCGCTGAAAACATCAGGTGTGGCCTCATTTTATATAAATATGGGTATGATTCCAATTACTGCTCTTGAAGACTGTAATCTAACCAGTGAAACCTCATCTGAGCTATGCAACTATTAATTAAACAACCAAATTATTTGAATCTTTTGACTTTTAAAAGGAAGTTTATAGTATCATTGCAGATAGTGGCCCGGATCTTCTGAAGAGCTGCAATTATTGTCATATCGCCGCTCGCTCAGAAATTTCCCTCCCACTCCTCCTCCCCCGGACTTGACACTACTCCATATTTCTTCCAGAGATTTCCAAGCCCAGCTTTCCCAGAAATGTGCAGTGCAACATCCCTTGGAGAGCTCCGTCAAAGCGTAGAGTCAGGGGAAGACAGGATATGCTCCCTTTTTACATCACGATCTGTAATATGGCTCAATTTGAATGATAGTGAATGGATGAGTCGATGAATGTTAGTGAATCGGTAGAAAGCTAGGGAGCTGATGTAAGTGGGTAGGTTGGGAGAGATGGTTAGGGTGGGTAGGTGGGTGAGGTGGGCAAGTGTGTAAGTGAGGTGGGTGAGGTAGATAAGTGAGTAAGTGGATATAAGGGTGAGGTAGTAGGTGGATGAGGTGGCAGGTGGGTTAGGTGGTAATCAGGTCTGAGGTTTAGTTGGGTGGTCGGTGGGATAGTCAAGTCCGGTCAGGAGGGTGGTTGGGTCAGGGTAGTAGTCGGGTGGTCAGGAGGTGGTTGCGAACAGACCAGTTGGGTCGGTGGGTAGTCTGGTCAGGCTTGGGGGAGGCGAGGTCAGTGTGAGCGATTGGAGTAACTGCCTAGCTCAGAGTCAGAGACATTCACAGAGAATCCCAGGGAGCAGGCAAATTGCCCATCGGAAGTGAAAACCTCTCAGGCATTTGCCGCAGAGGTCAGTGCATCAGGGCTTCCACAGGGTCCGGATGCACATCTCAGTCATACATGCAGTCTCTGATGAACTGGACACTGGAAGATTTGTCCCAGTGTGACTTATAATCCATCCAGCATTAATTGCAGGGTCTGAAAATTAACAGCACTTCTGGTGCACTCCTTTCATAGATCGAGCAGCAGTTGAGTGAAAGGACTATGTATTAAACCATGGTCCTAGATCTCCAGCTCCTGGCCTTCCCTACAACTCCTGTAGGCCTTGTTTGGGGGGAGGCTTTTCTGCTCAGCACACAGTCCCATCAATTGGACAAGAAGTAACTGGCAGGGAGGACACATGGACTGTGAGTTTTGTCTTCCTCAGCATTTAACTAGGGCCCATCTTGGGTTCCAGACCAGAGTCCAAGTCCAGAACCACTGATTATAACTAAAGTAAACTATAATTCCCAGCTGAAACCCTTTTTATTTAAAGCTGGAACACCAATGATCCAAGGGAACTTTCCCTCGATTACCTACACTATTCCCCCAGTCAATTTTTCAGGCTCTGAAATATCCTGTAATACAGATGTGTGTTAATATGGAAATCATCTTGTTAAAGACAATTGCTAAACAGGTTTTGGGCATGGCTTATCCCATTTAAATAGAATAAAAAGATACAGCTGGAACACTTTGTGTGGGAGCCAGTAGCATGGAGGAGTTGTCTTGAAAATAAACTAGCTTGAACCAAAAAAGACCAGCCTGGATTAATTCTTCCACCACAACATCTTATTGTGAGTAACAATGTGGTGTACCCTTTGCTGGAGCTCTTCTATGACAGCTGGGGTGGTGTACTAGGTATCCTCTACTGTTCTTTTACACTTGATATAAAGGTCTGTTTTTGCTATTTGGTTTTCTGCACAGCTCAATTTCTCTTGCACCCTGATTTCCCCATTTTGTGTGATAAGGTTGTAGTTGAGTAGACTAGGTAAAAAAGGCTGCGAATGTGCTCAAACTTATCAATGAACAGACTGTATTCTAAAACAGAGCTATTCATTGTAGTAACAAATTAACCTGATAACTCTAACAAAAGCAAAATACTGCAGATGTTGGAAATCTGAAATAAAAACAGAAAATACTGGAAATAATCAGCAGGTCAGGCAGGATCTGCAAAGAGAAAGAGTTAACATTTGACAGGGGCCTTGCCCTCTGGCAGGAGAGCCTGTGAGCACCCAGTGTTGCCTCCTTTGGGGAAGGCCTGTTGTATTAAATGCCACTGGTGAGCCTTCATGCCTCTTAAGAGCTGGCCAATCAGGGGCTGGCAGCTGCCCATTGCAGGAAATGCCAGTAAGAAGGGTGGCAGCTGCCAGCAATGACCCAGGATCAGTGAGAGACCCCAGACCAAGGTAGATAAGGGCAGGATGGAGTTCAGGAGAGGGGGGTGGCTCTCAGCAGGATCCCTCCCTGATGCTGGGTCCCTCGATCAGGCACTGAGTACCTTTGAACAAGGGACCCCTTGGGAGCCTGTGAGCAAACTCAATAGGGTTTGATTTTTTCAGGCTTCCTGAGCGGTGCCTGTTCCTCCTGATACTGGCTGTATACCAGCAGAGTGGGATGAGGCCCTTAAGTAGGCATTAACTGCCCACTAAGCCTCAATTGGCATCAGGGAGGGAAGGCCAACCATAAGCCTTTCTGCCCTAGACTTACTTGGGGTAGAGGTGGGAAGCACTATCCTCACCCAATTACATGTCTCTTGCCTCTAGACTTCCCTTGTGGGAGGGCACCAAATGCTCCAGATTGATGACCCTTCATCAGAACCTGATAACTCAGGCAGGCATATGAAATTTGTTAACAAATTTAAATTTTAAACAATAGTAATACTGTACATTTTAATGTCAGATTATGTTTCCAACAACTGAAACAAGAGTTTGGAGCAGTTATGAGTAGCAGGAAGGATCTTTATGAAAATGAGGGACACATTTGCTAGCCTGTTGTCGTATAAGCGATTTAGAAAGCATAAGGGGAATCAAGTGGTGCCAGAAAATGTGAAAACAGCTACAAAAGAGATATTTTTAGAAAGGCTAACAGAACGTTTATAATGGTCAACAGGAACAAATCCAAACTTCTAGTTTTAATTCAGTGTTGAATGCAAGTAGTGAATAGAAATTGTGAACCAATTGGATTCAATTTAATCATGCTACATTTTGTTGCTCTAATATCTAAAAATATCAGTCACTGTGGGCCTAACACTTCCAGAGGAGTAAATTTACTAAGTAAAATATGCTGAGCAAAGAAGAGTTACAGAACACCCAGGTGGTGAAAAACTACACGACCAGCTTCAATCTTCCTGTCTTTTTGTCAAGTATTGTACACGAATGAGACAAAGGAGAATTTTTTTCTGCTTGAAGCCTCCAAACATTGAAAAATATTTCAATCTTTACAGTATCCACAATTTTCTACAGTGTACCATTAGATCCTTATGGCAGAATTTTGCATTCATCGTGCGGGGAGCGCTCGGGGAGCCGCCTGCGATTGATTCGGCACCACGATTTCACGCCAGTGGGCCAATTCGGGCCCCGCCCTGCCATGGAGCAGGAGCACTGGGCGCCACCTGTGTGGGAAGGGAGAGTCGGGTCCAGCGCGCAGTTCCTGCATGCACACAAAAGAGCGCTTCAATCTCCGGGGCACACAGCTGCATTGACTGTGTCACAGGAGATGGGACATGTTTCTAATGGCAAAAGAAAGTTTTCACTTAATTTGTAAGCTACAGGAAACTTCATCCCCGCTCGTGTTATACCGTGATGGTTCGTGGTGACATCGGGATGCTCATCACGCGTCATTTTATTTTCCGGCATGACAGGCGCATGCCTGCACGCTAAATGTAAAATTCTGGCCTACGATTAATGTTACGAGAACACAACTGAAGAAATAATTCGTCGTGAAATTAAATAACTATCTCAATAAGCTGCAGAAAAGTTGCTTCATCCCACAAAGGGGTTCAATAAGAGTCTAGAAGATAAAATAATTTTCAAAATACAATGTAAGAATTTCAGAAACAGCTTTAAGAATTTATACAGCACACAACTCTGCCCTCTGCTGTTACAATGACAGAGACAGACACAGACAAACTGAGGGGGAACCTGGATTCTTTTCACTTTTTGAAAACATGATCCATTTTGGAAGAATGGAAACATCATCTGTGAAAGTCACTTATGGTTGTCGTGAGGATTTTAATAGAATATCATGGAGTGAAATTTTTGTACAAGATCTGACTGGACAGTTGCACTCAACAAAATTATATAGTCTTCCAAAATTTGAAGATAACAGGAGAGCATTTTAAATTATATAAGAATACTATTGTAACACCCTGGTGGTGATAGCGCTCAGTGTGAGGGCAATTTGAGGGGTGAATAAATGATCACAAAATCATGTATACGCACAATATGAAAGCATACTTATTCAAAAGTGATATACTCCCACCCCAAACCACAGGACTGACAACACGGACTGTAAAATAGAGGTTGATTGTTCAAAGTTGTATCAGCTTATCTTGGACAGGCAGCTTAGGGAGAAATGTCACACTCAGTGCTTTCTGTGTATACTGAATTGGTAGTCCACAAACTCTTAACAGCTTTTCTGTTGACCTATGCATGGTACATCTCAAACACTTAACAGCTTGGGTTAAATTATGATGACAGGTTGCACATACTAGGTTTATATTCTCAAATATAGAAGATTACGGGATGATCTAATTAAGGTATTCAAGATGATTAAAGCAGTCGATAGGGTTAATAGAAACTTTCCTCCTGGTGGAATCCAGACCAGAGGGTGTAACCTTAAAATTAGAACTGAGACTTTCAAGAGTGATGTGAGGAAGCACTTCTTAAGATAAGGGAAATCTGAAACACTCTCCTCCAAAAAAGCTGCTGGGTAACTGAAAATTTCACAAGAGGCTGATAGATCTTTGTTGGGCAAGGGTATTAAATGTTACAAAATCAAGGTGGGTAGATGGAGTTAAAATGCAAATCAGCCATAGGCTAATTGAATGGCAATGAAACAGGCTCAAGGGGCTGAATGGCCTGCCTCGGTTTCTGTTCCCTGGGTGCTAAGGTTCCTCCTGTGCCTCTGATAATCTCCCAAGTCCCTTATCACATCTAATACTCCCAAGGTGAACTGCTCTGCACCAAAGATTGAAACAGAAGGAAGCTGAAAATGAATCATAGAATAGTTACATCACCAAAGCAGAGCTAGGTGGTGTCCTGGGGCGAAACTTCAGCCTTGCAAACCTCTACACAACTTAACTTATAAAAGTGAATATAGTGCATTAGTATGAATTAATTATGCATTTATAATCACGTATTTTACATAAAGAGGATATAATGATACTGATTGCACATTCTCCATTGTTCTACACTTTTTCACAGGATATGTACTAGAAAAAAATGCACATTATGTGTAATATGGCTCACATGGGGCAATACTATATGTTCCTGCAACAGTTGCTGCATGATGTGCAATTTTCATAATCATTACAATGGAGTGGGCTAGGTTCAATTACATTCTTTGCTTATTTATTGGTTTGCAGTTTTGGAATAGTCATGTAGATGTACAAATTTTGGGAAAGACAGAAATGCAATACATGGAAATCTCTATGTATGTCAGTACATGCGGATGTATATCCAGTAGAGCTAGCTCCTACTAAAGTTGGTTTGTTTACTTACATTGAACTATTCAAAAAAACTTCCAGATTTTTGCTGCCACCAACCCTCCACCCAAATTTCGCCACTCTAGGTGACCGCTGAGTTTACCTGGTGGTTGCACTGGTCCGACATGAAAGGAGATTATTTCACCCATCACATTCGTGCCAGTGCTTTGCAAGAGCAACTCAGCTGGTCTCACTCCCCTGCCTTTTCCCCATAGCCCTGCAAATTTTGTAAGAGAAATTGAAATAAACACAAAAAAACAACAAATTGGGTTATTCTGCATCATCTGAAACTTGCTAATCCAATCCCTTACCAAAATCTCTGCCACTATCTTTCTTTTAGTCTGGCTTCCTTTCTCTCTTATGGTTTGAAACTTTTCATTCAAGTTTTCTACATTTGATCAGTTTCTTTTTTATTCCACTTAATGGCTCTTATTGGTGCATGTTTTTTATTACCTACTTTATGTTTCACTCTACATTTTTTTTGCAGCCAGAGTATTTTTTCATATTTTCAGCTGCTCTTACTGTCAATAATGCAAGTTTCTTTCTAGGTAAACTACCATAGATCAAATATTCAACTAAAAATATGTGGATTCTATAAAATACACAACGGAGTATATGTTCATCTCTGCATCAAGATAAATCAAACACAAGGAAACAGGGCCACTGATTTATTTTACTAAAATGTTTTCTTCTAACGTTATACACAAGTATATTTAATTGTTTCTTCTTTGGGATTCTCTTCTGACAGCACTGTCAAACAGTGTTAGTGGATTCTTCTTTCTATTGACAACACTGTTCAAAATGTTATATGGTCCAGGGAATAAAATCACCATGCACTTGTGTAATGAAACTGTAAATCTGTTTATAAAGAATAGGCTTACAATTTCACTAGAGTGTACAAAATAAATCTTCGTCCAGCAGTTATTTTCTTGTTAATCATTTTTATGTTTGCACTCAACTGCAATGCATGCATCCAGAATGGTAAATTAGGTTCACTGCCACTAAATTATCAACCAAAACTGGGGCTCCTTTCTAGTGATATCATCCAAGCATCTTATGCCATAGTAATAATGCACTGCATGTTGCAAAACAAATAATTGTGGAAAGCAGATTATTTTAGGCAAGAAAAGCAGCAAACTAAAACGGTAGCAGCAGGGGGGGTAGGGAGAAAGAGGTGGTAAGAGTGAAGTTAGTGACTTAGCACTCAATACAGGGAAGAACATGGGTTTAGCAGACTCTTAAGCATTTCTTTCCTTGATGGTTGCTTTTATGTTTTGTGTTTAAAAAGTAACACTCTTCAATAGTGCTCTCCTCAATAGTGCTGAGGAGACCTTTTTTAATTTTTAAAGTACAAAAAGACAGGAAAGGGTGATGGGCTGGAATCTCTCAAGCCTGCCTGAATGGGTGGGATAGTGATGGAGAATGGTGGAAAATTCAGGTGGTGAGGCCTACCACCACCTTATCGCCTGACCTGTATTTTCATCCTTGTCAAGGCCACCGATGGCTGGTCATAAATGGCAGCAAGAAGGAGCAGGGTTTGAGTCACTGCCTGACTTTCCTGGCATTCGCTTCAGTTACTGCAGTTTCTAGAGCCACCTTCTAAAAGGTTATATTTGGTCCCGAGAGACTTATTGGCCCTGAGCCCCCACACTCTCCCCATCTTGTCCCTGTAGAACAAAAGTGCCTTGCAGCTGATTCCACTACATGCATACTGCCCCAGCTTTTGCCGGTTCAAGGCCACTGAATCTTTATTGGAAAAATTCGTCCAGTCTTTTTTTGTTAATCAATTTAACACTGCTCAGGTCTCCTGTGGTGCTTCTGGGACAGTCCTGCTACAGCATTGCCAGTGTTCCCACCAGGACTACTGGGAAGTTTCATCTTGGTGGTGAGCATTGCACTGATGGGGGCTGCCATACATGTGAAATAACCCCCAAACCCCCCTGAACCAAGATGGAGTTGAGAGAGGGAAGCAGACATGCATTTCATCCCATCATTAAATTGGAATAGTAAAGCATTCCAATCTGATGTCTTTATTGAAAATGTACACATATATTACATGTATGTTATGTGCCTTATCTGCCCAGAAGGAAAAGGCAGTAAAAACTAGGAAATAAGAATACTGGCCTAAACTGTTTTTTTTTCCCTTCTGGGTACAATTTTAGACTAGTGCACCATGGTATTTCTATTTCATTATATTTAATTCAAGTTTATGCAGCAAAGGGAGCAAATAGTAATTTACCCCTTGAGGTATATCCATGCCCACTGGCATCGGACAAGATCAGTGGCGTAAGCCGACAAAATGGTGAAGGCCAAAAATCAGTTTCAAAGTGTTGTGAAACCAGTTTGCAAATCATCTGCTCTGCCCGCCAATGGCAGGCTCTGTTTCCTACCACCATCAGACGTTAGGAACCTCATTGTAACGCATCTGCATATCATTAAATCCAGCCTGCTGGAATTGTCCACTAACATTGGCATGATTGCACACTGATGCGTTTCACAACAGCATATAAAAGGCGTGCAATTGGCAGGCTGCACTTTGAGGGGAACTTGGGGGTCAGTGCACAGTGACTTTGCGGAGCACTTGCCCAGGTCACCTGTTGGACTTCAAGATTGAGGTGCATTGGGGCGGGGTTAAAGGCCACGCATTAGGAAAACCTTGTATAAAGTGACCATTCCTCTGCAGCTGTGACAGTTCAGGCGCAATCACACTGATCTGATTGGAGTTGGGCCTCTAGTTTCTCTGCCCACTCAAGCAATGCAGAGGCATCCAAGTGCTCAGGACCTTTTCAGCCCTTGGGTACGGACCGCAAGTAATGAGCATTTTAGTAGATTGCAGAACAGTTGGACAACCGGGCACATTGTACAATCTCCTTACTAAAGCTGGCCGTGGGGCAGTCACTGGTGAAGGAGCGCTCAGCCCCTTGCAATATCATCATCCTGGTTTGGACCAATCTCCTCCATGGTTCAAGCTAACAGTGCAGTCTTGCAGTGCAGGATACGAGAATGCCTGAGCTGAGAGCACAGCCTGCAGTCCAATGGGCAAAGCTGAAGCTAATCGGTCAGGTGGAGTGGGGTGGAGGTTTGTGATTTTCAGGCAGCCATGAAGCATACTAATCTCTGGCCATCCAAGTGATGGCCAGCAGCCCTCAGCATGGGTTAAGGGGCCTTAAGACATAACCAAGACAAGTTTTTAGTACACCCATGCTAACCTATGTGTCTCTCTCTTTTTCTCTTTCATCCTGCAGGAGTACAACATCAGGGTCATGGAGCCTGCTGATCTAACTGTCTGCCTTGTGGCTTAGAGAGCAAAGATGACTGAAGAGAGTGGCTGGCTGCACATAGGGAGGAGCAGAACTATTTGGAAGAAGAGGTGTCTAGAGCACCAGTACACACCACAACGAGCAGTTGCTGGTTGGCATCTAGCTAGACCCAGCATCTATAGACACCACCTTTCATTCCTGCAGATGACCAAGAACCAGTGTCGCCAAAGACTGCACATGCCTAGGGAACTGGTTGGTCACATCTGTCAACTACAGCAGGCATTGGCAGCATAGGGACATGTAGGGCATCCATTACCAGTGGCCATGAAAGTGACTGCGGTGCTCAATTTCTACGCCAGTGGCTCCTTTCAGGGATCCACAGGTGACCTCTGTGGGATATTGCAAGGCTCCACCCACAAGTGCATGGATGCCATCTTCATAAGGGCACAACTTTGTGCATTTTACTCAGGGCCAGGACAGCCAGGACACAAGCAATTGGACTTGCCCACATCTCGGGTTTCCCACAGGCCAGGGTGCCATCGACTGCATTCACATGGTGCTCAGATCCCCCATGCAACATGCGGTCAACTGTGTCAACCACAAGGCGTTCCATTCGCTGAATATGCAACCACCGGAAATGCATCCTGCCGGTCTGCACACAGTTTCCAGGGAGTGTACGACTCCTATGTTCTCAGTCGGTCTCAGATCCCTGATGTCTTCCAGGGTCCACAGAGGCTGTAGGAATGGCTCCGCGGGGACCAGGGCTACCCACAGAAGACATGGCTGATGACACCTGTGCAGTGGCCTCAGACTGCAGCACAGCGAAGTTATAACAAGGCTCATGCTGCATCTCGCAACTTGGTGGAGCAAACCACCGGGATGCTGAAAGAGGTTCCGGTTCCTGGATTGGTCTAATGGAGCCCTGCAATATAGTCCACAGAGGGTGTCACGCATCATTGCTGTGCTGCACCCTTTAGAACCTGGCACTGCAATGGGGAGGAGCTGGCTGAGGAGGAGGAGATGGAGGCCTCTTCTGAGGAGGTGGTCCTTGAAAGCAACGATGAGGGGGGGTGAGGCCCTTGCACTGGCCAGATGAGGCAGGTGCGCTCAGGAGACCCTCGCAGCTGGTGATTTATGGAAGATGATGATGACAAACAGTGAGGACCCTCCATAGATCTTCATATAGCCTCTGAGAATGTCTGGCCAAGGGCAGCTCACTTGCACTCTGATCAGGGTCAGGTCAGAGAGACACAGCCATGAAACTTTAAAAGCATCTGATCCTTTGTCTGCCTTCAGGAGTACAGCATTGCTGGTCACAGATGCTAGTGTGATGGGGGCTAGCCCCACCTTAAAGGTGCTGAAAGCAAACAGAATGACAGAACTCTGTGGCGCCTGCCCACAACATTCTGGCAGCAATGACAAGAACCATCTGAGGTGCAGGTGTCAGTAATGTTTCCAGGGAGTGAGGCCAGACCATCACTTTGTACTAAAGGCTGCATAAAGCACAGGGAAGAGGCCCTGGACTAAGACATCTGCCTTTTATCTTGTGCAGAACGGTTTCACATTTGAGTGACACGAATACTGCTCTAAGGAGCCATAGGCAGGAAGACATTTTTTGGCAGTTTATTTACAATAGTGAACATTATGTACAAGTGATTTAATACCTGTGCCCAGGCTGTATAACTACATCTTCATAACTTTCCTAACCCTGCCACTATGTCTTGGTGCTCCCTGAACGTCCACAGCGGAGGTGAAGGCAGCCTGCTGACTGTGACACCCTGTCTGTGATTACCTTGGCGGGTGTCCTCTTGAGGGCCGTGGCCTGCTTTTGGGATCCTGCTGTGCCAGTGGCACCCTCCTTGGCCCATGGAGCTGGAGCTGCTGAGGTCACTGGGAGTGTCTGACCCATCCTAATCCCGGAGTGACAAGGGTGGATGGCAGGGTGGGTACACCTGCTGATCTTCCTCCCTATAGGTGCCCAAGGGCCTCTGGCTGACTCCTCGAGGAGAAGGGATGGCTGGAGTGAGATCGAGCTGCCCTGCACCACTCCTGCATAAACACTGTTGGAGGCCAATTAATGCATCAGTATGGAGTTGAGCCTGTGCAGGAGCGACATCTACATGGTGGCCACCATCCTACCAGTGTTAACCTCAGTGTGTTGTCATGCCAGCGTTATCACCTCCGGCTGAAGGCAGATGGACTCCTCCATCGTGCCTTGCAATCTGCGGAGTGCAGCAGACATCCATTCCTGATGTTGTTGGAGCTGCAAAGGCAAGCTCAGGAACTGTGACTTGACCGAGTCCAGAGACTCATCATCTGACTCAGACTTAGCCAATTTCCGGCCTCCAGCAGTCCTCCAAGTGCCAGAAACCAGGGAAGGCCTTGCCTCTGCCTGCTGCGGATCAGACAGTGCAATGTGCTCACGAGATTGTGATTCCAAGGCTACTGTAAAGTTAGGTCCCACTGTGGTGTCTCTGTGCTGGTGGAGGGTGTGGGTGATGGGACTTCCAAGGTGGGAGCCTCCAGGTTCCTCTTTGGGGCTTGATTGGAGGCCCAGGATCATGGACTGCGTCAGCTGTTTTGCAGATGTGCCTGCAGAAGCAAGGGGAGATAACTAGTGCATGGCAGTGGCCTCTGGATGTTGCACTGATGGATCCTCATTTGGTAAGCACCACTGACCTCAGTCAGCACTGGGACAGTCCAGATCATCACCAGTCAACTGGATGATTGTTTTCAAAGTCCGCGAGGACCTTGATTTCAGGCATTTCTCCCTCTTGCTGTGTGCCAGCTTGTCCTGCATGAATGGAGATGGAGAGAGTCCAAGCAGGACGCCTGTCAGGCCAGACAAGTGTGGGTGGTGAGTGGTCCCATGAACAGGCTGAAAGAGTATGAATAAATGGTGATGTCCCTTGAACCAGCAGTGAGGGAGGGTGATGGGTTTGTGAGTTGTGATGAGAAGAATGACTTACCCTAGCGCAACGGAGATCATCATTCATCCTCTTGCGGCACTGGATGGCTGCCCTCTTTTGAAAGGCACTGGTACTGACCACCACCTCCCAAGCTGGATTAGTGATGTTGCTGCCCATCCTGCGGCCAGAGCAGAGGTAGAGGACTTCACCGCAAGCCTCCACTGTGTTCAAAGGCGCTCAAGGGACGCATCATTGAACCTGGGGGCTGCAGTCTATTTACCTTTTCAGGGCCATATCGCCTTTGCAGCAGTCACGGGCTGGAGGCAGAGGTGCACACAGATAGACTTTAAATATGGTGCCCAGCGTGAAGTGGAGAGGTGATGGTATGGCAGGCAAATTAGAGCCTGCCCGCCATAGAAACGGCTTGTTTCCTGGGAATGCATAATTAATACAGCAAGTTTAGGACTATTTGGTGTGAAAAGCTGCCATTGCGGCCGGTGGGTTAAGACACGGTGTTACCTGCCTGCTACAGCAAGTTGAAATCTGGGATGATTCCACCCATGATGGTTAAACCACTGTGCTCCACGTGGCTGACATTAGGCATTATTCTTGTTTACTTACTATTTGTCCAAACATCTAGCCTCAAAATGCCATAAGAGTAAACGTGATGGCGATTGTGGCTAATGGACATACATCTTTCTGTTCTGTCGAAGGGTCGTGAGGACTCGAAACATCAACTCTTTTCTTCTCCGCCGATGCTGCCAGACCTGCTGAGTTTTTCCAGGTAATTCTGTTTTTGTTTTGGATTTCCAGCATCCGCAGTTTTTTTGTTTTTATACATCTTTCATATTGTTTATATGGGTAGCACTTTGAATTGTGCCATGGACCAAAATATGGGGCTGGACTTTACAGACCGTCAGGCCTGTTTTCGTTGGGGGTCAGAATAGTTTGGGTGGCAAGCCCACCACCTTCCCACCAACCCCCAAGCTGCCCCCCGCACCCCCCCCCATAACATGATAGGTGGACAAGTACCAAAATCAGACACCCACTCACCATTTTTAAATAAAAAATGAATGGTCAATTGAGCTTGTTACCAAACCAATTGACCCAGCTGTTTTATGGCATGGATGGGAGTGGGCAGCCCACTTATTAAACACAAGTGGTTAAAAGGAAGGAAGGTGGGCTGGATTGCAACATTTAGGGGTTACCCTGTGTGCATCAGGGGCAACCTTCCCCCCCGCCCCCTCCTTGTTCCTCCTCACCTGGCCTCCAAAACCTACCCCCAACCCACAATTTAATGTCCATTTGCAGGACATGAAGATATCTATTTTCAGCTGTCTTAGGTTAATTTAATGCAAGTTTTTTTTTGTTTTACTAATTTTTTTTGCTATCCAAAAAAGTTCAATGGTAATACATCCGACAACCAATCTACTTCTCACCTTTGTGTCGGAGGGAAAAATCTAGTACTCAATTTTTTTGTTTTTTAAGGCCTTGAAGATTAAGCGAGGAGTGTTTTCCCTTGTATGGCAGGAGCGTAGTGCTTAAATGGAGACCAGGGTGTCAGAACATCACCATTATAAATTTTTTTTTGCAGGGTACTGCCTGAGCTTATTCAGCCTTCAAATACCACATGTCAAATTTTGGTTATGGGCATATGGAGTTTTCCTCTTTTTTTATATACTATTGAAATCAACGACATGAGTATTGTGCACCTACTGCCAACAGCACATTTAACATGATAAGACTACCTTCAGGAAGATCAAGGTTTCAAGGCCGTGTGTAAGAAACTGGGGTGTTTAATAAGTAGGTGTTTTCTGCATTTTATGGGATTAGCTAAGCAGCACTGATTCTCTCTTTGCCAAGAGGATTTGTAAATACTTTTAACCTCCAAACAGTCTTAGTTCAGGCTGCCATGCTGACATTCCTAAACTGGTATAATGGTGTCTTGTACAGCCCCTTATCTATGCAAGTGTTCAGAAAGGGCCAGGATATGACACTCAGCAGATGCAAACTAAAAGGCTAACATCAAGCAGAGTGACACACAGTGGGGTGGTAACCACCCTGATGTTCTGAGTACCTGTCGTGTATCCTTTGGTCAGGATAGTTAGATAAATGATTGACACTGGGTAAGCTGCCAGCTCACAGAAAAAAGGATATATAATTGGTGTCATGCTGGTGGTGAGGGGTTAAGGTGCTGGTGAGGTGGCAGTGATCGTTGGGCAGCTACCTTCTTCAGATGGAAGATGGACCAGAGGAGGAGGAAGATCAAGGGAAGAGTTTCCTAACACTCCAGCTAGAAAGCAGAATGCTGTTATCACAAGCATATACTTTTTCTGTCTAAATCGTTAAGACATCATGACTCATTGACTGTCTATTTAGCATCTGTGGCCCCCCCAAACCTAGGAAATCTTACAATTGGTGTCAGAAGTGGGATCCACAGTAGTCAAGATTGGCTTGGAGTTTGAGAAGCAACAGTCTTAGATTGTAGTTAAATGTGTGCTGTAGTTATTAAGCGAAACCAGGAGTCACAATGGCATATGCTAGGGAACGAGTGGTTGGGGGTTTGACAGAGAAAACAAGCAAGCCTGGAGTGAGGGGAGACACTGGGATTTGATAAGCTTTCTAAAAAGTTTTATAAAGGAAAAATGAAGTTTAAAAAGTTCCAGAGTAAATTGGTCTATGATGTTTTGTGTTTGTCTTACAGCTGAATAAAAAGTATAAGGAGTTAAGAGAACAAGTCAGTAACTTACAAAAAGGGACTGACCCATTTGATCAGCTCTGCTGTGAACAGGAAATACATGACAGAGTACAATATACATAGTGAAAAATTAGACCACACGCTGCAACCCAGGAAGGCTTCAGAGAAGGCACGTGAATCTTTCTCTTTTCAGAAACAGGGACCAGAAGGGTTCTAAAGCAATGATTTTAAACCAATCCTCCTAGCTGCAGGCTCCCTAGAATCAAAGCAAGGCATAGACCAGGACACTCACGAGGTCCTAGTTAACATCAAACAGTTGCCCACCGAAAGCCTGAGTGCATTCAGAAAAATCTGACTCCACAATCCTTACCCCAACCCTATGGGGTACTTTTGCCCAGCTGAGTATACTGGACATTCAAGTCAAATCATCACGAAAGCAGGGTGTTGTTTGCAAACATCAAAGAAGCAAAAGTTTGGGTTCTAGGGAGAAGTTAAGATTCAGATGACATGTTTTACTGACTTTAAATTGCTGTGAGGTTCCGTTTTTTTTAAATTTCAAATTGTACTTATTAAAGAACTGTGAAGGCCTATTTGTTCCCACAATATAAAGGTAAGCCTGAAGTTTGGCAGCAATCCAATTTGAACTTCTCAAAACATTTTGTATCACAGCAAACTCAAGAAGAACGGCTAAAATTCAAACTGAAGACACTTAACAAATTTGAAAGAAATAGTCAGTAAAGTAGCAGAACTGGGAAAACCCTTTTAAAGGGGAAAAAGGATAGACAGATATTGGACGAAATTCTCCCATCCCGCGAGCAGTGTGACAGGCGAGAGCGGAGAATTTGGTGGGAGGCAAAAAAATGCATTGTTAAAACAGATCACAATTCTTCTGACAGTGTTTTCATGGTGGGTCAGCTATCCCTGCTGACTAGTGGAGCAAATGCCATTTGTATTATTAACACGTCATGAATGCTTATTCTAGCTAGCCTCCTCTCATACTCTAATTTCTTTCCCCAACCATGGCAGATGGTGGAATTTGAATTCAATAAAAATCTGGAATTAAAAGTCTAAAGATGGCTATGAAACCATTGTTGTAAGGACTAATGTCCTTTCTGTCCTGGCCTGGTAAGGATCTACATGTGACTCCAGACCCACAGGAATGTGGTTGACTCTTAAATGCCCTCTGAATTAGTGGGCAACTAGGGATGGGTAATAAATACTGGCCTGGCCAGCAACGCCAATCTCATGAACAAAATTTTTTTTAAAAGTCATTCTCTGCCATTTTTTTTTTTAAATGTCCTTTGTGGAGTTATATGCTTTTTCCTTAAGTTTGATGCTTTCCTTAACATCTCTGGTGAGTTTTTCTTTATAGTAGGAATACTCTGAAATATTGCCTTAAATGTCTGCCTCTGCTTCTCTATTGGTCTATCTAGCCTCATTTCTCAGTTCACTTCAGCTAGCTCAGCTTTCATCCCCACATAGTTGCCCTTATTTAAATTTAAGATACTAGTTTTAGACCCACTCTTCTCCCTTTCAAACTGGATGTAAAATTCAATCGTATTGTAGTTGCTGCTACCGAGGGGTGCCTTTACTCTGAGTTCATTAATTAATCCTGTCAGGTTACACAATACCAAATCTAACCTGCTCTCTGGTTGGTTCATGCTGCTCTAAAAGACTATCTTGAAAGTATTTTAAGAACTCCTCATCCAGGCTACTACTGCCAATCTGATTTTTTCAGTTTGTGTACATTAAAATCACCCGTCATTATTGCCAACCCTTTATCAAAAGCACACAGTATTTCCTTTTGAATACTTTGTTCTACGCCGTGGCTACTGTTAGGGAGCCTGTAGACCACTCCCACTAATTACTTTTTTCCCCTACTATTCCTCATCTCCACCCAAAGCAATCCTACATCCTGATCTCCTGAACCAAGGTCGTCTCTAACTATTGCACCAATGCAATTTTTTATTAACAGTGCGACCCCTCCACCTTTACCTAGCTTCCTATTCTTCTTGAATATCATGTACCCTTCAATATTAAGGACCCAATGATTGTTGTCCTACAGCCACATCTCTGTAATTGCTGTCAATGTGGGCCATCAATTCATTTGATTTACTTTGTTATGAATGCTACAAATGCTAGGAATATGGTCACAACTCTCCTAGCCCTCAATGGCATATTCTTTCAACTCAGGGGATGTCCACCCCTTGCAACGAGAACGAGTCCCACATTCACACTTGCCTCATGAATTTGCCAGGTCATAACCTTTGCTTTGGTCTGTAGCTGAACTCACTCTGGGAACCTAGAGCTCACTTAGGAACAAGGTTGATGTGAGAGAAGACTTGAAGTCTTCGCTGCCACCTAATGATGCAAACACTGCTGCGACTAAGGTGTGGACATGCCTAGGGATCTCCTCCTCCCGTGCATGTCTTTTCACATGCCACTACCACTGAGGAGACACACATGCTGCTTGAGTATCAATGCTGATGAGCTGGCCTCATTTAATGGTGTTCTTTGAGGAAGAAGGGTGAGAAACGCTTACATCACAAACTTCCAATAAAGATTTAAACACATCGTCCTGATATCACACAAGAGGTGCAGATACTAAAACAAAAATAAAAGTACCTGGAAAAACTCAAAAGGTCTGACAGCATCTGCGGAGAGGAACACAGTTAACGTTTCAAGTCTGACTCGAAACATTAACTGTGTTCCTCTCCGCAGATGCTGTCAGACCTGCTGAGTTTTTCCAGGTATTTTTATTGTTGTTTTGGATTTCCAGCATCCGTAGTTTTTTGCTTTTATCTAGGTGCAGATACTAGTTCAACTGAGGTTGACATCACAGGAATGTGAATCTTATAGTCGGACATGACCACTGATTGGGATGAAGGCTAACCTCTTGAAATAAGAGGACTCCAAAGTACAAAATCACAATGCCTTCAGTTGACAGGAACATTCACGTATAAACCAAAAATATTAACAAAAGTGCAATTTTGTTACATATCTAGCACACCCATGAGCCAAAAGTGACATCACTTTTTCTTAACTTTTCTAAACCTATCGTTATGCCTGGGTGCAGCCCCGACATCCGCAGCACCGGTGGAGGCAGCCTGCTGACTGCTATGTCCCGTTGTCTGTGATGACCTTGGGATGTCCTCTGGTGGCCCAAGGCCTGGAGGACCCCGGCCTGATATGGATCTCCTGCTCAGGGGCCGGAACGCCCTCGTGGCCTGAGAAACTGGAGTGGATGGGGTCACAGGCATTGTGGATTGAGAGTGGCTGTCCTGACAGGAGGTCCCCGGACCGTCCAGCTAACGCTCATCCTCCCTGTGGATGCCTAAGGGTCCCATCCTGACTCCTGTAGGGAATGTTGCGCCCAGAGGGAGGTCAAGGTGCCTCGACCCCATGTCGCCTACATCCTGATAGTGCCCCCCCAGGGTGTGTAGCCATGGAGTGCAGGGCCGAGCACAAATCCGGCAAGACCTGCTGGACCAAGGTCTCCATGGTGTTCACCAGCCTTCCCATGGTGACATTGAGGCTCTCACGTTTCAGAGCCATGACATCAGACAGAACGTGGACTGAATCCTCCATAATTCGCTCTAGACTGCTGAGTAACTGCCAAATCGCTGCCTGATGTTCTGTTGCCTGTCGTTGCATCCCCAGCACTGATTTGGCAGCTACTTCCAGAGGCTCATCATCTGACTCAGACTGAACGAGTGGCTGGTCTCCAGTAGCCTTCCGACTGCCAGAGACCAGGGCAGTCTGTCCCTGCCTCTGATTACTGCGGGGATAGGAAAGGCAAATGGAACGTTAGCCTTTATTTCAAAGAGAGTGGAGTATAAAAATAGGGAAGCCTTGCTAAAACTATATAAGGCACTAGTTAGACCATACCTAGAAAACTGAATGGTTTTGGTCCATTATCGAAAGAAAGATATACTGGCATTGGAAACAGCAAAGAGAAGGTTCACAAGGTTGATCCCAGGTAAGGAGGGATTTTCTTATGAGGAGAGGCTAAGTAAGTTGAGCCTGTATGCATTGGAATATAGGAGAATGAGAGGAAACCTTATTGGAACATGTAAGATTCTTAGGAGGCTTGACAGGGTAGATGCTGAGAGGTTGTTTCCCCTTGTGGGAGAGCCTAGGACCAGAGGCCATAATCTTAGAGTAAGGGGTCACCCATTTAGACAGAGATGAGGAGCAATTTCTTCTCTGAGGGTAGTCAATCTGTGGAATTCTTTACCACAAAGGCTTGTGGTTAAACATATTCAAGGCTGAGATAGACAGATTTTTAATCAGTAATGGAATCAAGAGTTATGGGGAAAAGGCAGGAAAGTGGCGCTGAGGATTATCAGAACAACCATGATCTCATTGAATGGCAGAGCAGATGCGATGGGCCGAATGGCCTACTTCTGCTCCTACATCTTATCGTCTTATGGGGACGTGTCAGTGAGGTATTCACCAGAAAGTGAGCCCAAGCTTAATCAATATCTGCGCCCCACGGACATGTGTCTCTGAGCTGGTGGAGGGTGCGTGTGAGTGCTGAGACAGTCCTTCTGGAGCTTCATCCTCAGGTGAGGTCCCGGGCACGCACTGGTGGTGCTGGAATGGTTTGGGGGCCTCGATGTACTTGTGCCTAAAAAATAGAAGAGAGTTTCCGTTAATGATAAGACTGCACACGACTGACACACTGTGACTGTCAGAATTTGAAGAAGTGATGGAGCTGTATTCTGTACTAGGTTGGTTGCATGGGCCGATCAGGAGCGATCCCTGTCATTCCCCAGCCAGCTCGGCTGCAGCCTCCTCAAATTCACCGAGGGCAAGGATGTCAGACATCTCTCCCCCACCGGGTCTGTGCGCTCTCGTGCCATTGTGCGCCAGCTCGGCTTGTATGAAGAAGAAAGAAAGGCATGTGATGAGAAGGGGTGGTGCAGAAGTTGGGTGAGATGCATGTCCCCTGTGTGTGGTGAGCCCTCTCCAGAAAGGCAAAAGGAAGGAGCATGAGCAACACGATAGATGGGATGGTGGTGATTTGAACGTCTCGGTGAGAGAATGAGTATTTATATGCATCCCCCGCTAAATGGCTGCATGAAACCCCTTAAGGGAGTAGCTGTTTGAGTGTATGATGAGTTTGATATTGGAAGGTGTTGAAGGATGACTTACCTTGGCAGAGCAGACAAGATCAATCATCCTCTTCCTTCGCTGGGCGGTACTTCAGGCGCGGGCATCAGCAGTGCTGACCTGCTCCGCTATGGTGTCCCAGGCCCAAGAGGTGAGGTTGCTGTGCTTCCTGCAGCCATCTGTGGGGTACAGCACGTGCTGTTCTTCCTGCATCCCTCTGACCAAGGCCTGGAGGGGGTGAAGCAGGGTGCAGACTGTGTCCTGAGGCTCTCAGTCTCTCTCTTCTGGGTTGCAGACATCTTTGGTGGGCTGGAGAGATTGAGATTGTGCGTTGAACTGGCTTAAATATGGCGCCCGGACCTTCGAACCCACCAACTGATGGCAGGCAGACGAATCAGCTCACAACCTGCCAGTTGATTCAGAGCAAATTATGCCTCTGCATAATTAATGAGGCTCGAAGCGCAGAATCAGGTGCGAGTTGCTGCCATTACGGACGGCGGTCTGGGCACTGTCGAGACTGCCCGCCACCGCACTTAGTTTCATTTTGGGAGAATTCCACCCGTTGGGTGATAAACATCTTACGAAATGCTGAAACGTTTTGAAAAGATTGGAATTTAATCTAAAATTTGGGGAAAGTTGAGGAAAAGAATTTAACAGAGTAAATTAAAAATCGAGATTACTTTTTTTGCGCTTAAATTATGCAAATAGACGCAATCGTGTGCAGTTTTCTCCACTCTCCCCACCCAACCCCCTGAAACAAGCCGGAGTTAACTCTTATTGCTGACAGCTGCTTCTTATTTTAAAAATTCATCTCACAATCTTCGGATGCACATTGGGCAATATTAAGATTTGATGTTTCTAAATTTACAGATTACGATTGGACATATTAACCCATGGGGCTCTTGGCCAGAGGCACAATGGATTGTTTTGTGTTTTTTTTAAAAAAAAACAGGTGTTGATGGTTTCCAGTTCCGAGTGAACTCAGCAGTTTTGAAAATTAAAGCACAACAAAAAGACTTTACCCTTCAGAGACTTGGGCCTTAACCATTCAGGACATTTGTTATTACTTGTTATCTTTCGAGACAAAGGGCAGCATCTTCTGTTCGGTGTGTGGGAGTGGGCCCCGCAAGCCGACGTGTAATATGATACACGGTGACATCGGGCGTGCATCCCAACGTCACCGTGTGTCATTCCGATCTTCCATTAGGCGGGCCTGTTAAGGCCATTAAAAGACTAATTAACCAATTGGACAGGGCTGCCCGTCCAACCTTAAGGTTTGGGGGGGGGGGGGGGTTGGCAGGCAAAGAGCCCAGGTGGCCTTGGCATTTTTCATGAAACCTCATCCACGGGGGGGGGGGGGGGGGGGTGGTGCAGGGGGATGAGGTTTCGTGAAGGGTTTGTTAAATTAATAAATGTTTTTAATCCATTTCATGAAGTTGTCCCAGCTCATGTGACACTGTCACAAGAGGGGACATGTGCATTTTTTTTAACCCTCTTTATTAAAAGGTCTCATTATGAAATTTAATCTCCCCCGAGGCGTGGAGCTGCCTCGGAGATTACTGTGCTCTTTCGCGCGCGTGCACGAAAAAACGCAGGCCCCGACTCTCCCTCCTCCCGCACAGATAGCGCTGAGCTTATTGGCCTGAATTGGCCCACCCACGTAAAATGGCAGCGCGCGTCCAATCGCAGGCGGTGATCAGCCCCACTCCCGAACAGCCGGCCCGATGGGGAGAAAATTCTTCCCAAAGCGTTTGGGTCTGGGAAATGTGGAAATCACTTCTAAACTGATGGCAAAGGCTCTTGTCTCTCATGTAAAACCACAATTTAAAACCACCATGTCTGTTTCTGAAATTGGAATTGATAAATAACTGGACATGAGTTAGCATTCAAGCCATCTCAGAGCATTCAAAGGGAAATTTACCTGACATTTAAGGGAATAAACAAATTTTAATTTAAAAAAAAAATCTAATAGAAAAACTGTCCAGGTGGTTTCTCAGTATCTAAAGTTAAATAATGGAAGACATAAATTGAACACCCAACAAAATCTGTCAGCCAACAACACTGCTATTTTACTGAGATAATTTAAAATAAATCAGGTCCAATCTAGTGCAGACTTGTCTAACATTTTCACTGGGGGCAGGGGGTGGAGTCACATTTTAAATTTTTGGGAAGAAACGGAAACAGGCTCAAAGGAATGGAAATAATTTATCGATTTACCTCTGCCCTTATTCTTGCCTGCCACAAGGAGTCAATGTAGTGCAATGGTGCAGCCCAGACCTTATGCCCATCTGTCAGCCTGTGGAAACCGCCCAGACCCACACACACACACACACACCCACACACACACCCACACACCCACACAAGCTATATCAGGTCTCTGCCACATCTGCAGCGGGCCAGCCCTTGGAGAAGCCTGACCTAGTGGGTTACTTTTGAGAAAGTAAAATGTTGTTTCAGTGCAAGAACAAACAAGCAAAATGCCTGAAATCAAGTGGGGATATTTAATTTCTGTTTTAAAGACATAGTCCAATGACATGTTTTCATAACAAGGTTTCTCCGGAACTCCTGAAAGAGATACGATGGCAATTAATGGAATGTCCCACTTAGAATGAGAGATAGAGTTAGGGAAAAGGGGCACAACACCAAATGGGAATTGGAATAACTCACCTTGGGTGTAGTTCAATGTAGTTCAATGGATTACGTAAATTGTATGTTCTAGTGGAATTTAACCCTGAAAAGTGTGAGGTGATACACTTTGGAAGGAGTAATTTGACAAGGAAGTATTTAAATGAACGGCATGGCACTAGGAAGTTCTGAGGAACAAAGGGACCTTGGCGTGTGTGACCAGAGATCTCTGAAGACAGAGGGGCATGTTAGTGGGGTGGTGAAAAAGGCATATGGGACACTTGCCTTTATCAATCGAGGCATAGATTACAAAAATAGGGGGGCTCATGTTGGAGTTGTATCGAACCTTGGTGAGGCCACAGCTGGAGTAGTGTGTGCATTTCCGGTTGTCACATTATAGGAAGAATGTGATTGCACTGGAGGGGGTGCAGAGGAGATTCACCAGGATGTTGCCTGGGATGAAACATTTAAGTTATGAAGAAAGGTTGAATAGACTTGGGTTCTTTTCGTTGGAGCAGAGAAGACAGAGGGGCGACCTGACTGAGGTGTGTACAAGATTATGAGGGACATGGACAGGGTATATAGGGAGCAACTGTTCTCCTTAGTTGAAGGGTCAGTCACGAGGGGACACAAGTTCAAGGTAAGGGGCAGGAGGTTTAGGGGGGACATGAGGAAAAATTTTTTTACCCAGAGGGTGGTGACGGTCTGGAATGCGCTGCCTGGGTGGGTGGTAGAGGCGGGTTGCCTCACATCCTTTAAAAAGTACCTGGATGAGCGCTTGGCACGTCATAACATTCAAGGCCATGGGCCAAGTGCTGGTAAATGGGATTAGGTAGGTAGGTCACATGTTTCTCACGTGTCTGTGCAGACTTGATGGGCCGAAGGGCCTCTTCTGCACTGTGAGATTCTGTGACTCCGATAGTGAAAGGAAAGTATAGATGAGATGAATAATCTTGGCGATACTTGTGTCTTAAACCCCCTTTGATCTTTTGAGAAGATTACTAGAAAGTCAGGAAAAATTATCAGATGGTGCATTCTTTTAAAGACAGTGAAATCCCAGATGATGAAGTTGATTGGCAAAATACACAGCATGATCTCTACAGACCTGATAATCCTTCCACAAATACAAAACAAGTGCTTGTGGGAGAGGGCAGAGAGATTACCACCAAGCATGATGAAGTGGCGTGTAGCGGAAGGAACACTGCCCTAAAAGAAAATTTGGTAAAAAGAGAATCACGAGAGACCACATCCAACAGATAGAGCAACGTGTGGAGATGACAAACAAAAGTGAAATTCCAACAGTGGATTAAAGAAGGAACTAGGACAACAAAGTGAGTGCACAGAAGTGATCCGTAACTTGTGAACTAGCTAACATGCGAGAGCACATGATGCAGCTGCACAGAAGAACGGGTTTCAGGCTTGCTCAGCTACTTGACAAATAGCAAGTTATGAAATGGTTAATGTGGCCTGAAGAGTAAGGAAGCATTTTTAAATGATCAAGGCAATGGCTCAAGCTCCAGTGAGAAACTGACTTTAAGACAATTAATTTTACTCCCTCTGACCATTAACATCTTAGAGTCAAATTAAAGAAAACATAAAAGGAACTTTTAGATGGGGACAAATGAAGGCTCGGGAGAAATAATGCTTAATAAGAATTAGCCACAAGATGGTACAGATGAATGGAGAGCTGGAGAATCTTTTAAGTCCATGCATAATCTATTGCTTTAATTATATGTAGTTATATGCTAAGAGCCTGAAAATTAGCAGCATTCCTGCAAAAGGTTAGGCCGGGATTTTCTGTCCTGCCATGGCAAGACCCACTGCAGTGGATGTGACGGGTCAGCCAAAAGGCTATTGACTTTCAGCAGGACCGCACGACCCTGACAGCAGTGGGCCCAGGAAATCCCACCCTAAAGATATTTCCCCCTCCAAAGTGGGGAAATGCAAGATCTGCAGGCGGGGTGTGCCAAACCAAGTAATCAGATAATTCTAGTAGCTTTAGTATGTTACCTGTGATATGCGATCAAGAAGTTAGGGAAACAGCTTGCATTTTAGAAATAACTACGTTACCTAAAAATTAGTTATGAGAAATCAATAAGGATATTTCCTTCTCAAAGTGGGGGCAAGTGTAAGAAACTAGGGTCTTTAATAAGTGGGTATTTTCTGCATCTTATGGGATTAGATAAGCAGTACTGATTGACTGTCTGGAAAGAGGATTTCTAAACAGTCTTATTTCAGGCTGCCATGTTGACATTCCCAAGCTAGTGTAATGGCATTTTATACAACCCCTTATCTATGCAAGTGCTCGGAAAGGGCCAGGATATGACCTCAGCAAGATGTAGTTGAAAAAGCTGACCTCGGACAGGGTGATGCACAAGGGGTGTGAGTACTGGTCTTGTATTCCCTGGTCAGAATAGTTAGATAGACAATTGGTAGTTGGTAAGCTACCAGCCCTCCCAAAAAAAAAGGAAATATACATTGGTGTCATGCTGATGAAGGGTTGAGGTGCTGGTGAAGTGGTAGCGCTCGTTGGGCAGCTGCCTTCTTCAGGTAGAAGATGGACCAGAGGAGCAGGAGGAAGATCAAGGGAACAGGTTCCTAACGCTTCGACTGGAGAGCGGAATGCTGTTATCAGTCAGATACTTTTTCTGTCTAGTTAATTAATATATCATATCTAAACTGTTGTTTAACAAACCATCTTAAAATTACTTATAACAAAAACAAAAATACCTGGAAAAACTCAGCAGGTCTGACAGCATCTGCGGAGAGGGATACAGTTGATGTTTCGAGTCCGTTTGACCCTTCATCAGAACTAAGACATATAGAAATGAGATGAAATATACACTGGTTGGGGGGTGGTGGTGGTGGTGGTGGGACAGGAGAGCTCGATAGAGGGCCAGTTATAGGTGGAGGCCAAGAAGAGATTGCCAAAGATGTCATAGACAAAAGGACAAAGGGGTGTTGATGGTGGCGATATTATCTAAAAGATGTGCTAATGGGGACATTAAGGGAAGCAAGCTAGTGGCAGACGGCCCTAGTGCGGGTGGGGTGGGGGGGAAAGGGATCTAAATGGCTAAAAGGTGGAGATGAAACAATAGATCGAAATAAATTTAAAAACAGGAGGGAAAAGAAAAAAATATAGTGTAAAAAAAAATTATAAATATTGGAAAAAGGGGGATCGGAAAGGGGGTGGGGATGGAGGAGAGAGTTCATGATCTGAAATTGTTGAACTCAAAATTAAGTCAATATTAAAATTACTTATGACTAGTTGACTACCTATTTGGGTATCTGTGGCCCCTGAACCTAGGTAAATCTTACACCTGGGAATGAATGAGTTCGAAAGCAAGTCTGGCCAGTTAATTCTGTAATACCATGTATCAACCTGTATAATTTATTCTCAGTTTCATTGCTCATCACATGATGTGTCCAAAGTACACCAGAATTGAAACATTGATGTGCCGTGGACCTGTTTGGAACGAACAACTTTGAAGGCAGGACAAGTTGATATGGCCGTTCAGAAAGCAAATGGCTTTATAAATAGATGCATAGGGCAGAGTTTTATGTTCAGTGTGCATGCCCGACACGCCCGAGTATAATCTGACGCACGATGGCATCAGGCGTGCATTCCCAACGTCATTGTGCACTCGTGCGATATTTCATTCAGCGGGCGAGCGAGAGTCGGCTGCGTGCCCGCCAATAATTGAAAGGCCTATTAAGGCCATTAACAAGCTAATTAAAATCAAAGTAACACTGCCCGTCCAACCTTACAGTTGGCGGGCAGGCGAAAAGGCATGCAACCTTTACAGTTTTTCGGAAACCTCATCCACGAGCAGGATGAGGTTTCCTAAAGCAAATGAGCACCGACTAAAAATTTTATTTTTGAATTAAAAACATGTCCCAGCTCATGTGACATATTAGGGGACATGTCTTTAAAAAATTTTTGCTATCTTTATTAGCTTTTTTTAAAAAGTGCTTCAATCTCCCTAAGGCACAGAGCTGCCTCGGGGAGATGGAAGCGCTCGTTCATGCTCGAACTGTGTGCCAGGCCCGCTCTCCCTCCTCCCCCAGCCCGCACAGGTAGCTGCCGCTCGCAATCCATGCAGGGAGGGCCTTACTTGCGCCCCCCCCCCACCCCACCCCACACGTGAAATCGCAGAGCGGAGTTGATCGCGGGCAGCGGTCAGCTTCCCAGCTGCCCCTGCCCGCTCCTGCCGAACCCACCCGGCGAGGGAAACATTCTGTCCATACAGCCTAAGCGCAAGAAAATGATGCTGCAAGGTTATAAAGGTTAGGCCTCAGCTGAAGTACTGGGTAGAATTTGATGGACCCCGCTGAAGCGGGGGTGGCTAGCCGGGAAATGACAGGTGGCCCCATGTAAATTCCTGGTGATGGAGAAACTGCCCGGCATTTAGTGGGGAGAGGGAAGTACCCGACGCTGGTGGCGGAATGTCAATTAGATTCATTAATGATGCACTTGAGAGCAATCATCCTCGAGTCTAACTATCCCCGAGTTTAATAGTGGCTCAGGGATTTAATGGGTCTCTCGCGCCTCCCGAAAGCCCCCCAGCAAATCCTGTTGGGTGTGCATGCGGCCATCTAGGAAGGGTCCCTCTTTCACAGGCACTCAGTGCCAGATCAAAGGACCCGGCATTGGGAAGGGGTGGGGTTGGGTGGGGATGGCGCTAAAAGCCACACCCTTGCCCTTGCATCCAACCCCCACCACCGCCCGCTCTCGCCAACAACCTCCGCTCTGCTACCCCCCATTCTGTCCCGCTCGCCTGTTTCCAGGGATCAATCCCTGGTGAAGGCCTCAGTGCATTGCTGGCAGTGAAGGGCAACCAGCCTCAGATTGAACAGCTGCTCTCAGGGATGGAATCTCTGTCTGACTGAGGACCTGGTCGTGTGGGAGCCCTGACGCTGTCCAAGTATGTACTCTCAAGAACGAGAGAGCATAGATTCAAAATAATTGGCAAAAGGAGTAAACGCCATGTGAGGAAAAATATTTTTACACAGAGGGTGGTTGGAGTCTGGAACAGACTTCTTGAAAGGGTGGTGGAGGCAGGTTCGATTGAGTCATTCAAAGAGGAATCGGATTGCTACCTGAAAAGAAATAATGTGCAAGGTTACGGGGGTAAAGCAGGGGAGTGGGACTAGGTGGAATGCTCTTTCAGAGAGCTAGTGCAGACGCGATGGGCTGAATGGCCTTCTTCTGCACTGTAAAGATTCTGTGATTCTACGTGGAAAGGTGATGCCGAGCTCCCACAGGCTCTCCAACCGGTGTGCGGGACCTCTGTTACCTCAACTAAATCCTACCCATTGTATCCAATTCTGGGCACCACATTTTAGAAAGCAATTCAATGCTTTGGAGAACAGAGAACATTTACTCGATTGATACCAAGGATGAGGGACTTTGGTTATGTGGCAAGACTAGAGAAGCTGGAATTGTTGTCTTTTGAGCAGATAAGGTTCAGGGGAAATCATCCTGAAATTGCTATAAATTACCCCACTAAAGTCAGTGAACATCAGAGTACCTATGCAGTAATGCTGAAAACAGAACTCAGCTCCACACCACTTATCCTATGTGGCGATGGATGAAGAAAAGAATAAGACATTTAATGTGCACAAAATATCTGTCTTTCAAGCAGCACGTTCCTTTCCTATCCATCTAATGTTCCCTATTCCACTTCCTGAAAACAAGAATTGTGCATGGAGGATTCAGAATGCCAAAAGCAGTGTTTTATAGTGAATCATGCTCTGGTAAGCAAGACTCAGATGCACTTTGCAGTGGGTGAAAAGCGAAGCAATTACCACATAGTTTGCACCTGAAAGCATGATTACAATGGAATGTCCGCAGACACCTTGGTGATGTTCCATTTTGTACTCATCCCAAGGTTTTCACTTTCTTCATGTTCTCTATAAAAGGAAAAGGTCACCCACAATAAGTGTCAATGAAGTGCTGTGGGTGGAAATGGGAAAACTTTTGTAAGAATGAGAAGGAAGCTTTACAACGCTGCAGCAAACACACCAGGGAGGCAGTAGGAGATGTCAAGTTTGGAGGAGAGCTGTCAGGTTCAGTTGATAACGGAATGGATCACCTATAATACTGCAAGTGTTTCCATTTTCAGACAATCTGATTAATTGAAAGGTAAACTATCATTCTAAGGTAAAAGCAATGAGTGGCCTTTGCGTCTCTCATAGATATTGGTCTTTTACAGAAACAGGATCTGACGAGCAACCTGTCAGCACCATTCCCACCGAATTCATCGACTCTGTTATGGTACCTTCCCAATCCAAACACCCAGATATATTTGCTCAGTAAGTAATTCAGGAGGTATATTTTAAGATGTTAGTGAGCAGGAGGATCTGGAAGAGATAACACAGATCCAGATGGTTGAAGGAAAAGGGAATAAAAACATACAGGAACGGGGTGGGTACACTGGTTCAGATCTATTGCTTAAGTAAAAGATAAATGCAAACGTGAATTGATTGGCCAAATAGCATGTTTCAGCGCTCTAATGGTGTTGACAGATCCTTCACAGGTGAAGACCATGGGAAGGGTTGTCTCTGGTGGCTGGATGATCAACGGTGATGGAAGGGGCCATTTCTTGTTCTGCAGGATCTTTAACAGTTGGGACACAGGAGCTCCTATTTGGGGACGTCCTCTGGTATAAGCAGATTCCTTCCATTGTCTGCGCCCTTCTTCAGTGGCCTCATGTCCGTTTGTTTCAAACTTGTAGATTGTTTTCCTGGTGTTGTGCATCAACCGTCTCTGTCGGCAGCCTCCTGCTCCCAACACCTGTTGATCAGTGATAAAAACAAAAAACTGCAGATGCTGGAAATCCAAAACAAAAACAGAATTACCTGGAAAAATTCAGCAGGTCTGGCAGAGAAGAAAAGAGTTGACGTTTCGAGTCCTCATGACCCTTCGACAGAACTAGGTGAATCCCAGGGAGGGTTGAAATATAAGCTGGTTTAAGGTGGTGGTGGGGGCGGGAGCGGGGGGGAGGGGGAGGGTGGATAGAGAAGGAGGGGGGTGGTGTGGTTGTAGGCAAAAGCAGTGATAGAAGCAGATCATCAAAAGATGTCACAGATGGCACCTGTTGATCAGTGTTAGCCAGAGAGGGCTATCTTTTCAGCTGGTCTTTGAAGTGTTTGCAAAGGGCATCTCAGTCTTGCTTACCAGAGTATGATTCACCATAAACTGCTGCTTTTGGCATTCTGAATCCTCCATACATGACACATGTCCTACCCAACAGAACTGGCTCTGTTAAGGACTTAATTGTTTGTGACATAGTCCTGCCACCTGATGGTTATGACGGATCGAAGACATCGCTGATGCAAGCGCACCAGCAGTCACATTTCTTTTCTGTACAGAACCCATGATTCTGATCCATGCACCAAATGGGTGATGATGACAATCATTCTGTATTCTTACATTTTGGTAGCGATGCAAAGTGAATGGGTTCGCCAGATACGCTTAGAGAAGCAGCCAAAGGAGCTATCAGCCTTGGAGAGTCAATTGTTGCTTGTCCTTGTTGACAATGGCAACATTTGTGATAATGCTACCTCAACTGGGTAAACTGTTCTACTGCATAGACATTGCGGCAGTCAATGCTAATCCGTGGTGGATTTTAATTTCCTCAGGGCCATGGTTGGTGCAGCACTTCTGTTTCATTTAGGCTAATATTAAGACCAAAGGCATTTGCTGCCTCAGAGAAACAGATTACAAGAAGTTGCACTGCCTCCTGCATTTCTGTCAGAAGAGCCAAATAGCATATTTCTATACTCTAATTTCTACCTAACTTTGCATTCTTTGTGAAAGTTAGGCACAAATTGCCCAGAGCTGCAAAAATGCATCATTTTAAGAGCTTATTTCATAATTACTAATGTTAAGCCTAATATATTTTAAAACACATGAGTTTGCTGGTGATGTGGGAAAGCTGATACCGGCCAGCTAGCGTGTATCGGTGTCGGTCCCAGCCTGGATAAATGGAAAGGTTTGGCGGCAGGAAGGGAATCCGCCTGTAAAACCACTCGCCAAATCAAAAGAAAAGTTATGGTTAACATGAAGATGGTCAACCAGCATTATGGTAACATGGGAAAAAAACCAAAGAAGGAAGGAAGGTGGGAAAGCTGTTACCACATGAAGTCATCTTATCATACCGAGCAGTTATATATCAGATTGCAAGCATAGAGGGATAAAACAATACAAACAGAACTTCATCAAATTTAGAGCCTCAGTCTAACATCTCATCTGAAGGGCGGCTTTCCAACAGTGCAACGTTTCCTCAAGACTACATAGGAGAGTCAGCCGGGTTTATGGACTTCACTCCTAATATGATATGCAAGAAGTTGATGCAAGCAGACACACAAAACATACCACAATTAAATACTAGTATAAAGTTAATGGGTTTGTAAAGTTATCAATGGATGAAAAGCAAAATCCTAAACTGCAACCAGATTCAGCAACATTGCACCAGTGACCCAACAGCAAGACCTTCAACGTCACATTATAAAATCCTTTCCAGTCGCACCTTCCAGTTGTAACTATTGTTCGTCTGATTCTCGATACTGCACCTCTAATCTACTGCCAGAAGCCATACCTTCAGCCAAAAGCCTATATCCGATGGAATTTTCATTTCCTTGCTCCTTTGATTTGAATCAAACCCAAATTCTGTCCATCAGCCCTTCCCAAACTCTCTGCTCAGCATCCACCTGTCATAAAGGGGTGCAATGTAATTGGGAATGGAATTTCCTGCCCCGAGGGTGGGATGGCAGGTCGGGGGAGGTGGGATTGTAAAATTGGGCACCATGGCAATGGCACATACCTGCCCACGTCTGCTGAGACTTTACCAGTGGCAGGGAGGTGTCGGGTGGCCAGCTCGTCCATGGGCTAATTAAGGCCCTTAAGGCGGGAGCCAATTAACGGCCCATGGGGGTGCAACACTTACCTCAAGCCAACTAATGGCCCGACAACTATTAAATGGCGGCAGGGCAAGCCAGCCTAGCAGAGGTGGGATTGCCCCTGACTTTTGTCCCAGGGGAAGGGCAGGGACACCACCTCCAGCCAGAGATCAATTCTGACCTGGAGGAAATTTCAGGCAGGTGCGGAGTAGAGTGTGTGTGAAATGCACTTACTGACTTAAGTTTCAGGCACAGGGTATTTTAACTCCCTCATTTAAATACTCCTCTTAACTCTCCATCTGGAACAAGTTGGATATGGGTGCAAAGTAGCTGTTGGCAGCAACAACTAATATATATATATATATATATATATATATACACATAAAAATAGCACCTTTAATATAATGAAATAACTCAAGGCACTACACAAGAGCATTATAAAACAAAATATGACACTGAGCCACATAAGGAGATATTAGGTCAGATGTCCAAACGTCTGGTCAAAGAGATAGGTTTTAAGGAATATCTTAATTACAGAAAACGAGGTGAAGGGAGGGTATTCCAAATTTTGGGGCCTAGGCAACTGAAGGCATGGCCACCAATAGTGAAATGATTAAAATTAACATGCTCAGAGGCCAGAATTAGAGAAGCACTGATATCTGAGGCTTGTGGGGCCGTAGGAGGTTATAGAGATGGGTAGGGGCAAAGCCAAGAAGGGATTTGAAAACAGCAATGAAAATTTAAAATGAAGGCAGTCAAAGGTCAGGCAGCCCTATGCACCCTGTCAGTTCACAGCTAAGTGGCAGGGATGAAGAGGTGTTTTATGAATGATCTCATGAGGGAGAATCCAGGCCTTTTCCCCACAAAGCAAAGTTTAACACTTACCTTGGATTTTTGTCATTCCCTCCAGCTGCTGACTTGCTTCAGCCTGGTGAGAAAGCTACAGTGGCTAAGTACATCTTGGGATTCTGATTAGCATTTAAGAACAAAGCTTCTGCATGCGTTTAACGGGCACCTCCTCCTCCAGAGAAACCAGCAGTGTTAAAATCGGAAATAAGCAGGAATGGAGCCACTCTATTTCTGTCCAATAGGGAAAGTTAAAGTTTCCTGCACTGCTTTGCATGTGGAGTACTTTAAAATGTACATAAATATGCTGTTAAAATTGTGAAATCTCTGTTACAGGCGCAATATCTGTGACTACCAAGGAAAAGGAATTAAAACTAGCAATGACATCTTGTTTTGCTTCATTGCTCATTCACCCTGTCCTCACTGAACCACACTGTTCTCTGTCCCACAAAATCCAAATTTTAAAATACTTATCTTCATCGTAAAATTTTCCCATGGCCTGACTCCAACTTTCCTCTGCATCAGCCCTCTAATTCTGAACTTCTGGGAATTCCATGCCCCTTCCACTCCACTATTAGTGGCATTGTCTTCAACTGTCTTAGTCCCATTTTCTGCAACTTCATTCCTAAGTCCTTCTGCCTCTCTACTTCTCTCTCTGCCTTTAAATACCTCTGAAAACCCATTGTTCTGACCAAGCCATTGGTCACCTCGCTTGACTTCCTATAGCTACTTGGAGCCCATTCCTTGTTGCTTCCTTGAAGTCCTTTGGGATGTCCTGCTACATAAAAGATGATACATAAAACATGGTTCTGAAAAAAACAATTGCTGACCTGGTATCCTAACCTCTCCACAGATGCTGCCTGACCTGCTCAGTGCTCCAACATTTTCTGTGTTACATTTCAGATTTCCAGCAGCTGCAGTGTTTTGCCAGATTTTGCATTGAGAAAAAATCTAATGATATATCATTAAACAAGTTAAGTACATATGATAATGCTGGTTTGTTATGGCCAGATTACATGAAATATGACAGAAAATCAACTGTGTTGATGCAACTGTGTTACAGTTGCTTCTGAACACAAAAAAGGATTCAACAGCTTATTTTTCTAGAACTTTGAGTGCAGATGGCTCTGCTACCCAAACTACATGTTTATTTGGTATTTATGAGTGATCTTTATAAAGGCTCCCAGCTTCACCAGTGCAAGCCCCAGTAAATTCAACTGAGGGCCTATGATGAAGTAGGGGATTCACCATAGGATTGATGAGGTTTACCATGAGAAAGGACAAAAAGAGAGGTTATTTACAGCATAAACAGATCCAGACAAAAAAAGATCAAGACCAAAAAAAGATCAAGAGGGAGCAGCAATTGTCGAGGACGTCTGTGATATCTCAAGAGAGCTTTTTTTTGACCAATTATGTTAATAAATCATTCTCTTTATTGCCTTTGGCTTCTGTATACTCAACTGCACAGTTAAAATACCATAGTGCACCAACAGGAGCACTTCACAGACTGAGGAGCTTTGGAGGCCCGAGAGGTAACAAAGCTAACAAAAGTAAAATATCATTCTTTTTGGACTCACCATGTTGAGGCTGTCTTTCAAACAGAATCAATATAAATGTGCATTGCAACTTTTAGAATCATTAAGTTAACAATTTTACTTCATCAACTCCAGCAGTCCACTCAGAGGAAAACGGCTCTCTCCCCCTAAAGTAGGCCAAACTAGCACTTAAGACATGCTGGAGCGATTATTGAAAACTCTCCAGTTCTTACATTTTAAATCACTTTTCAAAACAAAAATATTATTTAACTTGGCATTGAGATCATGCTTACTATAAAGTGATTGTTTCATAAACTGAAACCAAGTGCTCCAAGACAAAAAAAAAACATTTTCAACGTGTTTCCATGTTTCCATTACCACCCCAACATATCTTCAGAGTAATTTCCATATTTATAACTACATGCTAGCAGAGTGACAGACATTCGTTAATCACAGTGATTTTTAAGCAGTGAGAAAATCTGTTAAACTATGTTTTCCTTGTAACTGTTATTTCAGAAATACCTGGCTAAAGGACTGTCATGTTGGCAGGGAATAACCAATATAATGTAACGCCCTTTTAATTACAGTATGTCCTCATTTAAAGTTGTGGTTGCGCTCCTGAAAATCACGCCTTTAAGTGAAACAACTTTAAGGGCAGAAATTTACACTCAGCAGGCGGATGTGCGCCAGCCCTGCTCGAGCCTGAACGTTCCGATGTCAACGCGCAGTCACGCGATAGTTCGGTGGGAGGGTGCGTGCGCAGGCCGGAGCTGGCAGCGGCCTGCTGAAAATTAAAAAGCCTGTAAAGGCAGTTAAGTAATCAGTTAAATATAAACTTTTGCTGCCGATCCAACCTGACGGTTGGCGGGTAAGTGAAAGGCCAAGCGGCCTTTGCATTGTTTTGGAAACCTCACCCACGGGCGGGTTGAGGTTTCCAAAAGCAAATAATATAAAAACTTTAACTTTTCATTAATAACGTCCCTGCTCATGTGGCAGAGTCACATGAAGGGACATGTTTCATTACATTTTTATTGTTTTATATATCTCTTCATCTCCCTGGGACAGCTCCATGCCTCAGGGAAATTATGAAGCGCTCGCTCGCGCACATGAGCCAAGTTTGTGCCCTGCCCACTCGCACTCCATCCTCCCACCACCCTGTCCCCAGCACAGGCAGCACTCAGCGCTGCTGCTTGCGTTTCACGCTGGGCAGGCCAAAAATCATGGCCAGGTGCCGATCACGGGCGGCAGGCAGCTTTTTGAACGCCTCTCCCCTCCCCAAGGGCAAAATTCTGCCCTAAGTAAATCATTGGTTTCCATAGGAATCAATGTCAAAGCTGGAGTTAGATTCCTTCAGACATTTCTTGCCCAGAGAAACTAATGTACAAGTTGAAATACTGTACCATACAGGCATTACTAGCTGGAATAACTTGCAAAGTACAATAAGTCACTGAATGTAGCAGAAATGGTGTATACGTTCAAATTAGATAACGCTAAATCACCCAAAGTAGTCCTGAGTAGCACACCCACAGCACTCCTGAAATTCAGCTCAACTTTTTGTTTGCTTTCCTTTTCCACTCTCTCTCCCTCTTCTTTCCTATTCTGTCTCTCTTTCCAAAGCCTGGATCTCTTCCTGATAGTTTGGAGGGGCCGAGCCCCTGTCCTGAGGGTGCGGTGGATGGAATTGGGGAGGGGGAGCAGGTGGGGGGACTGCTGATGGAGCTAGGGGGAGCCTTGGAGGGCCAAGGCTGGACCCCGGTGGCCAGGGAAGGAGCCGGTGGGGGGGCAGGTGGGAAGAGCCTGCAGAGGGAGGTGGGGTGAATGGAGCCACAGGCCTCGCTCCCTCCCTGCATCCCAGGTTACTCACACTTCACCCAGATTGGCAGCCAGCAGCTTTCAGTCCCTGCCCAGAGCTCCTGGATCTTGGGCCTCGCTCTGTCCCCACAGCCATGGCCTCTGGTGGATGCGGCGGGGGCTCCAGCATTAGAACATGGCAGTGGTTGGCCCAAAGTTCAGCATGGGGTGGGAGGGTGAGGGCGGGGCCAGAGTGCAGATGGCGTAAAACTGAAAGTGGCAACGACAATTGAAAAAAAGCCCCAAAGAACAAAACTTTAAAGCAAAACAACTTTAAACAAGGTGACTTAAAGTAAGGACTTGCTGTATTACTTCAGTCTAAGAACCTTGACTCCAGTCTTTAGTAACAACAAGAACTGTGTAACACCTGCTTCATCTGAAAAATCCTCATACTTAAACACATAATAACGTCTTCAATAACATTTCTTGGTGATCGTCCTTCTGAGTCCGGGCAATATGAATTTCAAAACAGCTAATGGGTTTGCTTGATTTTCCAGTTCTGCTAATAGTCAAAGAAACTTTAAAATAAAGAAATATTACATGGCATATTTTATGGAGAATGTATGTTACAGGTGTTTTCTGCCAATTTTAACTGCTTTTGTAGGTCTTATGCAATTCTAACAGCACATAGAGCCAAATATTTTCTCATGAAAATAAAAAGTCCAGACATCAAAACAACTTATTTTTAATATGATAGACTCCACCGTTATTGACTTCTCAGCATCAAACCTAGCATAATTTGATCTGAACAGTAAACCAATTTAACAATGCAGGTTTTGTACTTACGTAGTAGCAGCCGGCTTTGGAGAACTCATTATCCGCCAGATAATATCACAACACTTGTACAGTTCACTGAAATACATGGAAAACTAAAAATGTCAACACCACAAGCTTTTTTTTCAAAAACATGCAAGCTTGTTTGTTATGGTGGGTCAATTCAATTAAAAATAAGTTGTATTGACTTAATGCCGAATTAATACACATCCGTTCTGTCAGATTTTGAGGAAAGACCACATTTTAGTGCATTGAGTATAGATCCTTCATCAATACTGAAAAATAGGAGGTAGAGAATGATATTAATACAAGCAGAAATAGGGGAAGGGAAAAATGTACATATGAATAAAGCAGAAATTGCAAGAGGAATCAAGAAATGATTGACAGAGCAGATTTTACAGTCAAGTATTTACTTATTCGTTCATGGGATGTGGGTGTCATTGGTTAGACCAGCATTTATTGCCCATCCCTAACAGCACTTGAGAAGGAGTAGTGAGTCATCATCTTCAACTACTGCAGTCCATGTGGTGTAGGCACACCCACAGTGCCATTAACAAAGGAGTTCCAGGATTTAACCCAGTGACAGTGAAGTCAGGATGACACGTGGCTTGGAGAGGAACTTCCAGGTGGCGGTGTTCCCATTCATCTGCTGCCCTTGTCCTTCCAGATGGCAGAGATTGCGGGTTCGGAAAATGCTGTTGAAAGGAGCCTTGGCAAGTTCTTGCAGTGCACTTTATATATGGTACACATTGCTGCCACTGTGCATTGGTGGTGGAGGGAGTGAATATTCAAGATAGTGGATGGGGTGCCAGTCAAGTGAGCTACTTTGTCCTGGATGATGTTGACCTTCGAGTGTTGTTGGAGCTGCACTTATCAGACAAGTATAGAGTAGTCCATCACACTCCTGACTTGTGCCTTGTGGGTAGTGGACAGGCTTTGGGTAGTCAGGAGGCGAGTTACTCACTGCAGGATTTCCAGTCTCTGACCTGCCTTTGTAGCCACAGTATTTATATGGCTAGTCCAGTTCAGTTTCTGGTTAATGGCAAACTCCAGGATGTTGACAGTGAGGGATTCAGCGATGGTAGTGCCACTGAATGTCAAGGGGAGATGGTCGGATTCTCTCTTATTGGAGATGGGCTTTGTCTGGCACTTGTGTGGCATGAATGTTACTTGCCACTTGTCAGCCCAAACCTGAATGTTGTCCAGGTCTTGCTGCATTTTACACATGGACTGCTTCAGTATCTGAGGAGTCGCAAATGTTGCTGAACACTGTGCAATCATCAGTGAACATCCCTACTTCTGATCTTATGATGGAGGGAAGGTCATTGAGGAAGCAGCTGAAGATGGTTGGGCCGAGGACATTACCCTGAGAAGCTCCTGCAGCAATGTCCTGGGACTGAGATGATTGACCTCCCACAACCAGAACCAGCTTCCTTTGTGCCAGGTATGACTTCAACCAGTGGAGGGTTTTCCCCTGATTCCCATTGACTCCAGTTTTGCTAGGGCTCCTTGATGCCACACTCAATCAAATGCTGCCTTAATATCAAGGGCAGTCACTCTCGCCTCACCTCGGGAGTTCAGCTCTTTTGTCCATGTTTGAACCAAGGCTGTAATGATGTCAGGAGCTGACTGGCCCTGGCAGAACCCAAACTGAGCATCAGTGAGCAATTATTGCTGAATAAGTGCAGCTTGATAGTGCTGTCAATGACACCTCATGATGGGGCTAAAAGTATCCAGGATGGATTTGTTCTGCTTTTTGTGGACAGGATGCTCCTGAGCAATCTCTGTGTTGATGCCAGCGTTGTAGCTATACTGGAAGAGCAGCAGGTAGAACAGACAACATTCAAGAGACAATTGCAATCTGCACCCACAGCAAGCGTTTTTTTTACACTGCCTTGAGGCAAATGTGACTCTGGGCCTCATTTGAATACTGTGGGTGCAGCTTACTGGTTGGAAATGGTGAGAAATTGGTTGGTGTTGTAGGTCATCCTAGGGTAGGGGTCAAGTATGGAAAGAGGGTTCAGAGTATACCGGAAGCAGACCAGAGTCCTTTTGTCACATCAGACCCCAGATTTTTTTAAGCTCTCCTTTTTCACTATTTCCCAGGCCTCCCACTTTCATAGCTCATCACACAGCATTCATCTCTGAACATCTTGATGCTTCCATCCGCTCTTTGGCACAGATGATCTGTTACATCATTTCACTCCTCATTTTTTGGCCGGTCACATTGTTCTTATATGCATATTATCCTCTTCTCTTTTTCTGATTGTTTTAATATGCCTGTTTGACTCTTTATTTTTCAAACTTGAAGAAGGATCGGCACCCAACATTTTAAACTTAACTGTTCTCTCTACAAAAGTTGTGTTTCGCTAGTACTTTCTGCACTTGTTTCAGCTTTTGCACTTGCTAGGCAGCTGGTACTATGGAACCCAGCTCATTGGAAGAAAAGAGACAAATAACACGTGTTCATACAGCACCATTCACAACTTTGGGATATCCCAAAGCTCTCTGCAGCCAATGAAGCACTTTGGAAGCGCGGTCACTCTTGTAATGAAGGAAATGCAGCAGCCAATTAACATGTGGCAAGTTTCCACCAAGGACAATGTGAACATGACCAGAAATTGGCTCAGAAATCGCAATCATAGCCATGGCAAAACTTTTAGCGTCGTCATCATTACTGTGTAAAACTGACAGCAATGTCCAGAGTTCACATGGGCGCAGTTAAAAGCTGAAATCCAGGAACTGCTGTCAGTGATTATCCTCCACAGGATGCGCTGCTGCAGTCTTAGTAGCTGCAATTAACACAGAATCATTGATTTGACACAAACTTCAACTTTTTGCACCCTATTTTGTTTTTTAAAGAACGTTGAAAATGTTGAGCCTTGGTGAATTTGAGGTGTAACTAAGTTTTTAACAGAGTGCTAAGTCAATAATTACTGCTGAACAAACTCTCAGGCTCTTAAAAATCTAAGTGTGAAGTGTCATTCCTTCATTCCATGATAAAAAAAAATCCATGCTTTTTAAAATAATGAAAATTAATTTTCATTTTTTACTAGTGGAGGAGAATTACTGTACAGCAGGGATCAACTGAGTTAAGCAGCGGATTGTATTTGCACTCACAGAACTAGAACTGAATCTAGTGAACAGTGAATGCAACAAAATCGGAACTCAGACCAAATTTTTATTTGGTACAAGTGGTGCAAAAAGCCTTGCCTTCTGCAAAGATTTATATCATTCACTTTTTTCAGCCTTGGTGATACTCTGCCTCGTGATGGTAAATTCCTCATTATTCGAGTATACCCAAGCTCTAAGTGACTTCATTGTCTTCTGTGGGTACTCTCGTGACTGAAGGGTCCCATGCAAGATTGACATAGATGTCCACAGGACTGGCAGTTCATATTGTCAATGCAGGAGCTTGGGGGAGCTTCTACAGCTATGCCACCTCTGACCTCCCTCTGAGCATGCTGGATGCTGCAAAGTTTGGCATACATGGTCCTCGAAACATACTGAACCAAATTTCAGGGCTTGCCTCCATGTGAGCTGGTTGGCTACACTGTTTCCAGAGAGGCGAAAGAGGTGGTTTGCAATGCAGAAATTTGTAAGGCTCTTTTTAAGTAAGTTCTTGTATCATTTGTACTGACCACCTTGATGACATTTGGCCTAAGACAGTTCCCCATAGAAGATCTGCACGGGAATTCTGCTGTCATCCATGTGGGAGACGTGGCTTATCCATGGAAATTGAATTTTCTGAAGGGTGGCCTCCATTCTGTTGAGCCCGACACAATGAAGGACCTTGTGTTTTGTGATTTTATCCTGCCATCAAAATCTCATAATGGACCTCAGGTATCTTTGGTGGAACTGTTCCAGAACTATAGAAGACCTACGCCACACAGAAGGGTGGTAAGGACAATGGCCTGATAGAGTTTGACTTTAGTCTTCAGCTTAATGCCACGCTACTTCCAGACATAATCATGGAGTCAGCTGTCGGCAGAACTTCTCTTCTGGATGTGTCCAAAGATGTCTTCATCAGCATCCCGAGACAGCACGCTACCAAAATGCCCTGCACCAAATCCACGAATTGTTAGCCTATTAACCTGAATACAAAGCCAGGAAAATGAGTTTCCAGGTGCAGATTGGAATGCACTGGAGTAAACTTTGGAACTCAACCATAAAGCAAGTCAACTACAGTGAAATAATTCGGTCCACAGCACTCTGCGAAAACTGCAATACAATGTTGCCTGACATTTTTTTTAAAATATTCAAGTTGCAATAGGTAAATAAGTAAAATCCATGGACAGCTCCAACAGCTTCATTATCCCATCTTCACTCTTGCCCCATGTGAAAGATTGGGTTATTTAAGATTAGTATGATAATACAAGGTAAACTACTTATGTTCAAAGTTATCCTAGTCCCAAGCTTCATGTGCCTATTTGAGTGCTGTTTTGTATTTTAGGGTTTGGAAACCAGACAGAGAGTGACGGACACCCAGAAGGCTGTAATAATTTGCTTACATCCTGCACATTGAACAACTGTTCAGAAGACCATCAGCAAAAATGAAGTTGAGCAAAACATCAGATAGAGATCCAGGACACTGCGCTCGAATATGACTTATAGCACAGGTTGTGACTAAACAAGACATAACAATACCAGGCAAGTGGTGGGGGTTGCGGTTGGGGGTGGGGGTGGGGGTGGGGGGGGTGCGAGGCAGGGAGGAGGCAGTGGGTGTAGGGGTTAGGGGTGCAAAAACAACTAGATTCTCCAACCACACATTATGTTCCACCCCCGCTTTTGTAATATTGCCAAAGTAATAACTGTTAAGATTATGACAAATCAGAGCCTATAAAAGGGAACGTGAAGTTAAATATTCCAGCTTCTAAATACCTTCAGCCCACCACCATTAACACCCTACCCACGAGCCACTACCCCCCACACCTCCCACTGCAACAGAAGAGTAGGAGAGCCACAAATGACAAAATAGCTTCAAAAGGTAATGGCAATGTTATTTGGTCTAGAAAGTAGTTGTTGTTTTGGCAACATTCGGTTGTAAAATCCATGTACTGCTTTTATGACTGGATTTAGAGACAGGAATCATTTATGCTGTGTTTCCATGCTAGAATTACTTCTTGTAGCTCCCTACACACTCTGAAATCTTCCATGTGCTTACCAAAACTGTTGGAACTCATTACCATTAAAACCAGCAACAAAAGCATTGGATTCCCCAAGTCTTGTGCTCCAGGTCCCATAACTCCAAAGCTGTGGCCAGCCATATCACCAGTCTCTGTTGGAAAGCTGGCACATCCTCATCCACACTCTATTTCTCTGTGAATTAGCCAGTGCAATCACTGACACTAACTAATCCCTGCCTAACGGAAATATCGGAACTGGCACTTGGAAGTGAGCAAGCAAATGAAAATCAAGGAGTTGCAGCAGAGCCAGCCTTGGAACACCTGTATAGTCTTATCCTCAAATACTATGTCTTTCACATCATTGTCATCACTTTCATCATCATAATTCAAGGGGAAGACTTATCTTGCCTCCTGCTCCTTGACCTCCACCTCCTCCATTACCAGCCTCTACTAAACCACCCCAACTGCTACAGTGGTTCTGAAAGGGAAAAAAAAGATCATAAACTAAGAATGCAGGAGTCAGGAGACAAAGAAAGCGTGAAAGCCTCTGGATCTCTGCTGATTCACAGGGGGATGCCATGGTAACAGTGCAGATGTTTATCCACAAACCAGCTGCATGCACTGTAGCATCACTCTTGCCATCTCCCACAGGGAGAGCAGTGACTCACCATCAGCTCTATGGCCTAGTCCTCAAGGTGGATGGGGTATGGTCAACTCTAAGCCATCTAGGTTTGGAAGCATTGTGAGTAGGTTTCTCAGTCCATCCCTTTATCTCTCAGGAGTTGCCCTACTGAACATTCAATGTGCCAGCCACACAATTGACAGCAGATTTCACATGTACTTTGATCCATAAGGCAAATCATCTGAACTTCCATCACTCTGCTAAACATGATTGCTGAATTTGCATAATATGATCAGACTGCTTTATAAACTGTAAACTAACCTGCCCCAAACAGCCCCAACCTAAATAAGCTGCTTTTGGACGGCTCTCACTAGCGGTTAGCACTGCAACAGATGCTATGATTTTCTTAAAATGTAGTTTTAGATTTATTAATAACTATTGCAGCAGATGTGACCAACATTGTTAATCATACTCTTCTATGTTCCATTAACCCAGAGAGCTGTTGTGCAAACTTTTATCAGAATACAAATTATTTTGAAGGTTACAAGCTCAGTGAATAAAATATTTTCTACTCTTGCTCTTGATCTAAAAATTACATGCCCCAAAGATAGGTACAATGTTTTTATTCACACCCTCATGTAAAGACGCAATGGGACCATGACAAATACAGCCAGAAAGGCAAGATAAAAATAGACCATTACTACGAAAGAAATCAAGGCGGAATTTAATGCTCATGACAGTGGGTCCATTCACTGGCTGGAGAGCAAGTGGCAACCCCATTGCTGCTATTGCTAATCCCGCTGCTGCCACTCCTAATCCCGCTGCTGCCACTCCTAATCCCGCTGCTGCCACTCCTAATCCCGCTGCTGCCACTCCTAATCCCGCTGCTGCCACTCCTAATCCCGCTGCTGCCACTTCTAATCCCGCTGCTGCCACTCCTAATCCCGCTGCTGCCACTCCAAACTCCCCCCCCCACCAACGGCACAACTCCAAATTAGTGCCAGTCAGGTAATTACCTGGTTGGCATTGGGAGTCCTAACCATGGGAGCGGTGTCCACTGCTGGTACCGCAGGAGGCCCAGGCTGCAGGATCGTCAATGAAGCCTGGAGTGAGGGCAGGTTTGCCGGGCCCAGTCAGGGAATTCCAGTGATGGGGAGAGGGGAGGAGACGGGGTGGGTGCTGGATGGGGATTAGTTTTAAGGGCAGGCAGGCATCTTCACACTTCGGTAACCTGTTGGGCATGCGTTACTCAAGTAGAGGGAACAGTCTATCAGGCTGCAGGCATACCCGTCAGGGTTTTGGCAAGTTGCCCACATGTCACAGCCTCCCCCTGCCACAAGGTGAAAACCAGCGGCGGCAGGATGAGGCCCTTAAGTGTCCACTTATTGGCCTCATTTGGCTTCTGGCAAGAAGGCTGTCCTTGATCCTTCCCTCCCTGGATTTAATGGAGGAGGTGGAAAATCGGGAAGGTAACGGGGTCCCCATCCAGTACTTTCCCGCTCAACTATAGGTGTTGCACCACCTCCCAGCCCACCTCTCGATGGAGAATTTAATTCTACCCCAATTGTGCAGAACCAGAAGATATGGAATTAAGTGAAAAATAAGGTTGGAATCAATGTCGAGAAAAATTTACTTACTCAGGATGATGAATATTTGAAATAATCTGAGAAGCAAGATACTGGCAGCAAAAAACAAATCTGATAATTTAAGTGTCACAAAAAAGGATACCCAATGTGCAAAACGCAGCAATGAACTTTAATGGATCATATGATGTTTTCTTATGTTTCTATATTTGCTGTGCTTTAAATAAATATGTTACTTGAGTTTCTGCTAGGATCATACTGAAAGCATTGAAAAAAATAATGCCAGATAGGATAAATCTAATGAATGTCACACTTTCACAGGGGTTGTGCCATAAATAACATTCATTATGATATTGCACAATTTGAGGTTGCACAACTAACGTCTGAGAGAAAAAAGCAGATGTTAATAAAGCTGATGCCAGTTCTGCTCCAATGGCAGATCATCGATTTTGTTGATACATATTTATACTAAAGCATTTATTAGTCTCCCATTCCAAAGAAAGCTGATTGGTATTTTCTGACAGTAATATAGAGCCTTCTACTAGATACAAGAAATACAACTCCGTATCAAACATATCAAAAAGCACACTGCCACAGGATTATACTAAGATTTGTGCTCTGATCTTACACTGTTATGGACGTAGGTTTAGCTTAAAAATTATATTTTGATGCCTCAAATCATTCTATTCTATTGACATCCACCCAGTGTTGGTTCTACATTAGAGAATCCCCACACTAACATGGTCCATCAGCAAAACCAACACAACATGCCACTTTGTAATACATATTGAGATTATTCTATAGCAGCCCACTGACCCAAATCCAACTTGTTGGGCTGAGAGCCACATCATTCTGTTCACAGGACAGGTACAAACAGGTAACAGTCACTTCATACAATGGGTGTTCCAGTTTCCTCCAAAATATAAGAGCATTTCTGTCCCTGAAGACTCAGATACACAATACGCAATGTAGCACACGTCCGTCTGCGCATTTGGAGTGACACTATCAACTTCAGGATAAGCCATAGCGAACTTTACAGTGGAAAATATATTATGGCCAGAACATAAACCATTGTGTACGCCACTCAGCTTATCAAGTAGCAGTAGTAACATCAATAAGAAAACAAGAAACTCTCAAAACAAATACTCTGTCCATCCTGCAAATACTATAAGAGATGATTATAAGTATTAATCAAAAAGAGTTGGCAGGCATTCAAAAAGCAGTACACAATTATACAAACTGTCACTCAAACCTAAAATGGAATGCCTCAATTTTAAAATTCTCATCAGTGGTTTCAAATTATTTCCCTCCAATCATCTCTGTAACCTCCTCCAGCCCTAGGATATTTCTATACTCCTATAACCCTGGCTTCCTGTACAATCCCCATTTCCAATATCCCAGTATTGATGGCCATCAGCTGCCTTGGGCTTAAGCTCCGGATAAATGCAAAATACTGCGGATGCTAGAAATCTGAAACAAAAACAGAAAATGCTGTAAAAACTCAGCAGGTCTGGCAGCATCAGTGGAGAGAGAAACAGAGTTAAAGTTTTGAGTCGGTAGGACCCTTCTTCAGAGGGTCATATGGACTCGAAACGTTAACTCTGTTTCTCTCTCCACAGATGCTGCTAGACCTGAGTTTTTCCAGCATTTTCTGTTTTTGTGTCTTAAGCTCTGGAATTCCCTCCCAAAACTTCTCCACCTCAGTATCACCCTCTCCTTTAAGGCATGCCTTAAAACCTATCTCATTAACCAAGCAGTAACCTGTCCAAATAACTCCATCTGTAGATCATTGTCAAACTTTATTTGCTAGTGCTCCTATGATGTCCTTGGGATGTTCTACTATGTTAAAGGAGCTTAGGTAAATGCAGTTATTGTTGCTTGCTAAGAAGAAAATCCATTATCTGAAAGAAAGCTACCATTTGGAGAAAAAAAAATCAAATAAACGCTTCAAGTTCTGTTGGTTCATTTTTTGCACGTGATTGTGTACAATTTTCAACTCCCCTAATAAAAATAGTTAAAAGGGTGCAAAGCGATTAAAGTTTAAGGAGATAGAGTAAGCATGAAATGCAATTTTGTTTTAAGTATATAATACGGTCATGTCAGTAGACAAGGGAGATGCCACAATTCTACTAGTGTGGCTCCCGGCATGTCTGTTTTCAACAAGCCATCCTGGGGTGATACCATAAAGTACTCTCCACCAATACCCAATTGTCTCATCTACCATAACCACATTTTTTTTTAAAAAAGTGTTGGTAACTTGAATTCCTTAATGGGAAATGAATCCTAGCACATCCCAAACCTTCGCATTTTATTGCCAATTATCTTAAATTTTTGTCCTTTGGTTACCAACCCTCCTGCCAACAGACTGGAATTTCTCCTTATTTACTCTATAAACACCCTTCATAATTTTGAGCCGCTCTACTAAATATCCCATTAACCTTCTCTACTCTTAGGAGAACAATCCAGATTGTCTTACTGCAACATAACTAAGTCCCTCATGCGTAGTACCATTCTGGTAAAAATCTTCAGCACCCTCTCCAAAGCCTTGAAATATTTGCAAATGCCTGGAATTGTGAACAAACTGGTTCCCACTAGATCTAAAGTGATTCGCTGACAATTAGTGATCTACAGTTACTCTAGTCATAGAAGCTACAAATACTTGCATTTATTAAGTGGCTCATGCAAAATGTCTCAAAAGACTTCACACAATACACTGCTTTCACAAGGAGGGATGTTGGCAAACATGGCTGCCATTCTGAACCCACAATGAGGTGAATGACTAGTTCAACTGCTTTTCAACATCACATATACACAGAGCTCTCAGCAGGGACAAGAAGAATGAATGTGTTTTCTAGAGAAGTAGACAAAAAACATTATAACTATAATGTAGAGTCATACATTGAGTCACAGGTCAAACACAGCAAAGAACCGACAAGCTTATTTCTGTTTGAATTCTGCCAGAATTTCTGCCAGAAACTCAACGTGTTTCTCAGTGCACTGCAGTTCTTCCCAAAAATGTTGCTCATCACTTCCTGTCTGCTTCAGGAATTTAAGTTTTTTTTTCATTTTTGGCTGCATTCCTTAGAAAGTTCAACAACTACTGAGAAAACAGCTGGAAATGAGAGATTTAACTCTGGTCTGCACCAAATTAATTGGTTTCAACTGGGGTGGCAACTAGATGCATTAAATGCATGGTGTCAGTGCGCCGAACTACATAGGAGAAAATCAACCAGGATTCTTATTCCTGATCACCAGCTAGAAATGCGCATGTGCAAATGTCAGATGGAGACAAGCTTGGATTTGGCTATGATCTTCCCTGCCTATTCCATACTTTAATAGTCGACTGGTATTACTTAGGTTCACACACAAATGGCAGTCACTTGAGGTCAATGGCAAGCACCTGTGGGATTTTATCCCAGCAAGGAGAGGAAGACAATGGAGAAAATTAGCGACAAATAGAAAACAAAAAAAAAATACAGCTTTCCCATGTTCTCAAAACCCATTCATAAATGTTTCAAATATCACAATAATTTGAAAACAATTCATCCAAATTGTTCGGAACTAGCACAGAGCCATAAGAGTTACACCACTGTAACCTGAAGGATTTTACTTCTTTACACTTAAATTTTCTGATTGCATTTTTAACTAAAAAGCATTTCTAATACAGTAACTGCTTTAGATTCTGCACCAATACACATCAAATAGTGACAGCATGTTTTTTGATGTGTAAAAATATGCTGTCACCTACTTTGATGGAACTCAAATATTATATTCTAATTGGTATTTTACTGCAATTGAATAAAATTTTGAACTATCTCATAACAATGTGCATCGTAGGAGTTGATCATTTCCAAACTTATTATTAATATGGAAAAAGAAAATTTAGTTAACTCTTTCATACCCCCTCCCAGACACATTTGCCACAAAATTAACATCTGTCGATCATTAATGACGGTTATAATTAAACAAGCTCTGGAAACTCCTCAACACCCAGCACAGTTACCCAATGAACACTGTGGGAAAGATGGTACTCTTTTATCAAGTACATGAATGCTAAAGATAACAGACAGCTATGAATCTCCTTGGTAGACATGTGACAAGCCTCTATTTTATAGACAAGGCCAAAATAAACGTAAAATTCTGAACTTGCATCATTACCCATCCACATCACCATTAAACTTATTTTGCTAGATAGACAGACTGTAGCAGTCCACAAAAGGTTAAACCGAACTGCTTAAACTATCAAATTATGGAGAGCGACATATCAATCATTTAAAACTTTATTTACCAACCTGTGGGAAAGTGCTGCTGACAATACCAAGCACTCCAAATTTGTAGCATTACACCAGCAGCACACTGCGTCCTCGAAGACCTTTTGTATTTCCAAACGTTATAGTGCTGCAGCTGGCTGCTTTCCAGGCGCCTGTTGTTTTTCAGTGTTTTTGTAATCCGGGGAAAAAAAAAAGCACTAAAAGCAAAACCTGATGTCCTTCAAACATCTCATCTTCCTCACAACGAGGCAAATGATTGAGAAACTAGATGGTTTAGGCTGCATTGTTTGAGGAAAAGAATGTACAACGAGTCCTCCAAATCCAGCTTCCATCCGTTGAGTAGTCAGTAAAACAAACTTCTCTCTCAAATTACAGAGGCAAGTTATCGAAGCAGCCTCAATAATGTAGGACTGAAAGCTATCCACCACAGACTTAGAAAGAATCAACTTTAAAAGGTTGCATTTGAAAAGAATTTTACAGCTGCTATTAGGGGAAATTACAATTCAACTTGCGTGTGGTTCAAACATCTTTTTCCAGATGTTTAACCCAATGTTGTGCAGTGAAGCAGAACAAGCTCTGAACATGGTAAACAACCCCATATATGTAAATGTTGACTTGTTTTGCCAATATGTCTTTCTTATTAAGGAGACTGTATCTGTTGTCAATGGATTGTGCAAAGATTCACTTAAACTTTAAGCTAATTTCTGGTTGACTTTCAAAGCAGTGATTGAAAGTGCTCATGACTTGGTGATCCAATGTCGCAACATGATAAGGTAGGACATGGGTATCTCCTCTCAATTCCTCGTAAGTTAGGTTGATAGCATTGATTTGAGAAACTTCCCAGAAAGAAAAGAATACATTAAAAAATCAGACAACTCAATTGCTTAGTAGCATGAACATTAGCAAACACATAATTTGCTTAATTCTGATATTGGCATGGTATACACTGTAGTGGGAGGAGCTATTTATTTTGAAAGACACAGGGAGTGATTTTCCACAACTCCTTCAACCACTAAAGAACCTCCAGGATGGAGTCTTGGCCTGCAATGCCGTTCCAGCCAATGTTTTGCATAACATACGTCCTTGGTAAAGCAGTTGAAGCTTGCACTAGAAACGGCTGCCAATAGGGTTGTCAAGGGCCTGATTACCACTTTAATTGCGTGTTAGCTACCATTAATCAAGTTTCACAGCATTTTGGTGGACAGCACTTGCCCCCAATGCCCTCTCCTAACAGTGCCCAGCTGAACAAAAGAAAAGTTCTTGCTGAGAATTTTGAATACTACTTAAAGGCATATCACTTTTTACTGATCACTTGCGATGGTCTGAAGAGAATATTTGAAACACGTCAGCAGACTTTCTGGGACACTTTGTCAAGACTTCACCAACATTTTATAAACATTTATTCTCGAAGTTCTCTGAGGATTTCACCTAAAAAGAGTGAGCATTGTGCTACTCTACCGTATTGGACAACGTATGACAGTCACCAGGGGAAAAGAGGGTGTCAGACATGACACTCTCGCAAAGTGATCGCAAGAGGTTTAATTTCTCAGTCAAATTCAGCTTCATTCACAATCATTCTGTGCACGTACACCGGTTTGGGGCTGCACATATGCACCTAATCGAGTATGCTCGTGCCTCCACCTAGACTCCGGACAGTCATCTGCAAAGGAACGCAGAAGTGGGGCCTGACAAAGCACGCTGTTTAGCGAACCTGAAGCTGCCTTGATGCCAGTCTTGCCAGGACTATATAAAGCCTTAAGCTGCCTTGCCTGTTCCTTGCTTAGCAGCATTCCAGAAATCAATCTTTGCGCTTAAATTGTGGATTAGGTGCTGTTTTAATCACAGTAGTATTTTGTGAATTCATGGCAGTTGCATGTTAACCTCAGTAGTAATCCAAGGTGACTAACAGTACAGTTGGTAAGTTGTTTGATTTAAATTTATGGTGCTACATATGAGGCAACTGTGGATTGATTGTTGTTTTAATCACAGCAGTGAATCATGGCTTCCTAATATCTGCATTGCTATGATTCAGGCCACAGGAAAGTCCGGAAAAAGGCAGCTCCAGGTTTCAAGCTCAGCAAAAACAGTGCTTCAGCTCCTGGATTCCTCTGCAGCTAGCTCTCTGGAATCTAGGCACATCCTCAGGCCCAGGTGATCAAGGGCGCATTTGCAGGCCCAAAATAGGTGTGCATGCACCGAAAGACCCGACAACCCTTGCAAGTGAGCTCTCCAGTCAATTTTCGGAAGTTTTTGGCTACAGAGTTATCAATCATCCAAAAACCTCCCTCGTTCACCAACTCCAGAAACCAGGAACACTCAGGGTGGTAAGCATGACCCGCTTTCTAGTTAGGCAGAATGCACAACCGATATAAGACAGGAGCTATTTTATTAGTTTTTATGTAGCACTTTCAGATGCAGTAATGTAGCTTTTGCAAAAAACTCTGATATGTTCGAGATTAAATAAACCACTAACAAGGTTTATAAGCCAACTGTCAACCTATATTGGTTTATGTTTGAAAATAAACAACTCGTGATCTTTATAACAAATTTCCTGATTTTTAAGAATTTATCTCTTGATCCATGAGATGGTGAGGTTGGCAAGTCTGGTGTTTGGTCATGAGATCATTCTAGGGGACCCATTTGGTCTGCAGGAGGAATGGGAGGGAGACACAAGACCAGACAGAGAGCACCAGGTGCTGCAGGAAAGAGGGTGAGGAGGGCGAGATAGGCTCCATCCCCCGATGTAAGTGCAGGACCCCGGAAGCAGGAGAAAGCAGCAAGCTCCGACTCCCTACTTCAGCGATGCCTCCTCTTCGAGGCTGTGCAGGACAGGTGGGATGCTCTCTTCCCCGGGGATGGTTGCAGGACGCTATCCCGACTGACCACACCAGCCTGGGAGGAGGTCGCCAGAGCAGGCAGTGCCCATGGGGTCCAGAGGAGAACCGCCCTGCAGTGCAGGAAATGGATGAACGATCCCATCCGCGCCACTAGGGTAAGTGAAACTTCCACTCCCCCAACTCACATCACTACTCATTTTGTGTTTCTGCCATGGGAAATGGGCATCATTGCCAAGGCCAGCATTTCTGTTGCACATCCCTAAACGCCCTTGAGGATGTGGTGGGGTGCTGCCTTCTTCAACTGCTGCAGTTCACGTGCTGTACTGTTAATGAGGCAACTGCAGGATTTTGACCCAGCCACTGTGAAGGAATAGCCATGGGGTGGAGTACAGGGAAACTTGTAGGTGCTGCTGTTCCCATGTGTCTGCTGCTATTGTCCTTCTGGCTGATAGAGCTTGCTGGGTTGGAGAGTGCTGTTGAAGAAGCCTTGGTGAGTTGCAGCAGTGCACCTTGTGCATGGTGTACACTGCTGCCAGTGTGTACCAGCGGTGGAGGGAGCGAATGTTGAGGATAGTGGGTGGGGTGTCAATCAAGCAGTCTGCTTTGTCCTGGATGGTGTTCAGCTTCCTGAGCATCATTGGAGCTGCACTCACACAGGCAAGTGGAGAGTGTTCCATCACACTCCTCACTTGTGCCTTGCACATGGTGGTCAGGCTTTGGGAAGTAACCAGGTCAGTTATTAGCCACAGAATTAGCAGTCTATGATCTGCTCTTTCGACATTCATACTCACAATCCATCTATATATCTTTATGCAGGAGAAGACAGTCCATAACAGGAGGCTGAGAGAGAAGACGACGGGATGGGGGGGGAATGCCTGAGCTCAGGTCTCTCACTTAATTCAAGCAGCAAGCAGCCAAGCTGGCAAAGGAGGATCGTAACCATGTTTGTGCCAAAGTGAAAGTTGGCCTCCCCCAAGAATCTAGTGAGGAAGCATGTACAATTCCAAGAACCTTGGAAAATCAAGGTGATTGATGACTGCAAAGTTTGAGCCAGTCTAGGTAGTCAATCATTCTCTCCTCCCTCCACTCTAGGTGCCAGCAGGAAGAGGGGGAGGCCAGCTCCCGCACAAGAAGTAAGCCCCAGCCCCCAGGACACCTCAAAGGAAGGCGAAGACTACTTAACATCAGTAGAGCCATCACAATGTTGACCAGCACCCTCCACCAGCCCAGAGACATGCATCTCACTGGGTCATAGATCTCGTTTAGACTCCGGCTCACACTCTGGTGGTCACCTCACAGACACATGTCCGCACCAGGTGGAGGTCTCTGGCACTCAGAGGATTGCTGGAGAAGAGGCCCCTACCAAGTCAGAGTCAGATGGCGAGCCTCTGGAAATGGCCATGGAAAAGATGTTGGAGTATCAAAGAGGCACAGGGGGACATCAGGCAGAGGTGTCAGAGGCCCTCAACAGAGCGCCACGAGAGATGGAAGAGTCATTCTGCGTGCTCTCTGATGTCATGGCTCCAGCATGCAAGCGCATGGAAGTCTCTAGTGGAAGGATGGTCGACACCATGGAGACCCTGGTCCAGCAAAACGAACAATTTCTGCTGGATATGCACTCAGACCTGCACTCCCATCGCACTGGCCATGGGTGAGCCTCTGCAGTGGCTACATGAGAGGGGCACAGGGCACCTTGGCCTCCCTCCAGATGTCCCTTCTCTTCAATGAGTCAGGGAGGAACCCTTGAGCACCCAAAGGGAGGAAGAGCATCAGGCAGGGTTGGGGAGTGCTGTTGAAGAAGCTTTGGTGAGTTGCTGCGAATGTTGAGGGTAGTGGATGGGGTGGCATCCACCCAGGACACTCCATGCGTATCCAGCCATTCCCAATCCCCTCTGCCTGTGATCCCATCAGCTCCAGCTGCTCAAGCTGAGAAAGGTACACCTGCCCCTGAGCAGGAGACCCAAAATAGGCAGGAGCCCTCCAGGCCTCGGTCCTCAAGAGGACGCCTGCCCAAGTCATCACAGTCAAGAGGGCATAGTAGTCAGCAGACTGCCTCAGCCTCTGCTGTGGATGTCGGGGATGCACCTAGATGTAGCAGTAGAGTTAGCAAAATTTAGAAGTTTTGAATTAGCACTGGTGGCCTGGGTGTACAATCATTGTATAAATTTTTGGCACTGGCAAATATATTTTAGCTTGCATTGATTGGAAGTCTCCTAGATTCATTCTTCCCGCTAGTCGTTTTCATTGTTGCACGCACTGCACTCCTTCTAGTGGGGACCAAGGATGGGTTTTCCTCCCGGTAATATATGGCTGCACATGCAGACATCACTCTTTGACAAGAGTAATAACTGCTATGTGCAAGAGGCCTAGCACTCACACTTTTACGCTTGCCAACTAACCACATGAGCCTTTGACCAGCAGGTCCGTTCCCTAGAAGGATGGAAGTTTGCAGTCATGAGTTGGCTGCCATTCACATGCATGCGCCTTGAGAAAGGTACACCTGCCCCTGAGCAGGAGACCCAAAATAGGCAGGAGCCCTCCAGGCCTCAGTCCTCAAAAGGACGCCTGCCCAAGTCATCACAGTCAAGAGGGCATAGTAGTCAGCAGGCTGCCTCCCTCCCTTCTTCCCTAACTGTAACTGGAGCCAATGGCAAATGTCTCAGAGTGAAAGGTAGCTCTACATCTTGCTGGGATCTCATTGTGATGAGAACCCTCTGAGCCAGACATGCTACCATGTGGCCTTCACCAGACAGTGAGGACTTGCAAAGCAAAAAGCTCTCATACAGCCTCCACATGATTATTAGGATTTGCCTTTAGTTGTCCATTTGTGCTGACCTTCAGCTCCACCCACCCAAGAAAACCCTCCCCCCGACCTCGATGTTTTGCAGTTGGACATCAAGGTCATTGCCTTTGTGTTGAGCTGCCTCTGTCTCAGGATGGTGCGCATCACGTATCAGTCTGTCTCCACCACATTTTACCTTCCTCCTGTCACTCACCAACTTTCCTCCATTACCATCGAGCACCCCAGTGTCATCTTCACTATCCCCTTGGTAACCCTTGAGCCTCCCCCCATCACCCTGAACCCTATCACAGTCAATTTGTATATGCCTTCCCTCCCCACTAAGCCCACAAGTCACCATGCCTGTGCCCAATCTGATCCTCCCCACTCCCATAATCTGTGCCACCACCCTTGCCCCCCTCAATGACCCTCCAGATGAGAACCATGCCTGCCAGACCCTGACCCTTCCACCCTACCACATCCCACTTCCCCCTCTCACAGTCACTGTCTCCTCCTATCATCAGCATCCTCAGTTCTCCTCCCCACCATGATTCCAACATTGACTCAAACAACTTCTCGCTCTGAAACATACTCTGGCCTCAGCCCCCTCTCCACTCACAGCTCCCTTCCTGCTTTCCTCCTTCCCCTTTCCCCTTTGTGCCTTCCTTCCCCCCTCACTCCACCACCCCTCCCCACCCCCCCCAATTTCCTCCAGACCTCCCTCACTTGGTGTCTTCCACACACACGATGCCCGCTGTCAGCTCCAGTGCTGCAGACAGCGTCGACCGTGAGTTAAGCGCTCTAAAATTTTCCCTCGCAGGCCATGTTTATGCCGTCGGGTAACGGAACAACGTAAATTCCTCCTGCCGGGGCAGAAGATTTGACGGAGGTGCACGATTCCGGTCTTTTGGGATTTTAAGGAGCAGACATGAGGTGCAAAATGGGTTCCCGCCAAGCTTCAGCAGCAAAGTTGACCCTTTATCACCCCACCACGAACACCGGGAGAGGAAGGTCCTAACCTCATTTCAACATCGGGAAGCCAGTTTTTTATCCTGCCATATCTTCCACCACCGCCACAAATCCCACTGATGGCGGAAGGAGACAATTCCACCCATTGTACTTGGAAGCATTCAGTACGGTACTTAGGCAGCGCGATTGTCTAAAGATTGCCAGAATAAGGACGTGAAGGCTAGCGTTTCTACTCCTGATTACAATCCCATTGAACTCCTGGCAGAAAGTGTGTGGGTTTGGATGACAGGCAAAGACAATAAGGCTCAACAGAAATGGGTTCCATACTTGAACAATCTGCTGACGCTCTCTTAGAATTAGGCATGAAGAATCGTCACCTTGCCAAAGTGCTGGAGAACTAACTGTCTGTAGAACCAATGGTCTAAAATTTTAACCACCGTCCTTCCCTACACCACCCCAGCCCCTTCCCAGGGCAGGAAAGTGTTGTATGAAGGGTTAAAATTCTAAAAAGCTCAGGTAAGTTTTAAAACTTTACCTTTCTCTGAACTCCTTGTGGGCATGAGTAGCAGGAGTATTCTCCCAAGGTCCCTCAAGGCCTCCAAATCCCAGTATCCAAACGATCATCGGAGCATCACCAACCCTAGTATCCCCACAATATTCAGTTAAAAGAAAACCCCTGCAAACCACCTCGCACCCCCCCATCCAATTATCATTTTCACAGTGAAGAAAAATCCCTTTTGAATTGTTCTGAATAAAGTTAGAAATTCATTGTACATACTTTACAAAAACTACCATTCAAGCGAGCAAACCTTGTCAGAAAGTTCACTTACCTTTGCTAATTTTATGAATACATGATGATGCCACATGCCGTTATAGACGGTAAATTCAAGAATACAGTGCCAGGATAACCAATCTCAGTCCACCACTGAGAAACTGCAGCCTTACTCCTTTTACTGCTATTCTGAACTACATACATTCGCTCATAGAGATGTGATTGTGAAGTGGAAGTGATAAAAGTTTAAAAATTAAACCAACAAATAAGTTAACCATTGACAGATGAGTCATGGAATTCTACATATAAGAAGAAATGATAGAACTGACAGCTTTTCCATTTCGTTATGTCTTGTTGCAGCCAAATATCAAAGTCAAAGTTTGCCCGGGATTCGAATATACAGACCTCATAGGCCCAGGAAAGTTCCATTCAGGAAATGTCAATACTTTATCCAAAACATAAAAGGAGTAGATAAAAATAGTTAGAAACAACAGGTATGCTGACTGTGCTGTCTATCCAGATCTGCAACATTGTAGGTGGGTAGGGTGAGGATTGTTGTGAACGCATCAAGTTCATGATCTCAGTCATGCTGGTGCGGAACAGTTAATGAGCAAATAAAACCATAACACGATCTACTGAGTATCAAATTCTGGGCAGAAGATACTTCAGAACTTGAATCTTGGATGGGTTTTCTCAGTCTTTCATCTTTCCAAGACGGAGAAAATAACTCACCAACCTTAGATCTTGTGGGACAAAATGTACCTGCCAGGATTGAGCCAGGCTTGCCCTACTGCTAAAGGAGCTCAACTTCCACCTCTCGATTGTATTCTCTTTTACTTGCTCCTCTCCAGGAGGCCATGATTGTTCTTGCTTACCAACTTACGACAGTTGATTTCAATAATAAATGGCAGAATTGGTGAGTGCTGCTTGAAGAACCGAGCACAAAAATGGAAATAAAATATCCTTGAGATGGTAATAGCAAGTTGCAGGAGCTGCCATTTATCTGGTGTTATTCTCATGTTAAAGAGCAACTGGTGACAGCCTTAATATGCACGTCTAGAGAATATGATTCCAAAGTTGCCTCTAAAGCCATTGTGCCGTCCATTCAAAATAAGGTAGAAGAAGAAAGCAAGTAATAGTGAAAGGTAAAAACAAATAAACAAAGAATCAGCACACCTATTGTCTCCAGCGATTTACAGACAGTGGAGGGGTCGAAAAAGATGATGGTGAAGTGGAGCTGGGTGTCATCGGCAAATGTGTGGAAACAGACATATTTCCAGATAAAAACAGAAAACGCTGGAAGCATACACCACAGATCAGGCAACATCTGTAGAGAGGGAAACGGAGTTAAAGTTTCAGGTCAAAAACCTTTCAACAGAACCGGTTTTTGACCTGAAACGTTAACACTGTTTCTCTCTCCACAACACCTGAGAGAGAATCTTATTGAAATGTGGAGCTGGCTCAAGGGGCCAAATGGCCGACTCCTGCTCCTAACTCTTGTTTTAACAATGTCAGCTAACATGAAAGCCAGAAAAGGAAGTTGGACACCACGCTGTATAAATGCCTATGACTCAATGACAACATCCACACCTCAAAGTAGCGATGATGGGTATAGCTACATTGATCCACAAAATCCTCCTCTCGCTTCAGTCCATCTAGATGCACAAGAAGTCATCTTCCTGCATACATTTACTCCTAAAGTGGGCTCCATCTTGAAACACAAAACAGCAGTGTTTACAGCCCACTGAGGAAGAAGAGCCGGTGTAGACAATATTTGCCAAAGGCCCCCTTCTGTACTCTAAAAAAATTTCTGTGATTCAGACTAGAAAAACAATTAGAGTAAGGAAATGGATGATCTTCCAGTTATGCTAACAAACCATGCTGAATACAACAGCAATACCTAATTCTCTGACATGGCTGCAATGGAAGCAATGAATCATCGAGAGACTACAATGTAACTCTCATTTTGATATTGTGCCAGAAATCATATTCCCTGTGCACTAGAATTGAAAGTCTCACTGCTCAAATGAGCAATTAGTTGTTCCAGATGTTCCCAGCTTCAGTTTAAAGTACATGATCAGTGAATCCCACCCACATTATGGTAATAAACTTTATAACTGGTAAGAGTAGCAATACATACAGGATCAAGGGTTGGCAACTCTGAGTGGATGCATTAATGGGGGCTTTCATCACATGACCTGCTGCCTCCAATTGCTCTTCACAGTTGAAGTTTGTTTATTCCCCCATCTCCAACATTTTCATAACTAATAAACAAAAGTACTTTTTTAAAAAATTGCTAATTTTCTTTCAAGTGCCCCAATGATTTTTTTTTAGGCTGCAGTATCCAAGAGATTAATCTTCAACTCCTGAATAGATCAGAATAACCTTGCAGGATCCAGTCATCCACTCATGCTGTAGATCTGCTCCTGCAGCACCGTAAGAGCCTGTCGCAGAATCTATTGCCCTATCTTGCTTCCCACAGCAGGCTGATACACCTCATTAGGAGGTTTTCTATAAGGGAAGCACAGGACGATACACTTCTTTGGCTTCGCAGAAGGCTTAGCCTTATAAAAAAGACAAGAAAAATAATTTATATTGGCCAGCTTTATACGTTTCAGTCACAAATATTTCATGTAAACAGTTTGTAAGATTATAAATTATTAAAAGGCATTCTAAATCAAACAGTGGAAAAGAGATAAGGAAGAGATATGCAGAGAAGTTGGCAAAAAATGCAGGAACAGGGTGATAATAATGGGTGACTTTTATTATTCACAGAAAGGCAGAGCAAAAATGCCACACAATTTAATTCTTCTATAATAAATAAAAAAAGAAAATGCTGGAAAAACTCAACAAGTCTGACAGTATCAGTGGAGAAAGAAACAGAGTTAACGTTTCTAGTCCATGTGACTCCTTCAGGGAGAGGTAAAAATGTGATGGATTTTATACTGTTTAAGTGGGGGGTGGCGTGGAGCAGGTGAAACAAAATAGAAAGTCTGGGATAGGTGGAGCTAAGGAGAAATTTGACAAAGATGGCATGGACACTGGACAAAGGGAGATGCTACAGAAGATGCTGATAGTGGCATAAAGGCAAGGCGGCAGAATGTATTAATAGCAGAGCAAGGGTCAGTACCCTGTGAAAGCACAACATAAAACTAGTGACAAATGGACCTCTGGGGGTGGGGGGAGGGTTGTCGGGGTGGTGGAGTTCTCCTCCTGTTAGGGGAACAACATTGTTCAAGACCATGGGTATATTCTGCAGACAATACAAAAATATCAGAATCATCATTAAAACTCAAAACTTAATCAGTTATTCACTCTATTTATTCCACAAGCCTAACTACCTGTTTCAACTTTTTCCCCAAGATACATCACCAGGACTGTCACAGCGTACGTATTATTACGTTTGCTATCCCGCTGAATTAATTTTCCTATATCTTAACAAATGTCCCTCTCCCTGCCCCCTTGTCCTGTCTCTACCCTTTACATGCAGGGTTCCTCTGATACCCGATGCTACTAAAACTATTTCACATTCTGCAGCCCAAAGCTTCTTTTCCTAGCTCCTTTACAAGTCTTGGAAAATGACCCGCTGTGGGACAGAAGTGCTGCTTTTCCTTGAATAGGAGCCCAATCATTCACCATCCACCTCCTCTTGTGCTTGGCATTACCTTGAACAAATGCCTTTAATTCTACTCACTCACTCCAGTTAAAAGATGTTGCTATGGGAGACCGAGCTACACTTGGCCTTTTTTAGGCTATGTGGAACATTCTTTGTTTCAGTACTACTCAGGTTTCCCTTATTCATCTCCTCCTGTTACACCGATGACTCATGTGGATTTTTGCTTCCTGCTCTCACTGTGATCTTGAAAATACCCTTAACTGTGCTCCAATTTCCACCCATTCCTGACCTTTACATAGTCCATCTCAGATTTTCACTTTCCTTCTTGGCTTCTCTCTCTTGCCTGCCAACACTGTGGGTCAACATCCAAAATGTCAACCTGCTTCTGGGTTACCAGATATCTATTAGAAACCCACGATCTCCAACAAATCCCACACCACCTGTAAGAATTTATCCCTTTCTTCCAGTTTCTCAGCTTTTGTTGAAGCTATTGAAATGGCTCCACTTGACGTGCTCATGGTTCTTAAGTATCCTCTTCTTTTGTCAACTGAGGTTTCCCCTCCACAGTGGTCAACACAACCCTTGAACATTTCTGAGATAAAAACAAAAAACTGCGGATGCTGGAAATCCAAAACAAAAACAGAATTACCTGGAAGAACTCAGCAGGTCTGGCAGCATCGGCGGAGAAGAAAAGAGTTGACGTTTTGAGTCCTCATGACACTTCCACAGTTCTGTGGAAGGATCATGAAGACTCGAAACGTCAGCTCTTTTCTTCTCCGCCGATGCTGCCAGACCTGCTGAGTTTTTCTTTGAACATTTCTGCCACTTTCCTGAACTTCGGCTCTCTCACATTGCACCATCTCACATCAGAAATCCCTTTCTCCTCACTTTTCACCTTATTAGCTCCTGCATTCACCTTCTAATCAACTTCTAACATTTTCATCACCTACAACTTGGCTACATTTCCAAGAACAGCTGTCCTTCCTCAGTGAGACCATTCCCACCACAATACTTTTGTTTCCTCTTCATCGCCCCAACTTTCAGCCTTCCTTGTCCTGACACTTTATTATACAACCATGGCAGAGGAAACTCTGGTTTGTTTACTTCCTCCAACCTCAGATTGAAGGGTCCAAATAATTCATCTACATGAGACAGCAATTTATTAGCATGGTCTCCCCTATAATGGGGAGGCCAAACATAGAAAAGGTGAATGCTTTGCTGAACAGCTCTGCCTGCACAAAGGTAATGGAGCAGATCGCCTGTCCACTTGCACCAGAAGAGACCCGGAAGATGGGCTCATTTAAATGGGAGCATGTCTAAGAGCACATCAAGGATGGCTTCCTCAAATTGCTGGTCCTTCTGAGGAGAAAGGGGTTTCTGGTATGAGACAGTGCAAAGTCTGAGAGCCAAGGGCCCAGGAAAATGGTGGATATGGTCAGGAATTGTGGTGACCAATGTGGAGGGGAAACCACAGTTGACAAAGAAGGATATTTAAGAATCACTATTATAGCACTTCTATCCCCAACAGGAGGACCCAATAACCATTCCTGGACCAAAGAAAAGCAAGGAGGCAGTTAATTTTTTTTGATTCCCCAGGGAAACATGTTTGATCATTTCTCTGAGGTTTTAGCAGTTCTCACCCCAGCTGTCAGCTGGCCTGAGTTCTGTTGAGGATTTTTGAGGTTGGACACACCCTTAAACTGGGCAGCGAAAAAGAGAAGGGCAGAATTCTACCAGTTACCCCCAAACAGAATTTGAAGGAACACTGCAAATGGAGGAGAATCAGGGTCCACCCTAAATTCCTCACATTCTCCACACATAAATCTTACATTTCACTCTATTCCACAACAAGAATGTTAGGACTGGCAGCTTATCCATCTACTGGGCATTCTACATCCCTCTGATGTGGGGTTGATGTGCCTGTACATGGACATAGGAGAGGCAGGTTGATATTTCACATGGAGATCCACAGTGCTGACTGGAAGGGTCAGATTTTCGAGGATTCCCTGCTGAGCAAATGCTTTTATTGGTCTGGGCCCTCAGCCAAGCATATGTAATGAGGACATGTGGAAACTCAGGGTTTCTGGCTAAAAGCCCAGTCCAATAAAGGTCAGGTGAGAACCCTGTCCAATAAAAGCATTAGGTGAGCAGGAAATCTGTTTTGACAAGTGAAGTGAATTGTTGACTTTGCTTGATTGACATCTTTAAATGGTTACAATAAGTTTTCTTTCTTTTGTCAATGTCTGCACAAGATTAAGAGGTGTAAAATGTTTGAAGCCTCATTTTAAAACTGATACTTTAAGTATCATTAAAGTAATTGATACTTTAATGGTCTGTCTAATTGACTCTTTTATAGTGTTGCAGGAACAACAGTTATTTTTCAGAGACCATTTCTGAATGAGTCTTTTCTCTCAGCAGTTACACACTTGCCACTGTTATTATACGGTTCATTGGTTATGTACATATTGCGTGCTAGGTGAATGGGAACAGAAATAGTGCGAGTTGGCATCGTGAGTATAAGGGGCCGTGGGGAATGACTGGGGAGCATGTTGGCATTGAGTTGGCATGGAGGGTATAAGGGGCCATGGGGGTTGGTTGCGGAGGTGGAGGAGGGTTGAGGTGGTGAGAGAGATGAGTGCTAAAGGGCATAACTGCTTTCATTATAATTGGGACAAAGTCCCAGAGAACTGAGACAGGCCATCTCAACAGCCGACACTGGCATTCGCCCATCCCTGTGGCTGCCTAGGATAGGCTTCCAGGGTCAGTGGGCCCAACTCCATCACACACCTACACCACCCTGCTCCTTCCTGCAGTAAAAGTGCTATGTGACCAGGTGCTTTAAAGTGAGGTGGGTCTGCCGAGTTGCGAAGTTGCTCAACTCTAGCTACTTGCATTTGTAACAAAAATATAGCATGGAGTGTTAGCCTGTATTTTTTCTATTCAGGACCCAATGTGTTTTGCCAGCATTTCCGGTTCTCATTTCGGACTTCTTGAAATTGCAGTTTTGTTTTTCTCCAATTTTCCCATTATCTCAGTTTTTTTGGTATAAGCCTCAAGCCTTTTCACTACAATTTACACATTCTGTTCCTCTTTTAATATATTCTCATTGCTTCTCTGTCAATCTTCAAAACATCTTGCAGCTTTCTATTAAGTAACTGCAGGTCATTGAACCCATTACACAGGGACAACAGAACAGGAACAGGAGGAGGCCATTTGGCCCCTTGACCCTTCTCCACCATCCAATAAGATCATGGCTGATCTGGCTGTGATCTCAGCTCTTCTTCCCTGTCTGCTCCCCAGAACCCTGGAATCCCTTGCTGGACAAAAATCTATCCACCCTGTCTTGATTAAATTCACTGACCTAGCTTCCACTACTTTCTAGGGAAGAGAATTCCACATACTAATGACCCTTTGGGAGAAAAAGTTTCTCCTCACCTCTGTCTTAAAGGGACATCTCTTATTTTTAAACTACGTCCCCTAATCTCCTTGACAAGAGGAAACAACCTCCAGGTATCCACCCTTTCAAATCCCTTCAGGATCTTATATGTTTCAATAAGATCACCACTCATTCTGCTAAACTCCATTGGGTATAGGCCTAACCTCTTAACCTTTGATCATAAGACAACCACTTCATCCCTGGAATGAGCCCAGTGAACCTTCTCTGAACTGCTTCTAAAGCAATTAAATCTTTTTTTGAATAAGGAGACCAAAATTGCACATCGTACTCCAGGACCGGGGAGGCAGTGGTGTAGTGGTAATGTCACTAGAAAGGAACCCAGAGGCCCAGGCTAATGCTCTGAGGTCATGGGTTCGAATCTGAACATGACAGCTGATGGGATTTAAATTCAGTTAATACATCTGGAATGAAAAAGCTAGTCTCAGCAATAGTAACCAGGAAACCATTGCCGTAAAATCCCAACTGGTTTACTAAAGCCCTTTAGGGAAGGAAGTCTGTCGTCCTTACCTGGTCTGGCCTACACTTAACTCCAGACCCACAACAATGTGGTTGACTCTTAAGAGCCTTCTGAAATGGCCCAGCAAGACACTCAGTTGTATCATAACCAAGATGAAGTCTACCAAAAGAAATGAACCCAGATGCACAACCTAGGCATCGGAAATAACAACAGCCAACTCAGCTCTGGTGACCCTGCAAAGTCCCCCTTACTAACATCTGGGGGCTAGTGCCAAAATTAGGAGAGCTGTCTCACAGACTAGATAAGCAACAGCCTGACATAGTCATCCTCACGGAATCATACCTTACAGATAATGTTCCAGACTCCACCATCACCATCGCTGGGTATATCCTGTCCCACCAACAGAGGAGACCCAGCAGATGTAGCAGCACAGTGGTATACACAGTCAGGAGGGAGTTGTCCTGGGAGTCCTCAACATCGACTCCAGAGCATATTAGGTTTCATGGCATCAGGTCAACAATGGGCAAGGAAACCTGCTGTTGATTATCACACAGCAGCCCTGCCCTCCCGCTCAGCTGATGAATCAGTACTCCTCCATGTTGAATCCCACTTGGAGAAAGCACTCTACATGGAGAACCTCAATCTCCATCACCAAGGGTGGCTCGGTAGCACCAGAACAGACAGAGCTAGCCGTGTCCTAAAGGACATAGCTGCTAGACTGGGTCTGCGGCAGATGGTGAATGAACGAACAAGGCGGCAAAACATAGTTGACTTCATTCTCACCAACCTGCCTGCCACAGGTGCACGGTAGGAGTGACCACCACACAGTCGCTGTAGAGACGAAGTCCCGCCTTCACATTGAGGCTACCCTTCATCGTGTTGTGTAGCACTACCACTGTGCTAAACGGGATAGATTTCAAACAGATCTAGCAACTAAAGACTGGACATCCAAGAGGCACTGTGGACCATCAGCAGAAGAATTGTACTCAACCACAATCTGTAGCTTCGTGGTCTAGCATATCCCCCACTCTGCAATTACCACCTAACCAGGGGATCAACCCTGGTTCAATGACGAGTGCAGGAGAGCATGCCGGGAACAACAGGCATACTTAAAAATGAGGTGTCAACCTGGTGAAGCTACAACACAGGACTACTTGTACACCAATCAGGATAAGCAGCATGCAATAGACAGAGCTAAGCAATCCCACAACGGATCAGATCTGAGCTCTGCAGTCCTGCCACTTCCAGTTGTGAATGGTGGTGGACACTCCACAAATATCCCCATCCTTAATGATGGGGTTGCCCAGCACATCAGTGCAAAAGATAAGGCTGAAGCATTCGCAACAATCTTCAGCGAGAAGGGCTGTGTGGATAACACATCTCGGCCTCTTCCAGAGGTCCCCAGCATCACAGATGCCAGTCTTCAGCCAATTCAATTCACTCCACGTGATATCAAGAAACTGCTGAAGGCACTGGATACTACAAAGGCTAAGGGTCCTGACAATATTCTGGCAATAATACTGAAGACTTGTGCTCCAGGACTTGCTGCGCGCCTAGCCAAACTGTTTCAGTACTGCTACAACACTGGCGTCTACCATGCAACGTGGAAAATTGCCCAGGTATATCCTGTACACAAAAGCAGGACAAATCCAAACCAGCCAATTATCGCCCCATCAGTCTACTCTCCATCATCAGTAAAGTGATGAAAGGGGTCATCAACAGTGCTATCAAGCGGCACTTGCTTAGCAATAACTTGCTCACAGACGCCCAGGTTGGGTTCTGCCAGAGCCACTCAGCTCCTGACTTCATTATTGCCTTAGTTCAAAGGTGGACAAAAGAGCTGAGCCCCCGATCTGATGTGAGAGTGACTGCTCTTGACATCAAGGAAGCATTTGACCAAGTGTGGCATCAAGGAGCCCTAGCAAAACTGGAGTCAATGGGAATCATGGGAAAAGCTCTCCACTGGTTGGAGTTATAACTAGCACAAAGGGAGATGACTGTGGTTGTTGGAGGTCATTCATCTCAGTTCCAGGACATCAATGCAGGGCTCAGGGTAGTGTCCTAGGGCCAAACATCTTCAGCTGCTTCATCAATGACTTTCCTTCCATCATAAGGTCAGAAGTGGGGATGTTCGCTGATGATTGCACAATATTCAGCACCATTCGCGACCACTCAGATACTGAAACAGCCCATGTCCAAATGCAGCAAGACCTGGACAATATACAAGCTTGGGCTGACAAGTGGCAAGTAACATTCATGTCACACAAGTCCCAGGCAATGACCATCTCCAACAAGAGAGAATCTAACCATCACCCCATGACATTGAATAGCATTACCATCACTGAATCCCCAACTATCTACATTCTGGGGGTTACTATTGACTAGAAACTGAACTATCTAAATATTGTGGCTAAAGGAGCAGGTCAGAGGCTAGGAATCCTGCGATGAGTAACTCACCTCCTGACTCCACAAAGCCTGTCCACCATCTTCAAGGCAGAAGTCAGGAATGTGATAGAATACATTTGCCTGGATGAGTGCAGCTCCAACACCACCCAAGAAGTTTGATACTATCCAGGACAAAGCAGCCTGCTTGATTGGCACCAACTCCACAATCATTCACTCCCTTTACTGCCGATGCACAGTGGCAGCAATGTGTACCAACTACAAGATGCACTGCAGAAACTCACCAAAGCTCCTGAGACACCACCTTCCAAACCCACAACCACTACCATCTAGAAAGACAAGGGCAGCAGACACATGAGAATACTACCAACTGGAATTTCACCTCCAAGCCACTTACCACCCAAGCTTGGAAATATATCGTCATTCCTTCACTGTCTCTGGATCAAATTCTGGAGCTCTCTCCTTAACAACACTATGGGTGTACCTGCACCACATGGAGTGCAGCGGTTCAAGAAGACTGCTCACCACCACCACCTTCTCAATGGCAATTGGGGATGGGCAATAAATACTGGCCCAGCCAGCGAAGCCCACATCCCAAGAATGAATAAAAAAAATCTGTGCCACCACTTCTTTTAAGACCCTAGGATGCAGGCCATATGGTCCTGAGGGCTTGGCAGCCTTTAGATCTAATACTTTTCCTAGCACCCTTTCCCTGGTAATGGTGTTTGTATTAACTTCATCCCTCCCTGTCACCTCTTGATTTTCAAGAATCTTTGGAACGTTTTCTGAGTCCTCTACTGTGAAGACATATACATACCTGTTCAATGCCTCTGTCATCTCCTTGTTTTCCAATATCAATTCCCCAGACTCGCTCTCTAGAGGTCCAATACTAGCTTTAGTTACTCTTTTCCTATGCAGTGGCATAGTGGTCACTGAACTAGCATTCCAGAGACTCAGTGTAATGCTCTGGGAACCTGGGTTCAAAACCCACCATGGCAGATGGCGAAATCTGAATTCAACAAAATTCTGGAATTAAAAGTCTGATGATGACCATGAAAACATTGCCAATTGTTGTAAAATCTCATCTGGTTCACTAATGCCGTTTAGGGAAGGAAATCTGCTGTCCTTACTCGGTCTGGCCTACATGTGACTCCAGACCCACAGCAATGTGGTTGACTCTTAAAAATGCCCTCTGAATGAGGACAATTAGGGATGGGCAATAAATGCTGGCCTAGCCAATGATGCCCACATCCCATGAATGAATTTTTAAAAATTAAAATACTTGTAGAAACTTTTACTATTTGTTTTCATATTATTAGCTCGATTTCTCTCATATTTTGTTTTCTGTCTCTTATCTTTCGCGTCATTCTTTGCTAGTTCATAAAATCTGTCCAATCCTCTGACCTACCACTAATCTTTGCAGGTTTGTACAGTATTTCTTTCAATTTAATACTATTCTTAATTTCATCATTTAGCCACGAATGATGCATCCTTCTTAAAAAGCCTTTCTTTCTCGTCGGGACAAATCTTTTCTGAGTGTTCAATATCTCCTTAAAAGTCCGCACTGCAACTCTACTGAGCTACCTTTTAACCTCGTTTCCCAGTTCAGCTTAGCCAGCTTTGCCTTCACACTGTTATTGTTACCTTTATTTAGACTTAAAACACCAGTCATGGACCTGCACTTCTCCATTTCAAACTGAACATGAAATTCCTTCATATTGTGATCGTTGTCACCTTCATGAGCTTATTGATTAATCCTGTCTCATTGTACATTATCAGGTCTAGGATAGTCTGCACCCTGGTTGGATCCAGGATAAACTGCTCTAAGGAATTGTCCCAAAAACACTAACTCATTTTCCAGGCACCTTTGCCAATTTGATTTTCCCAATCTACACGTAGGTTAAAGTCACCCATGATTATGGCGGCTTTCTTACACACTCCCCCCCGCCCTACACCATTTATTTATTCCTAGTGTAACTACTATTAGGGGGCCTAGGAGCCTATAAACTACACCCACAAGTAACATCTTACATTTACTATTTCTTATCTCTCCCCAAACAGTTCCTATATCTTGCTCTTTCAAGCTAAGGTCTTCATACAGCCTGGAACTCATGCCATCCTTTATTAACAGAGCTACCCTGCCATCTTTTCCTCACTTTGTTGTTCTGATATGTCAAATACCCTTCAACATGCAGGTCCCAGGCTCAGTCATCTTTCAACCATGTCTCTGTCATGCCTATCAGGTCATACAATTTTTTTTTTCATTCACGGGATGTGGGCGTTGCTGGCTAGGCCAGCATTTATTGTCCATCCCTAGTTGCCCTTGAGAAGGTGGTGGTGAGCTGCCTTCTTGAACCGTTGCAGTCCATGTGGTGTAGGTACACCCACAGTGCTGTTAGGGATAGTGTTCCATGATTTTGACCCAGCGACAGTGAAGGAATGGCGATATATTCCCAAGTCAGAATGGTAAATGGATTGGAGGGGTACTTCTAGGTTGTGATGTTCCCCTGTGTCTGCTGCCCTTGTCCTTTGAGATGGTAGCATTCATGGGTTTGGCAGGTGTGTCTAAGGAAGCTTGGTGAGTTCCTGCAGTGCATCTTCTAGATGGTACACACTGCTGCCACTTTGATTTGTTGGTGGAGGGAGTAAATGTTTGTGGATGTGGTGCAAATCAAGTGGTCTGCTTTGTCCTGGATGGTGTCAAGCTTCTTGAGTGTTGTTGGAGCTGCACTCATCCAGGCAAGTGGAGAGTATTCCATCTCACTCCTGACTTGTGCCTTGTAGATGATAGACAGGCTTTGGGAGTCAGGAGGTGAGTTACTCACCACAGGATTCCTAGGCCTCTGACCTGCTTTTGCAGCCACAGTATTTATATAGCTAGCCCAGTTCAGTTTCTAGTGAATGGTAACCCCCAGGATGTTGATAGTGGGGGGATTCAGTGAAGGTAATGCTATTGAATGTCAAGGGGCGATGGTTAGATTCTCTCTTGTTGGAGATGGTCATTGCCTGGCACTTGTGTGGCATGAATGTTACTTGCCACTTGTCAGCCCAAGCCTGGGTATTGTCCAGGTCTTGCTGCATTTGGAGAAGGACTGCTTCAGTATGAGTAGTCGCGAATGGTGCTGAATTTTGCGCAATCATCAGCGAACATTCCCACTTCTGACCTTATGATGGAAGGAAGGTCATTAATGAAACAGCTGAATATGGTTTGCCAAGGACACAACCCTGAGGAACTCATGCAATGATGTCCTGGAACTGAGATGATTGACCTCTAACAACCACAACCATCTTCCTTTGTGCTAGGTATAACTCCAACCAGTGGAGAGCTTTCCCCAAATCCCATTGACTCCAGTTTTGCTACAGTGCCTTGATGCCAAGGGCAGTCACTCTCAACCCACGTCTGGAGTTCAGCTCTGTTGTCCATGTTTGAACCAAGGCTATTATGAGGTCAGGAGCTGAGTGGCTCTGGCAGAAACCAAACTGGGCATCAGTGAGCAAGTTATTGCTAAGCAAGTGTCGTTTAATAGCACTAATGATGACCCCTCTCATGAATTTACTGATGATGGAGAGTAGAGTGATGGGGTGGTAATTGACTGGGTTGGATTTGTTCTGCTTTTTGTCGACAGGACATACCTGGGCAATTTTCCACATTGCCAGGTAGATGCTGGTGCTGTAGCTGTACTGGAACAGCTTGGCTAGGGGTGCGGCAAGTTCTGGAGAATAAGTCTTCAGTACTATTGCCAGGATGTTGTCAGAGCCCGTAGCCTTTGCAATATCCAGTGCCTTCAGCAGTTTCTTGATATCACGTGGAGTGAATCAAATTGGCTGAAGACTGGCATCTGTGATGCTGGGGACCTCCAGAAGAGGCCGAATTGGATCATCCAACTCAGCACTTCTGGCTGTTGATTGTTGCGAAAGCTTCAGCCATATCTTTTGCACTGATTGCTGGGCTCCCCCATCATTGAGGATGGGGATATTTGTGGAGCCTCCTCCTCCAGTTTAATTGTCCGCCATCATTCCCGACTGGATGTGGAAGGACTATAGAGCTTAAATCTGATCCAGTGGTTGAGGAATCGCTTGGCTCTATCGCTTGTTGTTTATGCTGTTCGCCATGCAAGTAGTCCTGAGTCGTAGCTTCACCAGGTTGACACCTCATTTTAGGTATGCCTGGTGCTGCTCCTGACATGCCCTCCTGTATTCTTCAGTTATCTCTATCTGTCTTAAAAACTCATCTCTTTTGTTACAAATGCTACATGACATTAACTTGCTCTGTGATTCTAGTAGTGCTCTTTGTCGCCCCACTCTCTTTTTACCTTTATTGTTAAAAAAACAAAATGCTTATGCAATTTTTAATCTTCAGGTTTGATGGTGGGGTGTACACCTGAAACACTAACTGAGGTTTTCTTTTCACTGATAACCACTGACCTGGTGCATTTCCAGATATTTCTGATTTCATTTCAGTTAAATACAATCACAAATACAAGGTATTTGCAATCGCACTACCTCTCTTCCACACTGTCAGCAATGTATAAACAGTAAAATAAGGCCTTAGCAATCAGAACAAGTGTATTTCCCAACATCTGGGAGTCCTTTTTTTCAACTATTGCAAATTCATGTTCAAATCGCAAGAAACCAACCGCAGATTGGTAAGTTAACATGAACTGTCAGGTTTGGACGAGGTTTAACAGGGCCCATTTTTCCCACTACTGTTTTTCAAGGTGACTCTATGATCACTTACCTTTCACCTTTCAAGTCAAACTCTAGGTTTGCAGTTCTAGTCTGAACTATAATCAAACATATAATTCATATGAAGTCTATTCTTAACAGTTGCACTTTGTACTCTGCCTGTATACACATAGCTTTGAAGTTGGATATTAGATAGGAGGAAAACACAAATGCTGTAAAAGATAAACATAACACAAACTTCAATAAAGGTGGACAGAAAACAGACAACCATTACTATTGCTGGAACTTTAGCACATGTATCCGAAGTATAACCACAATATATGTTGTGCTCTCGTACTTTTTCCAAGTCCTTCAAGACATAATTTTTTTATTAATTCACGGGATGTGGACATCGCTGGCTAGGCCAGCATTTATCGCCCATCCCTATACCCTCGAGAAGGTGGTGGTGAGCCACCTTCTTAAACCACTGCAAACCATGATATTTGTTCCTACCATTAGTTCCACTAGTTCTATTACTATTCGTTCTTCCAAACATTTAACAAACAAGCTACAAAGCAAACTATGCTTTTAATTGTTAACACAGGCTTTCAATCCAGCTGTATAATGCCATTAATTTCATCTTCAAAATCTTCAGATAAAGAACTTTATCAATGCTTTTTGAAAATCCTATTCAATTATATCCATTGCACAGCCCTCCTCCACAAACTTAGCTACTTCCTCAAAAGAATTCCAGCAGCTTAGTGAGCCATGAACAGTTGCTTCTAAATTCAAGCTAACGCTTAGTCACCAGGCTCTTTGGATCAATCTTAATAGCATCCCGTAAAATGGTCACAAGACTTTTCCCCTGCACTGATGTTGATCTAAGCTAGTGTAAAATCCTAGTTTTGCTTCCTTTTTGACAACCAGGATTACATTAACTAACCTCATACCCTCAAGTACAATGTCCTAGAAGTGACTTTTTTTCTGATACTATTGATTAAATTTAAATGCTTGTGTGACATTCTGCTTTCTGTTAATTGTGAAATCAACTAAGGATTGATGTTCTCAAGATAGAAATGGATAAGGAAGATCATTGTGCTTATCCTAATTCCTCAATCCAAAAACAACCTACAAACTCCTTGCCCCAGGTTATTGGAATTCACCAAGAAAAATTTTCAAAATCTTGTTCCATTTCAGACATGCCGTTTAAGAGGCTCCCTCGGGAGCTTAAGAGGTTGTTAATTGGAGGTAAGCGCCTTCCCGTTCCCTCTCCCCTTGGCAGCCAATTGATAATTTGAGAGAGTCCTGGATGTGATGAGATCCGCCACAACCCCCAGGATCATGATTTGGAAAGCTGGCTCCCTGCCCCTAGGCCCTTTGAAAATCCCTGCCCTGTGTCGGACTTGGCTCAGTGGTAGCATTCTCAGCTTTCATGTCCAGGCAGTCAGGTCAGTGAAGCACTGTCATAGGTGCCATTTTTTTTTTAATTGCCTTTGTGGGATGTGGACAGCCCCCAAGGCCACCGTTTACTGCCCGAGAGTCGGTTTTCTTGAACCTCTGCAGTACGTTTGGTGTAGGTACACCCACGATATTTCAGATGAGATGTTAAACTATGAGATGTCAACTATTTCAAATGGGTATAAAATGTTCCATGGTTTTATCTGAAGAGTTAGGGGTTTCTCTTGGCCAATATTTATTCTTCAGCCAATATCACCAAAAACACATTATTTGGAATTTATGTTCATGCTGAGTGGAATCTTGTGGTGTGCAAATTGACTGCTTTATTTCCACACATTACTACACTCAAATGTACTTCATTGGGCGTGAAGCACTTTGGGATGTCCTGCAGTCTTGAAAGGGGCTGTATAAATGCAAATTCTTCTATTTGTGACTCCCAGCTTTAGATCGTTGGGGGAAACCTTTTTTTTTAAAAATCAAATCTTCTCTTGTGGAATTTGGGCTTCAAAGTAAATGAGGTATAACTGGTATCTCATTTCGAGGTTTCCCCAACAGTGAATATCTGCTTCACCAAGCAACTACAAGCTGGGATAGGTGCAGCATTGTTCGATTTCATTCATTAACCTCATTTTAAGGACACTGGTCTAAGTTAAGAGTATTCCTTCTGAAGTCTATGACAGTTCCCACGGTTTACTGATTTCCAACATATATTTCAAAGTGAACCTCTGTGATTTATTGATCTGTTTGATTTTTTTCATCTAATTCCAAAGCTAGCCTGAGAATTCACTTTGATATTATTTATTTGCCCATCATTGTGAGAAAGCACATTGTCCATGTGACTAATCATTCTGATGGAACACCCAAAATTTTGAATATGCCAATACTCTCCAACAGATAATATCCACACCTGCTGCTCCAGTTGAATGCCCTTACAGGATCCTGTTATTTGTCTCTCTTCTACTCTGTCTGAGTCAGTTTCATTATAACCTATCTAATATTTATCCATATTGCTCAATGAAGCTGACTCAGTCTTAACCTTTGGAATTGCACAGGTCAACATTTGTCCAGTACTCCTGGCAAAGAGCTTTGTGCACCGGGAGGAAGAAGGAAAAAAAAAACCACCCCAAAGACAGAGAGCTGAATAATACAGTGGCTCACTGAGGACGGGTTCTGCACCAGAAGTTGGTGGTGTTCTGACTTCTGGGCCTGCCACTAGAACACGCCCGATAATACGCAAATTACCATTCATTATTGGCAAGGGCGGGTTAGAGATCTTCATCCCGCCAATCATTGTTGGAGGGTGGGATGTCCAGCCTTAGAAGTTGTTGGCTGTGACCCAGAACAAGATCATGGGCAGTAGTTTAAAGGGCCCCCTGGCATAGGACAGTGTCAGGGGACCCACCAAATGCTGGATCGCTTCAAGCCTTGCAGGATAATTTGTAATTGTGCAGTTTTCAGGCTTCTCAGGTGAGTGTATTTTATTTTTAGGTCTGCTATCTCGAAATCTTGGCACTGATCAGAGGTGGCATTCTCTTTTAAGCTGAACAAGTCAACCACTTATTTGCATGCAGAAGTGATCTAGTTCTTACATATTTCCCTCCAGAGACGTCTGTGCCATTGGAGCAAGGGGAGAAGGGGGGGAGAAGGACCAAACCAGCCCCTAGATTCAATAGGTGCTTCCTCAGAGCCCTCCTGCATGCAGTCTCCAACCAATATGAGCAGCTGATGCTTATCCCTGGTAAGAGGAGGAAGCCGAGCCAGACATGTGCAGCCTGGGAGGAGGTGGCCAAAGAGGTCAGCAGTGTTGGGCTGTTCAGAAGGAAATGGTCCCAATGCCAGAAAAGGCTCAATGACCAACTGAGGGTGGCCAGTGAGTAAGGCCTCAGTATGTGCAATCTTGTACCAGTATGCTATAGGGCATCTCGTGCATGCAGGAGGAAAGCGAGTTTGGCTGGACCTCAAAGGCAGCATGATTCAACAAGGACACAGCCATCTTCGACAATGTCATTGTGCATTTTAAGCTTTGGTCCACTTGTATGGTGGGTGGTTGGCAAAATGAGCATATAACGGATGGGCACAGAACCCAGGCTGGCACGCACTTAGCTAATAATGGGTAGGCAAAATAATCTGAAATCGTTAATGAGCGCACTCTTATGCATCTTTTCAGGAGAAGCAAGACTACAATGCCCTTCTCTCTCAGATACTTTATAGCCCTGGGAGATGGCCAGAAACAAAATACAGCACTCAGCAGCTGAGAAAAGGCTTCTACCTCATATGGCTTTAAAATAGATAGTCTGCTCATTCAATTAAGCACTCCCAGCAGTAACAGATATACTAACTGTTAAGCTGAGACTCAGGGCTCAGCTGTAGCTTTTAAACCTGCCCCCTAAAAAAACAGAACAACACATGGTGTAAATCTAATTCTAAAAGCACATTGTAGCGTTCACACCGGATGTAGCAATCAATTGGGTCGTTAACGATCTTAAATACACTATTAATTGACATTGCATAATGCGGGCAGTGTTCTAGCTTTTAAGCCCGCCCACCTGCCATATTATACAAAACTAGCATGATGACATGACCTGACATCATCATAATACATCTCCAGTTATGGGGACCCATACGGTCATGAAGATGTGCTTTATGCCAAATAATGATTTTTAATCCACAGGCTGGAAATCTGAACTGAACTTTTAAAAACAGAATTTTTAAAAACACAGAGACAAAAGTGACTTGAATGCAATGGCCAAGATGGCTAACCCTTAATTGCATTACTAAATATTTCACATTCCAATTCATTGGAGTGGAGTCAGTCTGTCTGTTAAAATGACTTCAGAGAATTGTGAAGCACTCACATCTCCTGTCTCAATAGCAAGGCAAATACAGCAATCACCTGAGGAGGGGGAGGCCAAGCCTAAAAATTTAGGCCATTGTTCATGTATTACAAAGGTGACTTAATTGGAAGTTAATTTTGCCAGGGTCCCCTTGCCCAAGCAATTAGTCTTAATGTCCCGTCTCCAACAGTTGATTACGCTATCCGAAGAGTCGGCGGGGAACACAACCCACTGACTCTGGCTACCCCGCTGCAAATTTACACTAACGAGCATTGGCTGGCATTAGGCGGGGCCAATCAGATTGACCCGATAGCTCTCTAATCCCTGCAGCAAAAACATTGCAGTGGTCGGAAGAGGAACTGCATCCTGAGACTAAATCCTGGGAACCGGAGACCCAGGTTAAGTGTCAGGGGTCCAGGGTGGGGTGGGTAGGGAAGGCCTGGGGATCACAAGGCAGGTGATCGGAATCTTGGGGGTTAGGCCAAGGGGGAGGGAGCCCCAGTCAAAAAAGCGGGCTTCTGATGGAGGTGCACCTTACTGCCCACCCCCGGCCACAACCCCAAACTTTCTTTATTATCGAGTTTCCCCCAAGGAGCTTCAATCCACCCGCCAGCCTAAAATTGAGGATGGATGGGAAAAGGCTCTTAAGCAGCCATTTAATTGGCACGAGGGTGGGCTTTCCATCCGAGGCCTAGCCCAACCCAGCACAAAATTGCTGTGAGGAAGAGGCAAACAGGGACCCGGAAGGAATCCCATTCCTGCGATTTCTCCCCCCTCCCACCAACACTGCTGCCTAGAAACCTGCTTTGAGATGGTGGTGGTGGTGGTGGGGGGGGGGGTAAAATTCTGGCTAATGTATTTTTTTGAACTCCCCTGGCAGTCGGAGAAGGAAGGCCACATGACAAGCCAACCCCTTGTATGTTTTAAGCACATATTTTCTCAGCAGAAATGAGGACAAGCAGCTGAGAGCGAAAGTGGGGTCCTCTCTTGCCTCCTTTTCTCTCCAACTCACCTAGTAAGCTTCGAGCCCTGTTTGCTGACTATGATCATCTGGGGCCATCATGCTACAGAGATTTCTTAAAAGAATCCAACCCAGCACCACCGTCTCCTGAAGAACAACCAAGTCGGTCATCTACGTCTTTAAATTGGAAGCATCGAGACCATCGAATTCAGCCTGAAGCCGGCCGAGTCACCAAACTGCAGACTGTGTACTCTTTCACTTCTTTTATGGCCTCTAATTTAACCAGTCTATCCTGCCTGACCACGTAATCTGTATTTGTGTTGTGTGAACTTCAAGAGCAGAATTTTTCACTGAGCGGGCAGGCGTGCACCCAACCTGCTCGAGCATCAGATAGCGCATGATGACATCGGGTAAGCATCCCGACATCACCGCGCACTCGCACAATATTTCGGTCGGTGACCACACGCATGAGTCAGAGGTATCAGACAGCCTTCCATTACCCTGGCAGTGGGGGCTGTGGTCTCTGTTGGTGGCACTTCCTCTGAGGAGGGAGAGAGGGGCAGAAGGGAGAGTAGGCCAGGTGTCTCTATGCAGCTTCCAGGAGAGGGGCCTGTGGGAGGAGAGGCGCAGGCACAAAGGGCACAGAGCCAGCAGGAAGTCCAAAGCAGAAGGAGCCACGGAAGACTCCACTATCCTGCTGCCAGGATTTACAGGCGATGATGATGCTACCTCAATATGTCTGAGGTGCAATTGCGAAGAAGGCTCCGCCTCTCAAGGGAGACCGTGACCCCCATTTGTCAGATGATTGGGCCAGAGATCAGCTCCGACTGTATGGGTGGACATCCCATGCCAGTGGCTCTGAAGGTCACAGCATCCTGTAAACTTCTATGCCTCCAGCTCTTTCTAGGGGTCAGTGGAGTGTCTGTGTGGAGTCTCCCAATCAGCCGTTCACAGTTGCATCAAGCTGGTGACAGAAGCTCTGTTCAGGTGGGCACTGACCTTTATTCTTTACTGTATGCAATTGCTGGGGACCCCCACGTCCAGGGTGCCATCAACCACATACATGTGGCCATCAAGACGCCAGCGGATCAGCCGGGTCCCTTTGTCAACAGGAAGGGCTTCCACTCCATGAACGTGCAGATAGTGTGTGACCACAGGATGCTGATTCTACATGTCTGTGCAAGGTACCCAGGCAGCTCCCATGACGCCTACATCCTCAGACACTCCCAGGTGCCGGGGCTCTTCAGTGCTCCAGCCCGGCTGGATGGATGGCTGCTGGGTGACATGGGCTATCCATTGAAAAGGTGGCTTATGACATTTCTCTGCCACCCAAGAACAGAGGCAGAGCAGCATTACAATACGAGCCATGCCTCCATAAGGTTGGTGATAGAGACGACCATAGAAGTTCTAAAGATGCGCTTCCGATGCCTGGGCCATTCAGGGCTGCACTGCATTAACCCCCAGAGTGGTTGTCACTGATAGTGGTTGCATGCTGCGCTCTCCACAATTTGGCAATGGCAACGGGGGACCCACTGGATGAAGAGGATCTTGACGCAGCTCAACAGGCCACAGAGGATGAATCCAGTAGTGAGTCAGAAGAAGGGCATGGTGAGGAGAACGTTGAGGGCGAGGAGGCAGACCTCAGCAACCTCCAGGGAGGCAGGGACACCAGGGAAGCCTTGATCCGACACTCATTCAGCTAGACAACGAAAGACCTGCTTCCACCTCATGCCAGGGCTGTCGCCTGCATCCTGGATGTCTGAAATGACTATTTCATTTGCACCCAAAGTCCACTCAATGCCTGTGCAATAAAGAATCCAGCCACTCACGTCCAGCATTACAGACTGGCGTACCCTGTACCAGAAAGAAAAAAAGTGAAGCATACTCAGGCCATCAAAGGACGTTTCAACCATGATGCAACAGGCCAACCAAAGCAAATTTAATGTTATTGTCACATTGAATGCATAATGACATTACCATTACTAGTGTTGATGTCCACACAAGCAGACATATAAACCAAACATAAAGGAACAGAAAATCACCCATAAACTGTCCCTCGTGATCATGGTCCCTTTAGCTTACATTTCTGAGTGCTATGTTTGGTGCCTCCCCCACCCACCACCTTGTTGGCACCGGCATTGGCGACAGTCTGCTGACTCTGCTGTCCTTGATAACCATGGTGGTCATCCTCTGGAACCTGTGCTGGCCCTGCCTGGGAGGGTGTGGACATGGCTAACTTCTCCCTAGTCAATGCAGCCTCATCAGATGCGATGGTCACTGGCGGACGGACGGAGGAGCTGCTGCTGTCATCCAGAGCGCCCTGAAAGGAGCCCGCAGAGACAATAAGCAGCCTGTGCACCAACGTGAGGTTGCTCTGGACCTCCCAGCTCTTCACTGATGGATAGGCACCTAGCTAGGATACCGGGTATCTCATCCATCTCCCACACTGGCACTGACCACCTGAGGTAATTGCTTGTGTGAGGGTTTGCAGGCCCAAGTGCAACGCCAGGAACCCCGATTCTGTCCCCGGAGCTGCCTCTCCATGACAGTCGCCACTCTCTCAATGGAGGAGGCAGTGCACGTGGCCAAGAGGGTCAACATAGTGCTCATGCTCCGCATGGACTCCACCATAATGGGGACCGTGGCACGCAGACCCTCATGGGTCTCTGCCAAATCCTCCCACACATCCTGCTGGATATCCAGCAACTGCCGCCTAATGGACGATTCCAGAGGCTCATCATCTGCCTTCGACTGAGCATCATCCTGGTCTCCAGTAGTCCTCCAACTGATGACACCCTGGGCACTCTCTGCCTCTGCCTGCACCTCAAGCGAGTGTGAGGTGCCCTCAAAAATGTTCACTGACATTCTAGCCACCAGTATAATGCCCACCAAGGTGCTGGTATCTGCGCTGGTGCCCAGTTCAGAGAGCAGGTGTGACGTAGGTGCAAATGAAGCCTGGTGGTCCTCGAGTGTCAGGGGTGGCTTTTCTGGGTCCAGAGAGCAAGTGCGTGCTGGTGAATCTGAAAGTGAGAAGAAGGACATGTCATTAATTAGAGTCATCACATTGTCACTGTGCATGCCAGGCACCCTGTTGAGACAGTGGAGATCTGCATCATGGTGCCCTCGTCTTTCAATGATCAACGGGGTCTATAGGTTTGAGGCTCCATCATTGAAGACACTACACTAGAATGGTTACACAATCCGAAACACTCACCCTCAGTGCAGTACACTCTTACCTTCGTCTGGCACCCCCACCTCTCTCAACACACTGGTTGCACATAGACCCTGCTGGTTCTGCAGCTCAAGGGCGTCCTGCTCAAAGCTGGTCAGCACCAGCAGGTAGGGCAGGCCTCCACCTGTACGTGACCTCTCTGCTTGGTTGCGGCTTATCTTTTCCTGAAAGGACAGAGGGGCATTGAATGGTCCACTCTCTACCTGCAGTGCTATTGCAGCCTGGCCAACCCCAGCTGAGGAACACCTCACAGGGCATATCGAATTGTAGCCCTCTAGTCTCAAGGCACTCACCCCCATGGCCAGCTCCGGTTGGCACTCAGACTCTAGCACCCCTGAGGTCTACAGGGGGACGGCCACACCTTAACGCTTCTGCACACAGACCCATGCCAACACGGTACTCACCCTTCCTGAGCGCAGCAGGTGATTGAACCTCTTCTGCACTGCACCCATGTGCACCGCACCACATCATGGCTGCTAACCAGTGCTGCCACCTCCTCCCATGCCCTTTGTGAGCAGCTGTGGCCTCCTCCTCCCATTTCTGGGGACAAGGGTGTCCCTCCTGGCAGCCACCTCCTCCAGGGGGACCACGAGGCACTCATAAGTAAACCAGGGGGCCGAGTGCCCACCCGACCTGCCCTCCCACCTGGCGTCTCCAACCGCACTCGATTCCATCATTTTGCTAACGCGGAGCAGATGTTCTTCCACGGAGGCCTTCCAGAGGCTGCCTGGGCTGTTCTTAAACCGACTGGCCGCCGGGTCACCATTGGACCCAGCGGCAGACAGGCCCCTGCTCCTGCTCGGCCCTTCCTGACCAGTGGGGAGCCATGTTTCACGCTGGGCGGGCCTTAATTGGCTCACCAGCGTGAAATCGCAATTGGGGGCCGATCCCAGGCCTGCCGACCACACCCACCTGCCAAATTCAAAATTCTACCCTGTGTGTGTGTGTGAGAGAGAGAGGAGAGAAAGTTGGTGCATATTTTATTATTTTATTTAGATTGGTTTAAGTATAATGAAGCTAACCTCTTTCTCTGTTAAGCTCAAGAAAACCTGTTCAATTGGTTCTTCCATGATCACAGCATGTAAACAGTTAAGTCCTCACTGAATTGGCAAGTATATCCTTTTCACACAATAAAAACTGCTAGAGTCAAACAATGAGAGGGCAAAGAGGGGAGCCATTAACCCCTTCCTCGCCAGGTCATATCAGTATGTTAATCAGGAATATTAGCTTAATCACTAAAATAATGATATACAGCCAATTTAAACAGCAGACCAAAAATCTAGTAACAATGAATGTTTTCAGACTGAGGTTCTGACAACAGAGCATACCAGTAAGGTCAAGTCTGATGTTTCTGTCATTACCATACGTAGGAATCTGTAGACCAGTAGCTCCTCTGGAGAAGTACACAAAGTCTACAGTTTTCATTGACTTTTACCAGGTATCTCACAACGATTAAATATGTATTCGCTTGCTTATGTTGGTAATTAAAAGGTGTCATCAGAGATTGATGCTACATTTAGAAATGTTGCTGTTGGTATCTTATATCCAATTAAGGTACCCAAGGTTTGTCTTAAATAAAACTTTTTATTGTTGAAGGAATTTGAGTGAGACTGAAAACTAAATCATGAATTTGAATCAGACTGAAAAGTAAATGATGGCCCTCTGAAATGATAGTCTAAGGTTAAAATTTAATGACCTGTCCTGCGCTGTGCTTGGTGACAGGGTGTTGGGGACATTAAATCCAGCAGGAGGGTAATGAACACAAGAAATAGGAGCAGCAGTAGCCTACTCTGCCATTCAATACAATCGTGGTTGATCTTGGGCTTCACTCCATTTGAGGACCCTGCCGCCTTTCCACCATTGCCCTGATTAAATCCGTTGCGGGGAGACTTGTGGATGGACTTCCTGACCCACCACCAACTGAGGCCCTTAAGTGTGCAATTAGTGCCCATTAAAAGGCCTGATCCTGCCACTGCTGCTCCCAGTATTTACCCAGTGTCAGGCAGGAGACTCGCCATGCAGGAAGCCCAGAAAAGGAAACCATGTTAGGGTTGCTTGCAGGTTCCCAGGGGGAGTCCTTGCTCAAAGTTACTTAGTGCCTGATCGAGGGACCTAGCATCAGGAAGGGGCAGGGTGTGGCCACTAACAGCCACCCCTCCCCTGCCTTTGCTACCAGCAGCTCTCCCCACAGATTTGACCAAATTGGTATTCTATATTATCAGATAATCAGCCGAAATACATTAATCGTCATCAGATCTTTGTTGGTTAAATTGACCAGGTGTCGTGTTTTAATGATTAAGCTAATGGCCTGATCAACATGATCCCACTACTACGATCCCATTTCCTCTCTTGCACACTCTGTCTTTGGGTGATTTCCCTGTGACCCCCTTACTGCTACTCCCCTCCCGTCATCACGCACCGAAGCCTACGTCCATGGCACTCCTAGGCCTCGGGTGGGTATAGTAGAGGCAGCAGCGGTGTCCAGCGGTGCTGGCAATCAGTGAAGAACAGCTGGCCTTTGATTGGCTGGCAGCTCTCAGCAGGTGAGATTTCCACTCTTGGGGATCCCTAATCCCAGGGAAGGCCTGCTGCTGCTACCCAGTTAAATGCCTGGCTAGCAGTTAATGTTGCCAGGCTTCCCCAAAGGAGGCAACATGAGGCTCTTGCTAGCTCTCCAGCCAAAAGGCAAGACCCCCATTGCCTCCATAAAATACTGCCCTATGCATGCAGTGGTATCAGTGCAGCACTTTGGCTCGTACACCTTCAATGATCATTACTCAAAACAGTATGATGGCTTCTGAATGTTACCATGAGGATCAAGCCTCGGTAATAAGAAGCTGCGCCAATTAAAATGCATTTTGCTAATCAACAGAATTACACCAGGTGCCCCAAAATTAAGAGGTCCAGCAAATATAGTTAGATGGTAAGTTGCTTTATATTGCATAGGGTTTTATGCATCTCAGAGTTCCTATCCCTTAAGCGCAGGGTTACAGATACTCAAACAAAACAGAATTAAATTTCCATTCACATCTGGCTTATATTCAATTGCAGTTTGCAAAATAAATAAGTCTTCTAAACTTCACAATTCAATTTATAGATGCTTATAAATACCATAAAGAAATGTCTTTCTCTTGATTTTGAATGGAAACTAGAATTGTGACACATTAAAAGCATGAGATACTCTCAACACGGTGGGAAGAATACCTAAGTCCCAACATAAAGTATCAATTTATTGTAGTAGCAGTCAGACAATGGCAGGTGCAAATAACTTAGCACTGATTTGCATGGTTGTCTTAGCTCAATCACTGCTGCTTCTTATGTAGTTAACAGATATATGGTTGCAATGTAGGCGTCAAAGGCTACAGGTTTCTAGGGAGTATACAAAGTACAAACTCCTTGCTGGTGGAGTCCCACAGTCGTTCATATTGGGGCTGCTGTACCTCTTATAATTTTTGTGACCAATTTAGTGGGTGCAAAGTTATTCAAGCTGTCTAATTTTGCACATGGTACAGAGTTTGTTACAGTGGTCAGTAACGATAGACAGTCCAAAGGGACCTGGACAGATGAAATACGGAGTTTAAGATGGCCGAGTATGAAGTCATAGGATTAGATAGATTACATATAAAATGGTTAATGTAGCAAAGCAGGAAAAAGACCGAGGAGTTTTGGTAGGAAGGTCGGTAAAACTGTCAGTTCAGTGTTATTAGTGAATGAAGAAAGCAAATAAAATGCTGCTCTGTGGATCGAAGGATGTTCTTTATAAGTTGAAGGAGGTGATGTTAGCATCATAACTGGTTTCGGTGAGATTACATATCGAATGTTGTATTTCATTTTCGTCTCTGCATTACAGGAAAGATGTCAAATTATTAGAGGTAGTAAAGGAGTGGACTACAAAAAGCTGATACCTGAAGTTAGAGGGTGGTGTCATGCAGAAAGTTTGTGTACTACGAATTGTACTCAGTAAAAATGAGGGGCAGAGAGATCTTCAAGATTTGCACAGGGACGGAGAATTTGGATTCAGGTAAGTTCTTCAGTCAGCCACATGATTTGAGCAGGGTACTTGAAAATTGAGTGATGAAAGAAAATAAGAAACCTAAGTGACATTTTATTCAGTAAGCAGGTGATAGAATTGTGGAATAGATTAATGGGGAAGTGTGAACCAGAAGTAACAGCAACAATTAAAAAAGGACTGTATAAATTCCTATGACAGAATGGAATACAGGGTTATATATTCCACAATCATAACAAAAATAAAACATGGGAGGTGTAGAAGGATAGGATAGATGGTCAAATCTTTTACTCCTGCCCAAAATGTTTGCTCTGTTACTATCTTATTAAACAATCCTCCCATTCTACACCTACTTGAATACAGATGTTTCATTTCTTCTAGCTCCCCTTCATTTAAATAAACCATATAAAACACTTTAGGTGATTTGCCAACAACTTCTGGCTTGAAAGAAGAGCTCATTGACAATACCATACAGATGATTTTTATTGCATAATGACTGTTCACTTACATGAATAAATCCAGTTCTGTTCATATCGTGCAGCATTCATTGTGATACAAGAAGATGCAGCTTAATCACGTATCATTCTGAAACAAGTGTGTTATACATCAGGAAAGAAAGCAAAATACTGCAGATGCTGTAAACCTGAAATAAAAACAGAAAATGCAGGAAACACTCAGCAGGTCTGAGGAGAGGAAGTTAGCGCTAACGTTTCTGGTCGATGACCTTTCATCAGAACCGGGAGATGTTGCAGATGAGCAGTTTATAAGGAGGAACAGAGCCAGGGAAAGAGGGCCCAAAGAAAATAAATTATCTATAATCAGATGGAGGCCAGGAGATGATTAAATAATGGAAGTACTAATGGTGCGACAAAAAGGAGGCAATAATTAGAGAAATAAAAAAAATGCATCCAAGATGCAGAGGATGTGTAAATCGTTGCAGCAGAATAGCAGGAGGGAGGGTACATGGAACATCTAACAAAGAGGAGAAAACTCCATTGGTCCAGCAGTATAATGGAGAAGGAAGGTCACACCAGGGCAACTGACCAACCCATCCAGGCACCATTAATTGACCCTCATCCATTACACATCACTATCTGTACTGGAAAACTTGCACAACACTTATACCTTTAGTAACAGACTATGATACAAAACATTCACATTGACCTGGTTTCAGTGCTCCAACATGCTCAGTAGTTTGTTTTTTGTTAGTTATTTGCAGCAAATACTGTTTGGCTTAGTCACAGAGACACGTCATGAACAAAATGCAATTTATTTGTTTTTATCTAACACTGTGATGCTCTATAAACTACCCAACTGCAATCTCCATACTTGAGTGGTTTCTGAAAAAAAATTTGGAAGTATTGATTCAACTACCATCTAAGTGAACTATAAATATCCAGCATGATCATAGCAACAAAACTTTAAGTGCTAGTTTTTTCAATGGTAGCAGTCTAGAAACAGAACGTGCACATCACAACAAGATTCCTTGACCAGATAGACAAAGTAAAAATAAAGCTGGGGAACATACTGAAAATGGCACCGCATTAAGAGGAAGCTTTAAAAACTGTCCAATGAGAGACTAATCTGTTGTTAAAATTAAATACTTAATTTTACATCTATGAAATTATTAGGTAGCTAACATCAGTTGAATTGGTGTGGCTAATAAGCACTGCAGATAAACTGAGTGCAGTTGTTTCTTGTTAATATAATTTTATAGTTATTCTTACAATGATGAATTGCATAATGCAATAAAGACTGTGACAACAAATGGATCTAACTTCTGAGCTTCCTTACGCTTACCATTAAGAGTTTCTAAAATGTTAATCATAGACAGCTTTCACATTAATCCTGGCTCAATCACGTACGGCATTTTTTGTAGGATTCACAAGTTCTGTATTCATTACTATTTGATGATGACACAGCAAGACTGATTTCACGGAATAGGTATTACATTTAATGGTCTTAAACCTGAAACTGTATATGCTACTCCTCTCCCCCAATTCAGTAACAATTCAAAGTATAGTATTCCAACTGAATGCATAGTATTCAGCCAGCGAAGTTGAAATGAGAATATCCTATGTGACTATCTTAAAATGCAGGCTATTTTTTCATGTGAACATTAATGGCGAGTTTCACAGTACAACAACTTGCAAGGTTACAAGGGTCAAAAATGCTGAACAAAGAAATGTTTCAATCAGCAACAAATAAAATATCAATGTTAATAGCACACTGCCTATAGAGTTGAACAATCGAAGGATTTGTTTGCAGCCTCATCCTTCAGATCAACTTGTTTTTCTCAAGGATCTGGAGGACTTAGTTGTGGGCCAATACAAAAACAGAATGTATTAACTTATGATTGGCTGATGAGGGTAACCACAGGATCTGCAACAAGGGTGTTGTGTATACAATTCAATTGCATCCTAGTTCAAAAAGTACTTAACACTACAATCAAACTGTCTCTCATCCATGGGTGAGGAGCACATACCTTTCCCATCAAGCAGTTTTTCTTTGCTGAGTGGGGCATTAGTTAAAGGCAAGAGATATCACAACTTTACTTCTCTACCTAAATCAGGAGAGACACAGCAAAATGGAGGGACCTGGATAGATAATTCCAGAAAATGCAAGCATAGTGATTGAACAAACAGAAACTAATGGAGGAGAGGGAATAAGAAATCTAGAAATAAAACAGTGGAGGGAGCTTGCATGGATATAAAGCAGAGGGAAATCACTAAGTTAAAGTGCAGCAAGATAGTCATGGAAATTTTTTTCATTTGCCACTGTGAATCTGAATTTTGATGGCAAGTCATTGGATCCAACTTGTCAGTGCTGTCTTGCTGCTGTGTTCAGCCAAAGGGACTGAAATAAGGAGTAGTATCATAGCTGCAAGGCAACAACATATTCGGCAGCTTTAAATAGGAAGAGAGGATTTGAGATGGTGGGGTGTGGTATTTGGAGAGAATGGAGGTGTTGAGGGTGGGTTTCTTGAGGATTGACAATAGAAGTTTTGAAGGAGGTACACACAAAGCAGGGCAAGAGAGACAGGGTTAACAATGTTGACAAGCACTTAGGTGAGAAAGTAAAGTTGGATGGCCAGGAGTTGGAATGGGAGGTGAGTATGTGCTTCATGAATGAAAGATGAAATAAGTAACTGATGGCTGAAGAGAAAATGGGACGAAACTACAAAGAATGGGAATAGTGACTGCACAGTTAGGTGAAGGGCAGGTTGAGGTGCTGGAAATTTGATGCAGACAACTTAAGGGTAATGAGCGATGGCAGTGGCTGCAATAAGAATGGACTAAATTTAAGATACAAACATGCCAATGAGCTCCAACATAAGGATCGGGGACAAGGTGGTGGTGAGGAAATTCCAAATATGCAGTTGATGGTGGAAAGCACTGCAATCTTAGCTTTGAATTTCAGCAGTGTCACATTGTGTACTCATGCTCACTGTAAACCGTTTCCCAAATTTATTTCCAAAAAAGGAGAGTTCAGACTTTCCTCCTTCCAACAAAAGCTAGATTTACAACAAGGTCCCAACACTTAAATAATTCTCTCAGCCCAACTCGAATTTAATGAGCACCTGCATGGAAGAATAAAGATGCTGTTCAGGCAATATTGTGGTAGCCTTCCGTCTTGTAAGACAATGGTTTGCATCGTTGTTGTTAACTCCATGTTAAGCGTCACTTGGTGTGACTCAGGAGCTCCACTCCAGCATGGTAGTCTCTGCCACATTTACTGCAGAAGACAATCACTGGCCTCTGTTTTCTCTGGGCCCTCATCTCGGCCAGCTGAGTTTTTCGTTTCTGCTCATCTCTTTCAATGCCCCTCAAAACAGACAGCCACCGGAGATCGCAGCTGTCAGCCAATGTCTCCCAATTGTCAGCATCAATGTCCACCGTCTTCACACCTCACTTTCAGGTGTCCTTATAGCGGAGGCATGGACATCCAGGTGGTCGTGACCCAGTGGCCAGTCACCGTGCATCAAGTCTTTGGGTATACAGCTGTCATCCATTCGATGAACGTGGCCAATCCAGCGCAGACGTTGTTGGCTGAGCAATCAGTGTGTGCTGATTGAATTAGCATGCTGCTGCCTTGCCAATTCACGCCGAGGATATGTCTGAGGCAGTGAAGGTGGAAAGTGTTCAGCCTTTCTTCTGCCTAGCATATGTTGCCCAGCTCTCACCACTGTCGAAGAGTGTGCTGAGGACGCAGGCTTAGTAGACTCGTAGTTTGGTGTTCTCAGTCAAATCGCTGTTGTTTCCACACTCTCTTACTCAGCTTGGACTAACAGCTATAAAAACGAAAAAACTGCGGATGCTGGAAATCCAAAACAAAAACAGAATTACCTGGAAAAAACTCAGCAGGTCTGGCAGCATCGGCGGAGAAGGAAAGAGTTGACGTCGAAGGGTCATGAGGACTCGAAACGTCAGCTCTTTTCTTCTCCGCCGATGCTGCCAGACCTGCTGAGTTTTTCCAGGTAGTTCTGTTTTTGTTTTGGACTAACAGCTGCTGCTTTTGAGGTGAATGTGTTGATTTCAGCATCAAGTGACAGATTGCTGGTGATTACGAAGCATAGATATGTGAAGCTATTAACAATCTCCAGCATCACATTGTCAATGCTTAAAGGTGGAAGTATGGCAACATTGCTGATGGTCAAATCAAACTGTTTAAAAGCATGAGAGTCTGTCCATTTGCTGCAGAAGGTGTTTCTCAGTATGGAATGTTAGTGCGGCATCATCAACGTAGACCAACTTTCTGATGAGGACTTTGTGCACCTTTATCTTAGACCTCAAATGAGCAAGGCTGAACAACTTTCCGTCAATTCTGGTATGCAACTGGACACCTCTGTAAATGACCTGAAGGCATATGACTTGCATGCCAGAACTGATGGAAAGCTCTTCAGACAAATCTGGTATAAGCATCAGTGATACCAAGAGTACTGTTGCAAGAGGACAGAAAATAAAAATATCAATTGATTAAACTGCTTTCATTTCCTAAAAGCTTGGTTTAAGATTAAGGCGACAGGGAGCACAAACCCAAATGTCCTCGTACCTAATGTTTTAATTTTTGTTAACTTTGGACAATTAAAAAATTCTTCCAAAAAAAAAAGTACTGAACATTTTAAAGAAGTTCAGATGAACTCAATGTTCTTTCTTATAGAACAGTCCTTATCAGTACTTTCTGTACTCCTTTGGAAACAAGGAGTGCCAAAATGCTAAACCACTTTCCCCATCAAATAAAAATTACTAATTATAAATTTGCTGTTTGGACAGTTACTGGGATCCTTCTGTCTCAATAATATGCTGATCTGATGCCTTCATGTTGTTAAAATGCCAAGCATAGTCTCACTGCCTTAATTTAATTTTTTTTCTTAAAAGGTGATGATGCAAAGCCACATTTATTGCGCATCCCTTAATACCCAGAGAAGATAATGGTTGGCCTTGTCCTTGAATCATTGCAATTCTTGTGTCGATGATCCCCCCCACAATGCTTTTAGGAAAGGAATTCAGAATAATGAAGGAACAGCAATATCTGTCCAAGTCATGGCAATATATGGTTTGAAGGGGAATTTGGAGGTGATGGTGTTTCCATAACATTGCTACTCATGTCCTTCTCAGTGATAGAGGTTACAGGAGAGAGAGATGCTGTTGAGGTAATCTGGCAGCTTACAGCCAAAGCAGCTCAAAGATATTAGAAAGATTGGAGATCTTGGAGTCAGAGCTGAGCAAGTCGGAATGGATCACAAACAGATTGGATGCTGAGAATTTGGAGAGTAGGAACCCACCAGTGGATTTGAAGGCGGAAGGACACATAAAATCCCGCAAGTGGCCTTCCCGCCATCTTTCTACCTGCCCCTGACCTGTCTGAAATATTGTGGGGGTAGGGAGGCTGGCTTCCTGTGGCCTGCAAGCCCTTGGCCTTTTGGGACCCTTAACCGACCCCTTAATTGTTACATAAGGGCCTCATCCTGCCCCCATTGGTATTTTACCCATGGCAGAAGGAGGCCTATGCCACTGGGGAAGCCCAGCAGCTTTAACTGAGCAGATTGGTGTCAGTTGGGGGGAAGAGGGTGTAGTGGGGTAGGGTGTTGGGGAACCTCCTTTGCAGGTCCCCTTAGCTCATCAGAGGCACTCCTCTTCAAGGTCAACCCTCCTTTAACCTTCCTCCAGGCCTCTTGAACCTGAGCCCCCCCTCACTGACTCCTGACCACAGACTGACCTGGGCTCCGCGGCATGGTGAGAATGCATGCAGTCTCAGCAGAGGCCACCAATTCCAGCTTGTGCTGCTGAGACTTCAGAGTTGCTGGCAAACCAAGTAGCCGTCAGCTCTCTAAGGCTGAACCTCCTCCCAAGAAAGGGACGAAGTTTCACCTTAAACCAATTAACGCTGCTCCCAGCGTTAAATTGCTGCAGGACAGCCTTCAGGATTGTGAACAGGTTCCCCAACCCCATAAAGTCCAGCCCTTTGTGCCAACTGCCCATGACTTAACTTGCAGCCCTTCCCATATCACCCACATGGTCATTGACTTACAATGGTTCCCAGTCAAGCAAGGTAGGGATTTTAAAATTATCATTATTCCTTACAAATCCCTCCATGGCCTTGCCCTCTCACCCCTATCTCTGTAATCTCCTCCAGCCCCACAACCCTCCAAGATGTCTGCGCTCCTCTAATTCTGGCCTCTTGTGTATTGCCAATTTTAACAGTTCCACATTTGGTGGCTGTGCCTTCAGTTGCCTAGGCCCCAAGCTCTGGAATATCATCCCTACACCTCTCTGCCTTGCTTTCCTTCTTTAAGACAGTCCTTAAAACTTACCTCTTTGACCAAGCTTTTGGTCATCTCACCTAATATCCCCTTATGAAGCTCAATGTCACATACTGTCTTATAACGTTCCTGTGAAGTGCCTTGGAATGTTTCATTGCATTGAAGGTGCTATATAAATATAAGTTGCCGTTGTAAATTGCTTTCAGGGGCGAGGAGAAAAATTACAGTGTCATTTGGATCTAGTTAACAAAAATTATATAAATCACCTTTTATCTCAGGAGATTTTTTTAAGTTTCTAGTTCAAATGGAGGGACTGCCATGACCCGCAGCCTGCAATTCCTGAGCCACGTGGGAACTTCACAACACCTCATGTGTCCTGGAGGCCGGTGTTTGCAGGAAGTGTCTCTAACCGCTGAAACTCATGCTGAGGGTGTCTGAGCTTGAGAGGGCAGCTGAGGGATTCGTTGCACTGGTGGCTGCATGCTTCCTGGATCAAAGGTTCCAGGAGGCGGTCACCCCACAACCAGAAACGCAAGTGGGTGGCCACCCAGAAGGCTAGGAAGAGGCATCCAGTGCTGGAATTCTTCTGGTGTGCGGGCACTTTTAAATTAATATCCAGCATCAAATACCGGTGAGGGTGACAACACCCTGACAGGATTGTAGTTCCAGGCCTGGCACCATGAGGCAGAAGACTGCAGAAGAAGTGCAGGAAAGCAGTATTAATTAGGAATCCAATAGTCAGACAGACAGGCAAAGAATTCCATGACTATTAATGTGAGACTTTATGGTTTACTGCCTGACAGCTGCCAGGGTAAGGGACATCACAGCACTCAGAGGATTCAGAGCATTCTTCAGGGGGAAGGCAAGAACCAAAAGTCATGGTCCATGTCGGAAGCAACACCTAGAGGGTTGAGGACTGGGGGTCTGAAATGCATTTGTTTCAATGCAAGAAGTATATCAGGCAAGGCAGATGAGCTTAGAGCTTGGATTAGTATTTGGGACTATGATGTTATTGCTATTACAGAGACTTGGTTGAAGGATGGACAGGATTGGCAGATAAATGTTCCAGGATTCAGATGTTTCAGGCAGGATAGAAAGGGATGTAGAAGAAGTGGGGGAGTTGCACTGCTGGTTAAGGGGAATATCACAGCTGTATGACAGGAGGACACCTCGTTGGGCTCATGCAGGGAGGCAATATGGGTAAAGCTCCGGAATAGGAAGGGTGCAGTCACAATGTTGGGGGTTTACAAAAGGCCTCCCAATTGCCGGCGGGAGATTGAGGAACAGTTACGTAGGCAGATTTTGGAAAGAAGTAAGAGCAATAGGGTTGTTGTGGTGGGTGATTTTAACTTTCCCTATATTGACTGGGAATTATTTAGTGCTAGGGGTTTGGATGGTGCAGAATTTAAGGTGCATCCAGGAGGGCTTCCTGAGACAATATGTAGATAGTCCAACTAGGGAAGGGGCAATATTGGACCTGGTATTAGGGAATAAACCCGGCCAGGTGGTCGAAGTTTCAGTAGGAGAGCATTTCAGGAAAAGTGACCATAATTCAGTAAGTTTCAAGGTATTGGTGGATAAGGAAAACAGGAGTCCTCAGGTTAAGGTGCTTAATTGGGGGAAGGCTAATTATAACAATATTAGGCAGGAACTGAGGAATCTAGACTGGAGGCAAATGTTTGAGGGCAAATCAACAACTGACATGTGGGGGGTTTTCAAACATCAGTTGATAAGAATTCAGGACCGGCATGTTCCTGCTAGGATGAAGGATAAGCATGGCAAGTTTCAGGAACCTTGGATAGCGAAGGATATTATGAGATTAGTCAAAAAGAAAAGAGAAGCATTCGTAAGGGCTAGAAGACTGGGAACAGATGAAGCCCGTGGACAATACAAAGAAAGTAGGAAGAAACTTAAGCAAGGAGTCAGGAGGGCTAAAAGGGGTAACGAACAGTCACTGGCAACCAGGATTTAGGAAAATCCCAAGGCCTTTTATACATATGTAAAGGGCAAGAGGGTAGCCAGGGAAAGGGTAGGCCCACTCAGACAGAGGTGGGAATCTGTGTGTGGAGCCAGAAGAAATGGGAGAGATACTGAATGAATACTTCTCATCAGTATTCAAGAAAGAGAAGGACTAAGTCGATTTGTCTAGGGAAGAGTGTGTGGATAGCCTGGATCATGTTGAGATCAAAAAAGAGGTGTTAGGCATCTTGAAGAATATTAAGGTGGATAAGTCCCCAGGGCCAGATGGGATCTACCCTAGGAGATAGAGGGAGGCAAGGGAAGAGATTGCTGGGGCCTTGACAGAAATTTTTGTATCCTCACTGGCTACGGGTGAGGTCAATGTTGTTCCATTGTTTAAGAAGGGTAGCAGGGATAATCCAGGAAATTACAGGCCTGTGAGCCTTACGTCAGTGGTAGGGAAATTATTGGAGAAGATTCTTCGTGACAGGATTTACTACCATTTGAAAGCAAATGGGCGTATTAGTGACAGGCAGCATGGTTTTGTGAAAGGGAGGTCACGTCTCACTAACTTGATCGAGTTTTTCGAGGAAGTGACAAAGATGATCGACGATGGAAGGGCAGTGGATGTTATATACATGGATTTCAGTAAGGCCTTTGACAAGGTCCCTCATGGCAGACTGGTACAGAAGGTAAAGTCGCACGGGATCAGGGGTGAGCTGGCAGGATAGATACAGAATTGGCTTGGTCATAAAAGACAGAGGGTAGCAGTGGTAGGGTGCTTTTCTGAATGGAGAACTGTGACTAGTGGAGTTCCGCAAGGATCAGTGCTGGGACCTTTGCTGTTTGTGGTATACATAAATGATTTGGAGGAAAATGTAACTGGGCTAATTAATAAGTTTGCAGACAACACCAAGGTTGGAGGAGTTGCAGTTGGCGAAGAGGATTGTCAAAGGATACAACAGGATATAGATCGGTTGGAGACTTGGGCAGAGAAATGGCAGATGGAGTTTAATCCAGACAAATGCGAGGTAATGCATTTTGGAAGGTCTAATACAGGCAGGAATTATACAGTAAATGGCAGAACCCTTAAGTGTATCGACGGGCAGAGGGATCTGGGCGTACAGGTCCACAGGTCACCGAAAGTAGCAACGCAGGTGGATAAGGTAGTCGGAAAGGCATATGGCATGCTTGCCTTCATTGGCAGGGGTATTGAGTATAAAAGCTGGGAAGTCATGTTGCAGCTGTATAGAACCTTGGTTATGTCACACTTGGAATATTGCACGCAATTCTGGTCACCACATTACCAGAAGGATATGGAGGCATTGGAGAGGGTGCAGAGGACGTTTACCAGGATGCTGCCTGGTCTGGAGATTATTAGCTATGAGTAGAGGTTGGAGAAACTCGGATTGTTCTCACTAGAGCGACAGAGATTGAGGGGTGACTTGATAGAAATTTACAAAATTATGGCATGGACAGAGTAGATAGTCAGAAGCTTTTTCCCAGGGTGGAAGAGTCAGTTACTAGGGAATAGATTTAAGGTGAGAGGAGAAAACAATAAAGGTGATGTGCGGGGCAAGTTTTTTACGCAGAGGGTAGTGAGTGTCTGGAATTCGCTGCCAGACAAAGTGGTGGAAGCAGGTACGATAGTGGTGTTTAAGAGGCAGCTTGACAAATACATGAATAGGATGGGAATAGAGAGATACAGACCCCGGAAGTACAAAATGTTTTAGCTGACGGGCAATATGATCGGCACAGGCTTGGAGGGCCGAAGGGCCTGTTCCTGTGCTGTACTTTTCTTTGTTCTTTGAAGTCCTGCAGTGAGAGTTTAAAGAGCTTGGGAGTAAGTTAAAAAGCAGAATCTCAAAGGATTACTCCCAGTGCCATATGCTATTGAGAGTAGAAATAAGAGGATGTGACAGGTTAATGCACAGCTAGATCATGGCGCAGGAGGCGGGGGCAGAGGGGTGGGTTCAGATTTAAGGGACACTGGAACTAGTTCTGTGGTAGCAGGAACTCGCTCAAGATAAACGAGTTGCACCAAAACTGAACTGGGACCAATATCCGTGCTGGTAGGTTAACTAGCACTGTGGAAATGGGTTTAATTTGGCAGGGGCTGCGTACTAGGAAGTGGTATTAAAAAGTAGAAATAAGGTACACAGAGGACTGGGAGGGACAGAGTTAGAAATAATACAGAAGTAGGTGGGATCATAGAAAATACAAAGTGGGCTATGTCAGATTTGGCATGCATGTGCGTAAATGCACAAAGCGTGCTTAATAAGGTTGGTGAGTTGCAGGCGCAAATAGCCACATGGGAATATGTTGTAGTGGCGATAACGGAGGCCTGGCTCAAAGAAAAGGGAGGATTGGATGCTTAATATTCCTGGGTTCAAGGCATTCTGGAAAGATTGGGTGGGAATAAAAGGGTACTATGAAGGCTGACAGAATTGAAAGTGGATACATCACCCTGTCTGAATGGAATGCAACCAAGGTTGCTAAGGGAAGAAAGGGTAAAAATCGCAGAGGTGTCGGCCAAAACCTTCTAATCTGCTGTAGATACGGGGTAGTGCGAATTGCAAACATTGCAGCTTCTTCAGAAAAGGGGAGAAGGAAAAACTTGGCATTTACAGGCCAGTCAGCTTAACAGTGATGGGTAAACTTTTAGAAACTATAATCTGGGAGAAAATTAATAGCCATTTGGACAAGTGTGGACTATTAAAGGATAGCCAACACAGGGTTATGATGAATGGCAAATTTTTGGAATGAAGGAAGGCATACAGTGGCAGCCCCAGAATTCAGTAGCAGGGCCACTGCTGTCTTTAACATAAGATTCCCGAGTTGAACTTAGGGGCTCAGGACACATTTTTAAAAAATTTCGGATGACATGATACTTGGAAGTGCAGTAAACAATGAGCAAGATAGTGTTAGACTTCAAGAGGACATAGGCAGGCTGGTGAAATGGGCAAACACACAGCGGATGAAATTCAATGGAGAACAGTGTGAAGTGATACATTTTGGTAGGAAGGATGAGGAGAGACTAAACTTAATAATTACAATTTTAAAGGGGGTGCAAGAACAGAGAGACCGGGACTTCTGTTGTGCTTCTGTTTTGTACTGTTCTATGATTGAGAAGCAAAGACTGCCATATCTCTTAAAAAAATCCTGCAAACCTCCATGGAGTGTTTCTATTTGAGTCTACTCGTACACCCTTCACCTCTCAACAGCATCAAGTTTGCAAGTATGATAGAGGGACTTGTCAGAAATAGAAGTAGTCTGGAAATAAAGGGGAAGTGTTGAATATTTATCAAAGTGCATAAAAACAATGTTTTCTTGTCGACTTTTCAATCAAATGTTTAAAAGTAATGTTGAAATAGAAAAGTCAAAAGACCAATCTATTTCAAACAAACAGCCATTCAACACTGACAAACTATTTCTGTAGTTCATCCCCTAGTGTAATTGTGAAACATGTCTAATCAGAAAGCATGAACACGAAGTGTTTTTATTCATTCATGGGATGTGGGCATCACTGGATAGGCCATCTCTAATTGCCCTTGAGAAGGTGGTGGTGAGCTGCCTTCATGAACTGCTGCAATGCATTTGATGTAGGTAGGCCTGCAGTGTTCTTAGCAGGAGGGACTTCCAGGATTTTGACCCAATGACAATGAAGGAATGGCAATATATTTCCAAAACAGGATATTGTGACTTCAAGGGGAATTTGAAGGTGGTGTTATTTCCATGTATCTGATGCACTTGTCCTTCTAGGTGGTAAAGGTCATAGGGTTTGGAAAGTGCTGTCAAAGGAGCCTTGGCGAGTTGCTGTAGTGCATCTTGCATATGGTACACACTGCTGCTACCGTGTACCAGTGCTGGAGCAAGTGAATGTTGAAGATGGTGGATTGGGTGCCAATCAAACAGTATGTAGTTCTACTGACTTGCAAACTATTGTCTGTATCATGGCTAAACCATTAAACATATGCCCACAAGTTCCAGTTTAACTGTGAAAATATCCTGTACTTGAGTCTGTATTGGGTAGCACCCAGGCTTCATAGGAGCAATTCCAGTGTTACTGGTCTATTAGCCATGGTTCTGCCAATTGTATTTTAAGCCACACACATTCATATGTGTCACAGAAAATTAATAAAAATGTTGTTCTTTTTGACCTGAATGCTGCCAAAGTTATGGTGGACAAATGGGAGGACACCTGTGGAGGTCACCATCCTGCCCCCCACTTGCCTTGCCCTGGATAGTGTTGAGCTTCTTGAGTGTTGTTAGGGCTACATCCATCCAGGCAACTGGGAAATATTCCATCACACTCATGATTTGTGCCTTGTAGAATTGGTTATGTTTTGGGGAGTCAGGAGGTGAGTTACTTGCTTCAAATTTCCCAGCTTCTGACCTGTTCTTGTTGCCACAGTATTTATATGGCTGATCCATTTCTGGTCAATGGCAACCCGCACAATGCTGATGATGGGGGGAGATGGTCATTGCCTGGCACTTGTGTGATGCAAATGTTACTTACCACTTATCTTGCTGCATGTGGATACAGACTGTTTCATTATTTGAGGAGTTAGAGGGAAAGCAACAATTGAGTTAGGGTATGTAGATGTGACATTTTGAAATCATACACTATGTCCACAGTTTTATATAATGCCATAAGTTGATATTCTTTGTAGAAAAATAGCAAAACTTGAGGCAACTTGGGAAGTAAAGTTAATTGCATGGGAGCTTGCCTGCAGTACAAGTTGAAGAGTTGAGAGATGGATGAAAAATATACTGCAGTGCTACAGCTAGCAGAGTGGTATAATTGTAGCATAAGTTATAGGCAGTTTCCATATAAACCATAGAATGTTTGAGGCACAGGAGCCATTTGGCTCAATGTGCCTGTGCTGATTCTTTGAAAGATCTATCCAATTTATTCTATTCACCTACCCTCTCCGCTTATTTTCCAATTCCCTTTATAAAGTGACATAAATGTGGATATAAGCATTTATAGTGAAGAAAACTGACATATAAAACAAATTTGTGCAAGTTGGGGGCAGGATGGTGACCTCCACAGGTGTCCTCCCATTTGTCCACCATAATTATGGCAGCATTCAGGTCAAAAAGAACAAAATTTTTATTAGTTTTCTGTGACAAATATGAACTTATGTGGCTTAAAATACAATTGGCAGAACCATGACTAATAGACCAGTAACACTGGAACTGCTCCTATGGAGCCTGGGTGCTACCCAATACAGACTCAAGTACAGGATATTTTCACAGTTAAACTGGATCTTGTGGGCATATGTTTAATGGTTTAGCCATGATACAGACAATAGTTTGCAAGTCAGTAGAACTACACATCGAACAATGCCACTGTCACAATGGTGTACATTTAAAGAACGTCATATTATTTAGCCTGACTGTTTGACAAGCAGTGGCCATATCTGTGAAGGCTGTTGGGACAGGGGCAAGGGAGTAGATGGACAGGGGAATCTGAAAATTTGTTCTCATGGCAGGACAGTCATTAGCAGTTGGATGGAGGGAAAAGTTGGGATGTTCAGCATGATTGTCATCTTTCTTAGCCTATTATGCTGGGATTTCAATATTCGGGCACTAGAACGTGGCTGAATATTTGCCCAGCTCTGGTCACAGTCCACGTCCTACCATTCTTACAATGCTCACCTGACCGCATCCCACAGGCAACCAAGGCCACTTATGCAGTAAGAAACCTATGTTAAAGTGATGCATTTTCTGACTGCAAGTCATAAGCATTACGCTGGTCTTCATTGAGCTTTTACCAACTATTTCTAGGAGACAAAGTATAGATATTTTTAAAAAAACATATCACAATATCAAACATATTTTCTAATGGCAGACTAGTGACAATCAGCTACTATCCCTATTGTTTCTAAAGCCTTTATTTCTAAGGTACAGCGTGTCTAAACTGGCAACCTCGGGACTGAGATTTCGGATGTTGCCAGTTTTTGGGATAAAAAAAAATCGGAATCTTAATTCAATTAATAGGAGACACGTAAAATCAAGTGAATAAGTTTCTTTTTATTAAATTGGAGTAAATAATGCATAATAGTGAAGAAATGACATTTGGTAATATGGTTAAGGCTGACTCTCAGGCTGTGCTGGATTAAAAGCACGGCCCTGCTAGTGAAGCTACCAGAGAACTGCAGCTTCCTGTGTGTGTGGAAACACAACCCATCAGCTATTTCAAAGAATTTCAAGCACAGTGCACTAAGTGGATCTCACTGGTAGATCAACCCAAGCCAGGTCACATAGTGTCAAAGGTCACTCAGACCACTTGCAGCATGGGAAAAGACCAGCATATGAAGTCGATGACTAGTCCAGTGCACCACCTTGCCAATGCAACATCTCACCAAATTGTCCCAGTAACTTATTTTATACATCACAGAATTGTTACAGTGCTGTAGGAGGCTATTCGGCCCATTGTGTCTGCGTCAGATCTCCGAATAAGGGATGAGCAATTCACTTAATTCCATCCTCCTGCCTTCTCCCCATAACCCTGCACATTCTTCCATTTCAGATAACAGTCTAATTCCCTTTTGAATGCCTCGATTGAATCTGCCTCCACCACACGCTCAGGCAGTGCATTCCAGACCTTAACCACTCGCTGCATGAAAAAAGCCTTTTCTCATATCGCTTTTGCTTCTTTTGCAAATTACTTAAAATCCGTGCCCTCATTCTCAATCCTTTGATGTGTGGGAACAGTTTCTCCCTATCTACTCTGTCCAGACCCCTCATGATTTTGAATACCTCTATCAAATCTCTCAACCTTCTTTTCTCCAAGGAAAACAGTCCTAAATTCTCCAATCAATCTTCATAATTGAAGTTCCTCATCCCTAGAACCATTCTCGTGAATCTTTTCTGCACTCTCTAATGCCTTCACATCCTTCCTAAAGTATGAAACCCAGAACAGGATGCAATACTCCAGCTGAGGCCAAACAAATGTCCAATACAAGTTCAACATAATCTCCTAAACCTAGGATACTGCATGCTTTATTAAGCGCCCTGTGAACCTGTCCTGCCACCTTCAATGAATTATCCACATATACTCCAGGTACCTCTACTCCTGCACCCCCATTTATTAACAATTAAAATTGATGTATGGCAGCTTATAAAACTGTCTGATTTTTGGACAACTCTGTTTTTGGATAGCTGGATTTGAGACACTGTACCTGTATATTCAAGTTTCAAAATGGAAAGCCACCAAATGCTGTACAATATGCTTGCATTTTGATAAGATACACAATCTTTCCAACTGTTATGCAAAAGAGTATTTCAGGTGAAAGATTCTATTGAAGATATCAATCAAATGTCTCTCTTATCTCTTGCATTCCTTTGTAGAAAGGTACTGGTTTGAATTACCTGTGTGCAAATCCTTCAGAGGTAATAGAAACTCTAGCCAGGAAAATAAAACATAATCAAGCCTTATGAGTGATATTAATGAAAAACGAAAACAGAAACTAATGGAAATGCACATCAGGTCAGTCATTATATGTCGAAAGGACGGACAGATCAGTGACTTGGGCTGGGACTTTCAAAACTGGAAAACGTAAAGTGAACAAGCATTTAATTAGAATCAGTAAGAAGGAAGTGGAGAGGAAAACAAACATGTCGGAATAATTGTTAAATGATGGAACAGTTCATCTGAGCCAGATAATGGAAAAGCAACTCAAAAGAAAACAGTGAGAGGCCCACCAAAGGAAATGACAATAAAACAAAGAAGCTAGATCATGCCGGAAATTAAAACTGTTGGCCATTAAACTAAATAAAATTAAAAATATTGGCCAAAAACAAGCGGGTCTGCAGGTTCCAAAAAGGGGAAAAAACAGGACAACACCAAAGATGGAGCATTCCCATCAGCACTAGATACCAAGGGTCTCTACCCCAAATGTCAATCATCCTCCCCACACACTGACAGATCCAAACCACATCCACAGCTTCCATACTGCAAAGAAAATGGGGAATGGAGATTAAAGCCGCAAGTTCCTAAAGTCAATGCTCAGATCAGAAGACTGTGGAGAGTCCAGGGAAAAGAAGAGATACACCAATGCAGATTTTAACATCTTCCATTTGTACCAAGTAGTCAGAAGCCCCAGCTCATTTGAAGCCAGCCTCACAAAGCATCACTCCTTCACTCCCCACCCTCCTTAGGCTCCGACCGTCAGATGGCTCAGCGTGGAAACCCGCTGATTCTTCTAGCTTCCTGCGACTGGCAAACTGCAGCAGGTTGTCCAGTTGGTGGCTTGTAAATGCAGCCCCTAGTCTTATAATGGCTCAATTCTCAAGCCAACATCACACAGCCAGCAGCTGCGCTGGTTAAAATCAGCCCTAATTTCTCTGAAGCTTATCTCAATCTTTATGGCAAAGTAAAGACGGAAAGTGGGAATGGTATGGGATTGATCAAGTGGGCATCCTTGCAGATAAAATGCAAGTTGTTGGCAAAGCGATCACCTAATCTGTGTTTGGTCCTTCCACTGTAAAGGAGATTGTTCCATGAACGGTAAATACAACAGGCCTGATTGGAGGAAATTTATGTTAATTGCTGTCACACAGATGAATGTTACAGGTCCCACACCAATGGTGTGTGTGTGGACATAGATAGGTGGGAAAATGGTACATTTTTGGCAATACCACGGCAAAGTACTTAGAATTTCTTTCATGCCACATTCCACTGCCTAATTGGTAAGGCTAGTCAAAGAGAGCACCAAGGTGTCAGAGAGGGAACAGTCCTTCCTGAAAGCAGAAAGGATATGGAAAGGTATGCTTAGAGGTAGGATCAGGTGGCAGAAATGGGGGAAGGTCATCTGGTGAATGTGGACGTGAAGTACGAGGGGAAGAATGTCATAAGAGGAGGGAGCAGAGATTTTAATAGAAGCATGGAACTAATTTGGGTAACCACGTGCTGATTATTCTGTAATCCTGTTTGATATTTTCCGAATTTTATAATTCGTTACAGTAACAAGACAACAAAAAATTTAATTGGATGAATTTTTCCTATGTGCCTCAACTACATGACATGTATAAAGATTAAGCAGCCATCTTATACTAGAAAACTACACTGGGCTGCAAAACTTTTGTGGTGAAATCCCACCAATCCCTCCAGACAGAATAACTTGGTGGTTGGGTTCCCCTTACCTTCGCTGGTCTTTTTTATCTCCACCAAGTCGCCCCACCTTGCCACTACGACCACCACCAACCATCCCCCCCATGCTATAACCCCCTCCCCTCCCCAATCCCTCCAACCAGGGTAGCCTTGTTGTATTCCCCTTACCTTCCCCTGTTCCTTTTCTCCATCAAACCCTACTCCACTCCACTGCCTCCAGCAAATGTCAGCAGCCTCACATGCTCCAGTCAACACCACATCAGAAGAGCTACACCTCAACGCTGCAACCACTATATAAAGCTCATAGGAAAGTAAGACTCTTTTTTGAATGGGGGGGTGGGAGGGGGGCTGTGGCAGCGGCATCAACGAGCATGTGCACAGATACAGCTTCAAGTACTGCTCCTCACACTTTCTGATCTCTCAGCCCACATTCAACAGAAGAAGTTGAAACGTCTCCTATGTGTGGGGTTGGGTGGGGAGTGGGGGCAGGGGTGATGGGTGGCAGGGAAGAGGTAGAAGGAGAGAGGGGGGGAACTCCAACCAATTAAAAACAGTCTGGACAAAAGCTGCACATTATTATTATAGATGGTATAAATGCTAATCATACCTTGCCTCATAAGCAGTAGCTGATCCTCACTGGAGTATTATTTGGCCAAAAACTATACATACTCTGCAGTCACTACCATATATTCTACTTAAAGACACCACACAAAACATCAAAGGGCTCAGGCCACCAATGAAGAGTGACATCAATGACAAAACGGAAACAGTGGCGTAGTGGTACTGTCACTGGACTGGTAATTCAGAGGCCCATGCTAATGCCCTGGGGCCATGGATATAAATCAAACCACATTAGCTGGTGGAATTTAAAATCAATCTCATTACAGCCTTAGTACATATATACAAATAAGAGCAGCAGTAGGTCATTCAGCCTCTAGAGCGAGCCCGCTCTGCCATTCGATAAGATCACGTCTACTCTAATGTGGCCTCAGCTCTACTCTCTTGCCTACCCACCATACCCTTTGACTCCCTTGTCAATTAAGAATCTAATTCAGCCTTAAAAGTATTCAGTGACCGTGTGCTTCCACTATTCTCTGGGGAAGAGAATTCCACAGACCAATGACGCTCTGGGAGAAAAATCTGCTCAGCTCCGTCTTAATACGATCCAAACATGGTCCAAACATGGACAGAAGAGCTGAACTCAAGAGGTGAGGTGAGATTGACAGCCCTTGACATCAAGGTAACGTTTGGCCGAGTGTGGGATCAAGGAGCCCTAGAAAAACTGTAGTCAATGAGAATCAGAAGGAACACGCTCCACTAGTTGGAATAAAACCTAGTGCAAAGGAAGATGGTTGTGGTTGAGAGGTCAATCATCTCAGTCCCAGCACATCGCTGTAAGAATTCCTCAGGATAGTGTCCTAAGCCCACAGGCATCTTCAGCTGCTTCATCAATGGTCTTCCTGCCATCATAAGGTCAGAAAATGGGGATGTTCACTACTGATTGCATAATGTTCAGCACCATTCATGACTCCTCAGATCTTGAAGCTGTCTGTGCCTATACTAGGGTACCTAGCATGCACAGTTACAGTGCGATGACTTTAACTAATGATACCTGCCTCACTCACACCCTCCGATTCCTGACCACAGACCAAATTTGATGTAATTAATCTAAGGAGTGTGACTACCTCCTGAAACAGTGTCCAGATAACTCTCCCCCTCCCTGATGTGTCGCAGGTGCAGCAGCTCGGACTCTAGCTCATCAACTCACCAACATGATGCTCAGTTGAAGGCTAATAAATGAGCCTCAGGAGTCGTCCATTAGGTGGCAGATGCTGGATATCCCGCGACATGTGTGGGAGGATCTGGTGGAGATCCATGAGGATATGCATGCCATGGTCTCCATTACAGAGGAGTCCATGCGGAGCATGAGCACTGCATTGACCCTCATGGCCGAGCGCACTGCCTTCTCCCTTGAAAGAACGGTGACTGTCATGGAGAGGCAGCTCCAGGAACAGAACGAGGGGTTCCTGGGGTTGCATTCGGACCTGCAATCTCTCACACAGGCAATGACCTCAGGTGATCAATGCCAGTGTGGGAGATGGATGAGGCACCCAGTATCCCAGCTAGGTGCCCGTCTATCAATGGGGAGCAGGGAGGTCCAGAGTGACCTCACGTTGGTGCACTGTTTGTCATCTATGCGGGCAGCCCTCAGGACATTCTGGGTGATGGCAGCAGCTCCTCTGAACCTCCGTCAGTGACCGTCGCATCTGATGAGGCTGCAATGACTGGGGAGATGCCAGCTGTGGCACTGGCCGCTCCCTCCTAGACAGGGCCAGCACAGGCTCCATTGACCAGAGGACGACGTCCAAGGTCATCAAGGCCAACAAGACAGCAGAGTCAGCATGCCGTCTCCGATGCCGGTGCCAGCAAGCAGGGGGCACCAAGATGTAGCATTCATAAGTGTAAGTTAAAGGCACATTTGCACAAGAGGGACAGGTCACGGATGGTTTTATGTTCATTTATGTTTACTTTATCTATACTGGTCTGGGAATGAAGGCCAGAGAAGCTTCTGTAAATAGTTTGTAACTGTCAAAGTGAGATAAATTTTGTTTTTGTCATCATGGCCTGAGTGTGCTTCACCTTTTTATTTTATTGTTGCAGGGCACGCCAGTATGTAATGCTGGACATAAATGGCTCTGAACTTTATTGCACAAGCACTGATTGTTCTTTGTGTTCAACTGAAAGCGTCCTTTCAGACATCCAGGATGGAGGTGGCAACCCTGGCATGCGGTTAAAGCCAATCTTTGGTAGCCTAGCTGAAGGAGTGTCAGATCAAGGCGACGCCGCTGTTTCTGCCTCCAAACCCTCAGTGTTCTCCTCACTCTGCTCCTCTTCTGACTCATTACTGGATTCATCCTCTATGACTGGTGCAGCTGTGTCCAGATCCTCTTCCTCCAGTGGGTCCCCCCCTTGCCAGTGCCAAATTGTGGAGAGCACAGCATGCAACCACTATCAGTAACACCCACTCAGGGGGGTATTGTAGTGCACCCACTGAATGGTCCAGGCATCGGAAGGGCATCTTAAGACCTATGGTCCTCTCTACCACCGCTCTTGTGGAGGCATGGCTTCTGTTGCTGTTCTGCCTCTGATCTTGGGTGGCGGAAAGGCGTCATGAGCCACCTCTTCAACAGATAGCCCTTGTCACCCAGCAACCATCCATCCAGTCAGGCTGGAGCAGTGAACAGCCTTGGTTGGAAGCTGCATTGGAACACCTGGCCTTCTCTCCCTTCTGCCCCTCTCTTCCTACTCAGAGGAAGTGCCACCAGTGGCTACCACAATCCCTATTACCAAGGTAACTAAAGGCTCTCTGATACTGGTGCAGCGGTTCAAGAAGGCAGCTCACTCCACCTTTTCAAGGGCAACTAGGATGGGCAGTAAAGGTTGGCCCAGCCAGCGAAGCCCACATCTGTGAATGACTAAATAAAAAACCTGAAGTGTCCATGCAATGTGAATCCTCCAGGAGCCTTGCAGATACCAAGGAGTCCTGAACTAAAGCCTGGAAATGCTAAGAATGAAGCCCCGAACAGAGATGAAGCTGTCAAATACCAATAAGTCACCAGCAACAAACTATGTACCAAACTGCTCACAACTCACACTGGCAATGCTGCTGACCTTTGGATGAGGTTTTTGAAAATGCCGCCTGCCCTTTTTGCCCATGCGACGAGTGTTAAGTTGCACGGGGAATTAAAAATTTGCCATCAATTTGACTGTTAACGGCCTTAAATGGCCTGTTAATTAATGGCGGGTGAGGTTCCAGCACCCGCTTGCGCCCACCTAGCGAAATATCACGCGAGTGCACAATGATGTCAGGATGCTCGCCTGACATCATTGCATGCTATTTTACGCCTGATCGGTTTGGGAACGTAAAATCCTGCCCAAACTATCTCCCTTTAACATTTAGCAACAATACCATCACTGAATCCTCCACTACCAATATCCTGGGAGTTAGCATTGTCCAGATACTCAACTGGACCAGCCATACAAATACTGTGGCTACAAGAGCAGGTCAGAGGCTGGGAATTCTGCGGTGAGGAACTCACCTCCTAACTCCCCAAAACCTGTCCACCATCTACAAGGCACATGTCAGGAATGTGATGGAATACTCTCCATCTGCCTGGATTGAGTGCGGCTCCAACAACACTCAAGAAGCTCAACACCATCCAGGACAAAGCAGCCCACTTGATCAGCACCCCTTCCACCACCTTAAACATTCACTCCTCCCACCGCTTACCCAGTGCCAGCAGTGTGCACCAACCACACACAAGATGCAGCGCAGGAACTCACCCAGGCTCCTTCGACAGCAGCTTCCAAACTCACAACCTGTACCACCTAGAAGGACAAGGGCAGCAGGCGCATGGGAACACCACCACCTGCAAGTTCCATTCCAAGCCACACACCATCATGATTTGGAATTGTATTGCCATTCCCTCATTGTCGCTGGGCCAAAATCTTGGAACTCCCTTTCTAACAGCACTGTAGTGTACCTACAGAGGGATTGCAGCAGTTCAAGAAGTCAGCGCACCAGCACCTTCTCAAGGGCTATTAGATCAGCAACAAATGCTTCCATGACTGAATAATAAACTGTCATTGGTGGCACTTGGCATTCTGGATTTCTTGTGGCCATTCTCCATCTGGCCAAGTCAAAATCCTGTACTGGCTCAACAACAACTTATATTTAAATAACTTCTTTAACATTGTGAAAGGTCCCCAGGAGCTTCATAGGAGTGGCCAAACAAAATTTGAGCCAAAACAAGATATTAGGACAGGAGACCAATAGCCTGGTTGAAGAGGTGGTTTTGAGGAGCAACTTACATGAAAGTGAGGTAGACAGGCAGAAAAGTTTGGGGAGGGAATTCTAGACCGTCAGGCCTAGGCAAGCGAACATACAGCCACAATGATGGAGCAATAGAAATCGGCATGCACAAGAGGCCAGAATTTTTCTTCTTATCCTTTAATATGTTGTGGGCATCATTTGCAAGGCCAGCATTTGTTGCCCATCCCTAATTACCCTTGAGAAGGCGGTGAATTGCTGCAGTCCATCTGGTGCAGGTACACCCACAGGGCTGCCTCCATGTCTTTTTTTAACAGTATGGAGACCAGAGCTGTTCAAATTACTCCAAGTGTATCCTAGCCCACAGCTCTATATAATATTAACATAACCTCTCTGCTCTATTCCTCTAGAATTGAACCCCAGGACCCCAGTGCTTGGTTAACTTCTATGGCCTATTCACCTATGTCATTACTTTTAGTGATTTGTGTATCTGTGCCCCCAGATCCCTCTATCTCATTTCGGCACTTATTTTCCAAGGACTGTGCAGCCTCATTATTCTTCCTACAAAATGTGTTACCTTACACTTGTCTATATTGAAGTTCACTTGCCAATTATGTGTCCATTCAGCAAATGTATTAATGTCTTCTTATATTTTTTAACAGTCGTCCTCTCTATTAACGACACCCACAATTTGGTGTCATCTGCAAATTTTGAAACTGGGCATCTGACTCAAGTCCAAATCATGTGTGTAAATGGTGAACAAGTGGTGACAGATCGATCAAAGTGAAAAATCACTATGCATTCTGCTACTTGTCCCCTGATTACACCTGTTTTGACCTTTGTCATTAGTCTACTTTATTGAAGGGGTTTTGAAAATCTAAATATATTATATTGTCTTAATTACTTTGTTACTTCTTCAAGGAATTAAATAAGGTTGGACAATCACGACCTTCCCTTTAGGAATCTTTGCTGATTATTCTATTATATTTTCAGTTTCTGGATGTTAGAATCATAGAATTTTCCTATTATATCTTTAATTAAAGATTCCATTAACCTTACTACCACCAATGATAAGCTGCTTGGTCTATAGTTTCCTGGACTACTTCTACCTCCCTCTTAATATGGCTGTCTGCCTAATCCCTTTCCTAAAGAATTTTTATATAAATGCAGTAATACCTCCACTACCTCTTTAGCTTCTTTTAATATGGGTGGATGGAATCCATCTGGACCATAATCCATCCTCTCCAAATTTGAATGCTTTATCAATTATTTCCCCCCCTCCCTTTCCATCTCAAATGTTTTTATATATTTTTGATCTTTTCTCTATATCATGTTCACCATATTAATCTCTCTGGTAAAAACTGAGTCAAAGTAATTATTTAATATTTCTGTTATATCACTGTCATCACCAGTGAGTTTACCATGCGCATCCCTTTGTTGCCCTACCTCTCGCCTGATTTTCCTGTTATTTGTGTGTCTGTAGAATACTTCACTCCATACTTTTCTCTTTCTTGATAATTTACTTTTGTATTTTTTTCACCATACTTTTTTAAAAATTCTTTCCTAACTTTTCTTTTTTACCTTACGTAATCTGTTCTTTGTCGTTAGCTAACTAAGTATATTTCTTTTTCACTAGTTTCTGTTTTCTCTTCATTTCTTTATTCATCCATAGTGTATCATTACTGAATCATTTGATCTTTTTTTTAAGTATAATGTATTTCTCTCAGACTCTCGGTCCACATTTTAAGCATTTCCCATTGCTGTTCTATATCCATGTTTGTCAGCAAACTTTCCAGTTTACTTCTCCTAGTTTCATTCTCATCCCCTTAAAATTAGCTTTTGTTCCCGAATTTATCACTTTGGTCTTTGTCTTTCTTACGTCCTTCTCAATTTTTATCTTAAACCTTATTACGCTGTGATTTCTATTGCCCAGCTATTCCCTTGCATTTAGTTGCCTTATCTGCTTTGGTTCATTTCCCATTTTTAAATCCAGCAGTGCTCCATCCCTTTCTGGACTTTTCATATTCTGTATAAGATTGCACACAATGTAAAAACTCCATTCCCTGTACCTCATCTTGACAGTTTATTTGCAGTAGTTAAAACCTCCCATGATTATTAATCTATATCCTTTGCTCATTTCACATATTCATTTGCATATTTCTTCCACCACTCCCTTTCCACCATTAAGGTTGTCTGTAGCATATCTCCATTTGCATGATCAACCCCTTCTTTTTTATTTCAATTCATATGGATTCTGTTTCCAACCTTTGTTGTCAGTTTTATTTAACCATTATTGTTACCTCTAATTAGTACAGCTAGTGCACTTCCTTCTTTCTCCCCAATCCTTTCTGATTATTTTATAACCTACAATATTTAGATGTCAGTCCTGTTTCAGTGATTCCTACTAAATCTGGGTCCTCAGTATAGATTATATATAGCTTTCCAGTTTCCTTGTTTATTTTGGATGCTAAATAAGTGAATAAAAAATAGATTTTTTTTTAGCTCATTCACGGGATGTGGGTGTCACTGGTTAGGCCAGCAATTAGTGCCCATCCCTAATTGCCCTTAAGAAGGTGGTAGTGAGCTGCCTTCTTGAACCGCTGCAGTCCATGTGGTGTAGGTACACCCACGGTGGTGTTAGGGAGGGAGTTCCAGGATTTTGACCTAGCAACAGTGAAGGAACTGTTTCCAAGTCAGGATGGTGAGTGGCTTGCAGGGAATCCATCTATCTGCTGCCCTTGTCCTTCTAGATGGCAGAGGTCGTGAGTTTGGAAGGTTGGAAGTTGCATACTTCTTTTTGTAACATATTTCAATGTTAATATTAAATAGCATTAAAAAAGTAATATAACCCTGCCAAGTAACCAGCACAGTGCAATAGAGGACCCCCACGTTGTAATAGCATATGGGTTTGGACCTGTGAGTTTCAAGTTTCGTCATGGTACTGTGGAGGATGGTCAAGCCAGCTAATGCCACCCTCAAGCTCGCAGCTTGTTTCAGAATGGAAAGGTCCAGCTGCAGATGACCAACTCTCCTGACCCAGGGTTGGTCCATGGACAGGAAAACCCAAGAGAGGGAAAGAGAAACATAGTTTAATATTAAAAACACAACAAGAGTAAATCATATATGCATCCATGAAAAAGATTCGAATGAAAAATTTAAGAGATCTGGGGGTTCTGATATGACAATAAATTGGAACTATTACAACAATGTTCAGCAACAGTGAGGAAAGCAAATCAGTTGTTGGGATGTATTAAAAGGACAATATTGAGCTGAATTAATGATGTAATCCTGTCACTTTCTAAACCATCAGTATTCCAGGTTACACTATGTCCCGTTCCGGTCACTGCAGTACAAGAGAGATGTAAATAGACACCAAAAGGTTACAGAAGAGAGCAATCAAAGTGATCATGGGGATGAAGAAATTGGATTATGAGGAGCATTATGTAAATTGACCATACCCTCACTGAGAATAATATAATCACTGTTTTTAGGATTCTAAAAAGACTAGATTATGTAGACCAGGACAAACTAGTTTACCTTGTGGAGAACAATAGAACCAAGGGACACAGCCTGTGCTTTGAACGGGGGTAAATTCACATGTAATCTAGAGAAATAATATTTCACCATACTGGGGGGCTGATTTATGGAACAGACTTCCTAAGGAGATGGTGGAACCAGTTAGAATTGGCATGTGTTAGGTCTAGTATCCTTGGGAGGAAGATGACTTTGACCTATGAGTTCACAAAGCTCTCCACGACTGGGATTTTCCTTGTACCATATCTGTGTCTATTCTTGACTAATTGTTAGAGAATAGCTGCCATGAATAGGCAACAATCCATTATCATTGTATCATGTGACCAGCAAGATGATAGAAGGTGAACTTGGTGGACCCGAGTTTTTGTGTCTAGCAATTCCTGTGTTCCATATAGTCCTGTCAAATTTGGGATGGATGAAATTGTGATCAGCTCAAAAATTTCTGGACTATTTGTTAGGATGCAGGCCAACTAACCTAAGTCAGGCTGACTGAACCAGGCTGATTTTGGTATAAAATCAGAGTACACAATGGCTGAAACAAATGCACATGCAGCATAGGCAACAATAACACAACTATACAGCAAACAAGTTCTGTTCAATTCAGGATTGGCAAAAACTCAGATGATTACTGGCTTCAAATCATCTATTCCATTTTCAAATTAATGTTTATTTGCTTAACACAATGAGAACAACCATGGTCAGCTGATAAAATACTAAGATCAAAGAAGCAACAATAAAAATTTCATGAAGAAGGCAACATAGGCTAATGTGTATTTGTATTCAGTACCCATTGTGGCAGGTTGTTGAACCATTTACCACTCCATCAGTAAAGAGATTCTTCCTAATATCCATTTTAAACTTAGTTTCACTAGCTTAAAATCAATATCCTACTCACCTGACATAATCTGAACTAGAGTTCCTGGTTTAATTGAATATTTTGCATGCCTCCAGGAGACATCCTCCTGGACTGCTTACTTTATTGAATGTGTAAGGGAGGGTTAGCACCTCTTGCCACCCTTTAGAATGGCTCATCCTGTATTGGTCCTCACCTTCACTCTATGCTCATCAGTGGTTCCAAGTAGTTGTTAGCATATGACAGTGGCCACACCGCGGTAAACCATTTCAACAGGTGGGCCAAACAGGCTTACCCTCGGCAACTAGGGATTTGTCTACGCTGGCATGCCAAGACTGATTACGGCAGACTGGACAACAGTCTTGAAGGTTAGTCAGTGTTTGGAATGCGTAGAGCTTGACAAGACACAGAAGACATCCTGATCACCCACTCCATCCGATCTCTCTCCAGGCGTCTAGACTAGTCTTGGGACCAAGATGGGCCTGGATGAGAGAGTGAGGCTGACTTGCGCAACTCTCCCTCAGTATAATCCAATTCGTGGGCAAGTCATGTTCACCATCTTTCTATCAATATCACAGATGACAGATGATGAATTTCTTGATCTTTCAACATAACTTTTGCAAAGGACTTATTGTTCTTTACCACACTCTCCCAATGCTTTTTTTTATATAATGTAACAATATTTATTGAACAGAGTATTCTAAGAGTGGTCTAGTTAATACATTGTGGAGCCCATTACAACTTCTTATGTATTCTAGATCATTTTATTCTATTGCTACCTTGTCCAGATATTGAAAGTAATGAGATGGACATCATTTCAAATCATTTGTTCACTGTACACTTGCAATGCACATATTCCTTTCTGAATGATCCTCAATACTTCACATTTATCAGTGTTATTTGTCTTTCAATTGCAAGTTAATCTAAATCCTTCAATACTCTACGCTGTCAATTAATTTTGCATTAGCTTTATTGCCAATGCTTATGTTTTAGAACTATATGCAAGAAATGTGAAAACTATATATAAACATCCCTATTATACGCACAGTTTACTATGGAAATAGATTGTCCTGCAGATCTGGTCAGAAACATTATACAAAACCATCTCCAAATGAATATTCTAAGTAAGCAATCATCAGATTTGGATTCATTAGGACTAATTTTACCAGCACAGATAGAAGGGACATGCACTTATTCCAGATTTAGAACAACTGCAAGACCATTGGAGCATTAAACTGTAGTTATATGTTTATCCTAGCAGGTGCTATTATGTAGTCAAAAGCCACAAGAAAAGCATTCAATCAAGTTCATTACAGCATTCATTGGTTAATTTTATTTTTGGTTGTCATGAAAAATATGACCTTGGTTTTAATACAGTAACCTGAAAATCAAAAAGTACATATTCTCACCCCAAGGAAACCCCATCTAACTCTAACTCACTGTATCAAATTCTGCTCAACTAATTCACAGGCTGAATAAAATCACATTATATATGCTGCAACTTTAGGAACTTAGCAAATTTGAAACACGCTATGCATACACATAGTCCAAAATGTGACGTGTCAAATGCTGATTAACCATGACTGATGGCCTTACTGAAGCCGATCAAAACTGCTGCACAGTTAAATGGTGAAAAATATAGGTCTGACTCAAGATCCTTGGGTCAGTTGGCTACATACATTAAAGAAATTAGAACTATTTGATCTATTCCATTGCTCTGACTTTATTCCATCATTGGTACAGCCGCTTCTCCAGCTCCTGAATAACTCGGTTCCCAAATATTTTATCGTTCCAGGTCCCGGATTCCTCAAAGAGGATACGAGTGACTGGCTGAGCATCAATCTGGACTTGTGGGAAGTGACTGATCCAGTCTGATTAACGCAATGAGCACTACAACACTGTAACACCCGCTGTAGGTGAAAGCAAGTGGGGCATATAAGGGGCTATATGTTCTTCCTCCCCATTTTTTTCATTTCAGTAGTGCACCTCCCAACTCCTATGTCGCTGCAATTCTGAGCACCATGGACCAACAATTCCACTGAAGCGCTAATACACAAAATACAACTGTAATCATATATTGGAAACCTTAGGTGTGCATACACTCCCTTATGAATTTATCCATTATGAATTCCTGTGTTTACATTTATAACCGCCAATATAAACTTGTCATGCTATACTTATACTCTCCTGCCCATGGAGGCACTTAGCACTGGTAGATAAATGCAATTATAGCATAACAAATTTACAAAGGCATCTAACGCAAATGTGAACTAAAGAATTTATAATGGAAACATAATGAGGACAGAATGAATGACTCTAAAATGAATACTGAAATATGTCTGCACTTCCTGGTCCAATTATCCCCACTCTCGAACCCGGTATGGCTAATC